>NC_056729.1:15924472-16199472 GCF_019279795.1 Protopterus annectens | reverse complement strand
AAATGCTATAAATAAATATATGTATGTCTGTGTATGTGTGTGTGTGTAATACGTGTATATGTACATGGTACATATATGTATGTAGTATATATATATATATATATATATATATATATATATGTATACACACGCACACATTATATATATATATATATATATATATATATATATATATATATATATATAGAGAGAGAGATATCTTTATATATATATATATATATATATATATATATATATATATATAGATACACACAATTCCATGGTTGTGCCATCTCAGAGAAAACACCAGAACATTGCAGTATTCATATTAAGGTAGAAAAGCCAGCAATCACATTCTTTCTAAAAGTCAGTAATGTTGTAGTGACACATTATCGTCTCAAAAACATGAGCATCCCCATTTTATTCCTACTAGAAAAGCATATCAGGGCTTCTGGTCAGAAAGGAGCTTAGCTAGGACAAGATTATTGAGGTTCTTTCTTTACCCAAAATAAAAAGTGAAAATAATGTAATTAAAAAAGACTGGAAACCCTGCACTCTACTAAAGGTGGGAGTGGAAATCAGATTATCTGGGACTTTGACACATCAGGTTTTTTTTGAGAGAGTCAACTAATAAAAGAAAATATAATCTTATGTTCTCTAATATCCTTGTGGTTTGATGGACCAGAGAAATGTGTCTTCAGCTGATTAAAGATCTCCTGGTTGTCTGTCTTGCATGTGTTCGCCCAGACCCGAGAGTAGAAACCGCATCACTGACACTAATTAATTTTGAATAGTGTAAGCAAAGTGTGTCAGGTTTATGCATCTGTCCATACACAGTATGAGATATGGATGAAAGTAGCATTTTTTCATTTAGTCTGATCAGTTTTTACATTTAACCCAAAGAGTTTCATATCATAGTTGGCTGGGGCTAAAGTGAAGTTAAAAACCCTGCGGAGAAGCTTCGAGACATGGAAGGCAGAAGCAGAAAAAGAAATCCTCTTGGCATTTCACAGTGATCCCAAAAAGACCAGAGGAGGGAGAATGTCAGCTTTATGAAGAAAATGCTAAGCCAGTTGACTGATATTATGGAGGAGATTGGTACTAGAGAACAGACACAGGACAGTTATGTCAGTCAAATTGGTGGTCTAACAGCTAAGGTTAATGTTAGTCTGATTTATTTCCAACATGATTAAGAAAGAAGTTCTCTTTGTGGCATGGAAGCCTGACAAAGTGTTGTAATAAGCTAGATGTCTAAATCATTTGTGACTAGGACTCTTTCATAGAAACAAGGAGGGGAAAGAATTGCCTTCTTTCTGGCAAGCCAACTTTGTAGATTAAAAAAAAAAAAAAAGAATTGCAGGCTGTTTTACCTAGAATTTCTGCATGTTTGATTTCTGTCTGGGTGTTGTATGTTTCTTAGGCCAGAAGATGCTAGTGGCTCATCAGACTATGAATCTAGCCAGAGTTCAGTGACCAAGTGGGCCATAACGAGCAATAATATCAGTACGCAGGAAATTGAAGCCCTCTGCTGTCTTTAAGTAAAGGGTCGCACAGAGAGAGAACGTACTGAATGGGGAGTAATCCATTAACTCAAAATGTGATGAAATAACTCTACTAATCTCACCACTTTCCAATTCCTTCTCCCTTTTGCCTTTTTTTTTTCCAGGATAAATGAGTAATGGTACAGACTAATTGATACTAGAGGTGATAAAGTCAAGTTGTATTGTACTTTATCTGCACTACCTGCGGTGGTTGAGGGACCTGAAACAGACTACACATGATATAATTTGCATCTGAAAGACTGACGTCCATGTCTGTAGTTCCCATTGTAGAATCAGGGATATTGTTCTGACAACACTAGGAGGTGAATAACATCATTGTCAACTGAATAGCTTTGTGATTTCTGGAAAATTTCTTCAGATACAGATGCATATTGATGGAACTAGTGGCATTTGTTGTATCTACATTATGTCGACATGCCTAATGTCAACCCAGTAATGTTCAAACCATAATGCTGGGGAAAGGGGCATATTCTCCTTCCTTAGGATTATTTTTTATTGCACCACTATCAACCATCTGTGTTGTCAAAGTGCGCTTGACAATACAGAGATCAACACTCGCTACAATCTACAAGTCTTCTAGAAACCAATATACATTTACATTCTGAGTCCATCTCATTTGCTCACTTAAACGAATACAGTGAGTTCATATTCTGAGTCCAGTGTTCACTCTACATAATACAGAGAGAAGATTTGAGAAGGCCAACCCACTTAGGTTCTTCCTTCCTCTCTCCTTGTACTTTACTAACAAAAAAAATTCATCAGCTTTTACTGTGTTTGTGTTTGCTCCTACTTTATTTTGCTTTTGCCTCTTCTTAAAAGTACTCAATTTTATTTATTCTGCTGCACTTATTGCTGATTGGTAGTAGCCTAATTAAATTGTAACTGTTATTCCAAGACTTTTGGTTTAAGTACTTGGGCTTCATACCGGTTATTTTACATTAAGAAGGTTTGTGGTATGCACTGTTGTGGCAGGACAGGTAGCTTACATCCTCCTAAGCTGGGAATTGCTGATTGAAAGCTCAGTGTCTGCTATTCTAAAAGTGTATTAGTTCTGGTTTAAGCACTTGGGCTTCAGGCCAGTTATTCTACATTAAGAAGGTTTGTGGTCTGCACTCTTGTGGGAGGAGAGGCTGGATTCTGCCCTTCTGAGCTGGGAATTTCTGGTCACAGGCTTATTGTGCCTGCTTATTCGAAATGTTTATTTCTCAAATTGGTGTGCCTTGTTGCTTTAGCATAGAACCAGATTCAGGCCTGCTGAATCTAGCTTTGTTTGTATAACTTGAGCACTGATCCAGGCCATCTTTTTTGGAGAAGGTTCTCCTGCACCCTAGTAGTGGGAATGTGCAGTTGGAAGTTGTCTGAAGACTGCTGGAACAGGGCTCAGTTTTGATTTTTTTTTTCTGGTTAATTGGGTAACTTGTTTAAATTGGATTGTTCATTTTCTGTTTTATATATATAAAAAATTGCACTTTATTCATCTGCTATTACTGTATTTGTGTTCCTTCCTACTTTATTACTAGAGGCATTGACTACAACTCTGAACTGAGATATATAACAATAAGCATCTTTTTATGTGCATTTAAAGTGTTATTTTGATGGTATCTGCTTTATTTTCTGAAAAAAATATACTTGTTTCCCGCCTTTCTAAGCTAGTATAGTCCAGTTTTCAGGTTAGTGCTGAATTCAGGGCTGTGTTACAAATCTCTGTGTTTGCCCATACCTTACTTGGATAGAAGGAAGTTTCTCTGTTCACCGGTGAGAGAGGGGAGCTTTGAGCAGCTTATCTGTCCCTGGAGGAGTGGTTTCAGCCCAGAAAGTAGTAGTGTATTGGCCATTTTGGGCTAATTTCTATCTCTTTCATTTCCTGTTATAAAAACCGCATTTGCCTGGTTTTGCACGCTGGACAGTGCTGGTTAGCTCAAGTATAACTATTCCTGGCTCCACAAAGTCTCCTCTTCATTTTTTTTCTTGGAACTAGACAAACTTTTCAACTTAAGCACTCAAGCCATTCATTTCTCAGCCCGGCACTTGCTCAAAACTCATAGCAAGCACTTATAAACCCTAGCACTACAGAAGGACAAGGCTCTCTATTCGACCTTACCAGCCA
The DNA here is from genome assembly GCF_019279795.1 of Protopterus annectens. Lineage (NCBI taxonomy): Eukaryota > Metazoa > Chordata > Ceratodontiformes > Protopteridae > Protopterus > Protopterus annectens. Next base: position 16,195,824 of record NC_056729.1, on the reverse strand, counting down.
TTCAGTAAAACAGTTTACTGTACCTATCCAGGCATGGCCAATCAGTAAAACAGCTCACTTTACCTATTCAGGCATGTCCAAAGGGCAGTTTCAGGTGTACTCTTCAGTCCAATTGGTTAATCTGGGCATTCTGAGGCAATGTTACAACTGCCTCATGTACACAAACAGCCCTCTCCTCCTACCACCAAACACTAATACATGTGAGAGTTGCAATTATACAGCCAAACTGGAGGTTAAGCTCTCTCAACCCAAGACTGGATCAGTCGAGAGGAGAAGGGAAATACTGACATCACACTACCAGTCTTACATAGACCCATTAAACCAGCACAGGCAAAAAACACACATAAATACATGAAAACATACTTGGAGGCTCTAAATAAAAATCTGCAAAAGCAACAGAGCCCTCCAAAACAGACATCCAAGCAATCTCCACCCCCCAACACAAACCATGAAACACATACTTCACAAAACCAATGTGCCATGCAATCACAGCCCTCAAGGCAAAATAACATACCCAACATACTAGTAATAGGTGACTCTATAGTCAAGCACAATGGCGTCCCACTCACTAGGCTGAATAAGGAGAAGGTTACTGTTAGGTGCCTGTTTGGTGCCAGGATCCTCCACATAACGCAAGCACTCAGGTCACTCCAGAACAAATACATCTCTGTCATTGTCCGTGTTGGTGTGGATGACCTGGGCCATACCTCCCTGGACTACATGAAAAGAAACATGGAAGAACTCTCTGATCATGTAGCCCAGGCCAGTATGACCCTGACTCTGAGTAACATCCTGCTCTCATCAAGAATGATACCAGGGTATAAAGAAAAAAATATCAATTTCAACAATTGGCTGAGTTTTGGGTTATCATTCAAAGGGGATCCAGTGTCTGCCTGGGAGGACATGCTCGACAAGCCACACTGCTTCACTAGAGATGGCTTGCCCCTGTTACCCTTAGGCTTTCGAATACTGGTCAAGGCTCTTGCCACCCCCATAGTGCCTTTTTTAGGCAAGGCTCAAAAGACAAACCCACCGCCTTAAATAGTACAAGTAACAAAAATATGAGGGTAATACTACTCAATGCCAGAAGTCTAAACCTCAAAATGCACGCACTTGAGTCACTCCTCATTCTGGAGAAAATCGATATATGTGCAGTAACAGAAACCTGGTTTAAGGCTCCAGAGAGCACCCCAGCACTACCAAGCTACAACTCGTACCATACATTTCGGCCACAGAACCCGGACCAAAATACAAAAGGTGGGAGAGTATCCATATTCATCAAGGATACCCACACCTCCAGGTTAGTGGCACAGCACGATGCTTCAGAGATTATCAACGTGCAACTAACAACAGGCAAAACTGCAGTTCAAATTGTAGCTTACTACAGATCACCCACCATGTCCCAGGACCCCCGTTCTGCATTTCTGGAAACACTGGGTAACATAAAGGTCCTACCAAACACCCTAATATTGGGTGATTTCAAGTACCCAAACATTAACTGGGAGAGCTACTCAAGTACTAACTCCCTTGCCCAACATTTCCTAGAATTTATAAACTGAAACACCCTGGAACAACTGGTCAACACTCCCACCACAGGTGACAACATATTGGACCTGGTCATCATCAACATGGGTGACCAGTGTTCCACACCGGAGGTTAACCCCTTGCTGGTTAGATCTGACCATAAACAAATCACTTTGGATATCCACATTCCGCCTCCACCCCCGGACAAGGAAACCACCATGAAAAACATTTTAAAAACAAACTTCACTTTACTTGAGATGAAGGTGGAAAGTTTCAAAGCTCCCATGCTAAAAGATAATGCTGTCCAAGCTGCAAAATCCTTTACTAATGCATTCTATGGGCACCTACAAGAATGCATGGATCGTGCTATCCCAAGCAAAACCAAGACTCACTCCTCTAAGAAAAGGAAACCAGTCTGGTGGACCCTTGCCATAAAGAAGCTATACAATAGAAGGAGGAAACTAATACAGAAAAGAGTAAAATCCCAAGAAGGGAAGACATCCCTTTCAGCAAGAAACTATGATCCCTCATAAAATCGTCCAAGGTGACAAGTTTTCTTTCAAAGCTCAACGACTCCAAAGATAACCACAAGGCATTCTCAGATCTGCTCTGAGTTAGTGCAGAATGGCACAAAATACACTGAACCAACTGATATTGCCAACATCCTGGCAGACAGGTTCAGTGCAAACCTCACCCCCCTTTCACCCCCAAAAGGGCCCATAACCATACTAGAAGAATGTAGAGCCCCTGAAATCACAGACACTTATGTTAAAATAGCCCTCTCCAAAGCCAAAAACACAGCATCAATGGGACTGGACGGTTTCCCAGGCTGCATCCTACATGAGCTCAAAGACGAACTAACCCCTCACCTAAACACACTGTTCAAACTCAGCCTCTCTACAAGCTATGTACCCATAGAGTGGTGTACAGCAATGGTTATTTCTCTACAGAAAGGTGGAGCCACTACAGACCCTGGGAACTATCGCCCTATAAGCCTGACAAGCTTGGTCTGCAAGGCTATGGAGCACATCATCATTTAACTCATTAACAGAGACATTGGGAACCTCCAAACACTGTACCCTACCCAATTCGGCTTTAAGGGCAGATCATGCCTCCTAAACCTGGTGGACTTCTTTGAGACAGTTACCAAGGCTATAGACAAGGGAGAGGTGGTACAGACAGCCTACCCAGACCTCGCAAAGGCCTACGACACCATTCCCCATTCTGGTATTATAGACAACCTCACCAGCCTGAACATAAAACCCTATGTCACAAGATGGGTTGCCAATTGGCTCACGGCCAGAACCCACATGGTGAGAGTTGTGGGAGCTAGGTCTGACTGTAAACCGGTTACAAGTGGTGTTCCCCAGGGCTCAGTCCTAGGACCCCTCCTGTTCGGCATATACTTCTCGGAGGTACAGATAAGCACAGGAGGACTATGGCTGACCAAGTTCACAGATGACTGCGATGACTTGCCATGTCCAGATGACTGCAAACTATGGGCTATAGTTGACTCACTGGCTGACACAGACATCCTCCATAAGGTCTCACTGAGATGAATACCTGGTGTCAAAATCATGGCCTCAAGCTAAATGCCAGAAAGTGCATAGTTATTCCCTTTGTAAATAACAAAGTACCCACAAACTACCACATAGGTGGTAGTCCCCTAAATACGGAAAATGTAATAAGGGATCTGGGGACCCAAGAAGATCGTAATCTCTCCTTTGATAATCACATTGCCCAAGTGGTTAGAAAATCCTTCTATGTGGCCCACCTAATAACAAAAGGGTTTGCATCCAGATCAAAATAGGTCATTGTGCTCCTCTACTCATCAGTCATCAGACCCATCATAGAGTACAACGCCCCATTTGGGATGTACCGTACAAGACACCTGCAACAGCTGGAAAGACCACATAAGTACCTCACCACGAGTATCACTGGCCTCAAACAGATACCCTATGCAGCCCAACTGAAGAAATTCCTGCTGTACTCTATTGCATACCGCTTGCTCATAGGTGATCTCTGCCTGACATACAAGGCCATGTCCAACCCAGAATTGATGGACATGCTCCACCTAAAGAAAACCTTATCCCCTCGAGCCACACGCTGTAGGGATCTAAACCTCACCACAACAATAAATAGGACATGCTGGAGGGATAGATTCCTGTCTCAGAGACTTCCCATGCTTTGGAACAAGATTCCAATCTACATTAGGCAGAGCTCCTCACTAGCACTCTTCAAGAGAAACATTGACGAGTGGATGGGAAACAGAAAATTTACCCCGGGGATCACTTCAGTGGCTCTGCTGGACAGAGGCACAGGGAACTAATCTAAGGTGGCGGCGAAAGCCAACACATTCTGGCTAGGCTTATAAATGCCTTTGGGCAGATAGCCTAGTACCTACCTATGAATCTATGAACCTATATATACACATATATATAGGTTCATAAATAAGTTCATAGATTAGTGCTAGGCTAACTGCCCTTGCGAGCCATTTTTAAGCCTAGCCAATTATCCCTTGTGAGACTCAAACCCTGCACCTTGTGTTTGTAAGGCAAATACTTTAACCATCAGGCCACCCTCCCAATAAAACTTTTGTTTGGGAGGTTAGTGTTGCCTTTAAGCCTTTGGGGATATGTCAGATGATGGGGATGAGTTGATAAGGAGACTGGAGCAACCTGAGTGCCTTTCTCTTTAGAGAATTTTTCTTTCCTTGTAATCTGTTTGGATCAAATAAGGAATTTTTAGATGGGAGGGATTCCTAGGCTTGAGGCAAGAAGTAGCATGGGTCTGTCATTCAGAACAGAGAGACAGCGATGGATTTCTTATTAATGTAGACGCTGGCTTTGGTTTAGAGACTATGTATGTTGTAAACAAAAGACTGTTAAGTGGTGTCATTCCTTGCTTGACATCAGGTGAAGGGAAGACCAGAAGTCATGATCCTATTATGGTAGGGAAAGGAAAGAGAGGTAGGAAAATCCTACAAACTTCTGGTCTCAAGAAGGTATTGAGGAACTGAGTTTAACATGTGTACTATACTTGAGATATTTCTTACTTTCCAGGTAGATTAGAGTTTAATTTGCAATTGCATTAGTGAATGTTGTTGTATCAGTTATTTGTAGCTGCAAATAGTTTACCGTGCAAAGTTTGTTTTTGAAGTTGAGTGCAACAGCACTGGAGACTATAGCAAAGAGTCTCAACACTGTTAACTGATTTGCTATTAAGGGAAGGAGTGGAAGTTGATGAGACCCTCAATTGGGCTAGGAAGGAGGCATTTTTTTTTTTTTTTTTTTGTCTCCAGAGGCCGCCTTGGATATTAATTTATGGGAATACAGTTTATGTACTTCAATGAATAGCTCACCAGGATTTTGCCCGGTGATGGTCTTAAGTTAGATAAGGATTACTAGGATACCTGTACAACATAAATGTTGTAAGAGAGTCAGTCCACCCCCACCCCCACGCCTTGCCAGAGGTTTCATGGCATCAAGCATTTCATCCTAGGTTGGAGCTTTCCTTCTCGTGTAAAAAAGAAGTGGATAATTTAAAGAATATTTAATATCAGTGTTGTAAAACAGTGAATGATCACTGGTACTTTTTATAATCTCAGAGTATGTTAACATTAAAGTTATGAATCAATCCCAAGGTGGATCAGCAAACAAACAGAGGCAAAGAACAGCGTGCCGAAAATATAGTAAAACTCAGTCTCCCAAAGCATGCACGTTGTCCAACTAGCAATAAAACGTACGGCAAAAAACTAAATATATTCACTGTATTCTTCCAATATTCAAGAGACAAATCTTCACGGTAAAGAATCTTTTATTAAAACACAACGTAGTGAGCGCTTTCGCCAACAGGCTTCATCAGACTAATAAATATATCATTTCACGTCACTATAAATACAATCACTGACAGTCTCATTGGTCATCTGAAACATCTGATGACTTACGTAACAAATTTAGAAAACTTCTCAACATATAATTCTTATTGCAATCGCTCACATATAATACACAAAATGAACAAAACTAATAAAAATCATAATTCAATTCATCAATTAGTAAATTAAAAACACCATTCTTAACTACTGTCATCGCTATCATAACAACTAGACAAGTAGTTCAGTGCATTCTGTGAATGCTATTTCTTGCAGCTTATTGCATATTAATAGTCATATTAAAAAATATATATACATTCAATCTGCATGGCCAAACCATTGCAAATCCCACAGTAGTGAGACGCTAAAAATAACACATTAAAGGACAACAGTTAACAGTAAGACTTTTTAGTAAAAAATTTTTGTTGTGAAGCAAAGGTTTTAAACACCATAAAACTATCTTAAAAAATAACTGTGTTAAAAAGTGTATAAAAAGACACAGTAACAGGTCAAGTAACTACCAACGACTATCATTGCACGACAGACGTCAATGATGGAGACCAATGTAACATGCTCGCCTTCACACTACATTCCTCCATGTGTGCAAAGCATGTGATGTATGGCATAAACCCTTATACCATGGTTTGTCTAAAACAAGGAGGAAGAAAAAAGCAAGCGTGTGAATGTGAGGGGTCCTAACGTGTATACTTAAACGTGTAGGGAGGAATGTGTGAAGTAGTCTAAACTCTGTTGAGCTGATAACAGGTACTGTATGTATATAAATAAAAATAAATATACAAATAAATATAAAAGTAAAAATGAAACTCCTATATATATTGTATATTATATATACATATATAACATATAATGATAATAATTAATTCATTTATTTTTGTTTCTAAATATCCTCCTATTTTTTAAAAAAGGTTTTATTTGTACTTTATCGTTCAGACCAGGTGGTATGTCTGACCTAAACCTAATGATCCACCTGGTTTCACACTCAAGGGTCCTATTTATAATATCTCCCCCTCTAATACCTTGTTTTAATTCCTGTATGACACAAAAAGAAAATTGATGACAACTTCCTGTTTCCTTATGATGCCTGGACAGCGCATTAACATCCGAACCTATCCTTATTTGATAGTTATGTTCTCTAATCCGTTCCTTTAACATCCTATTGGTCTTCCCTATGTAATAACTGGGGCAAACCTTGCATTGAGCAAGGTATACCACATTTCTGGTTTCACAGTTGGTATGGGTAAGGAACGTAAACTTCTGTGAGGTTTTAGGATGTATAAACTCAGTGCATTTATTGATGTACTTGCACTGGTTGCACTTTCCACATGCTACAGTATTAGCCTGAGTTACATTCTCCCTATGTGTCATTAAACTATGTCTCTGCTTACACAACATTCTCTTCAAACTTGGATGATTTCTATAAATCATTTTTGGTTTTGGACCAACTAGATCGCCTATGCCTTGATCTGATAGCAGTATATTCCAGTGCTTATCCAATACATTCACAAATTCATTACTATTCCTGCTGTAATAAGTGATCGCTCTGATCACATCATCATTCTGCCTATCTATCTGAGTATGTTCCTCCTGGTCCATAAAATAGGGTCTAGCCCTATCCATCCTCATGTTTTCTGTTTCCTTTATAGTATCAGTTATCTTCCTAAAATCATAACCTCTTTCTAAAAACTTGTTCATCAACTCAGTACACTCCAGTTGATGGTGTTCATCACTGGGATTTAACCATCAACTGGAGTGTACTGAGTTGATGAACAAGTGATCAGAGCGATCACTTATTACAGCAGGAATAGTAATGAATTTGTGAATGTATTGGATAAGCACTGGAATATACTGCTATCAGATCAAGGCATAGGCGATCTAGTTGGTCCAAAACCAAAAATGATTTATAGAAATCATCCAAGTTTGAAGAGAATGTTGTGTAAGCCGAGACATAGTTTAATGACACACAGGGAGAATGTAACTCAGGCTAATACTGTAGCATGTGGAAAGTGCAACCAGTGCAAGTACATCAATAAATGCACTGAGTTTATACATCCTAAAACCTCACAGAAGTTTACGTTCCTTACCCATACCAACTGTGAAACCAGAAATGTGGTATACCTTGCTCAATGCAAGGTTTGCCCCAGTTATTACATAGGGAAGACCAATAGGATGTTAAAGGAACGGATTAGAGAACATAACTATCAAATAAGGATAGGTTCGGATGTTAATGCGCTGTCCAGGCATCATAAGGAAACAGGAAGTTGTCATCAATTTTCTTTTTGTGTCATACAGGAATTAAAACAAGGTATTAGAGGGGGAGATATTATAAATAGGACCCTTGAGTGTGAAACCAGGTGGATCATTAGGTTTAGGTCAGACATACCACCTGGTCTGAACGATAAAGTACAAATAAAACCTTTTTTAAAAAATAGGAGGATATTTAGAAACAAAAATAAATGAATTAATTATTATCATTATATGTTATATATGTATATATAATATACAATATATATAGGAGTTTCATTTTTACTTTTATATTTATTTGTATATTTATATTTATTTATATACATACAGTATCTGTTATCAGCTCAACAGAGTTTAGACTACTTCACACATTCCTCCCTACACGTTTAAGTATACACGTTAGGACCCCTCACATTCACACGCTTGCTTTTTTCTTCCTCCTTGTTTTAGACAAACCATGGTATAAGGGTTTATGCCATACATCACATGCTTTGCACACATGGAGGAATGTAGTGTGAAGGCGAGCATGTTACATTGGTCTCCATCATTGACGTCTGTCGTGCAATGATAGTCGTTGGTAGTTACTTGACCTGTTACTGTGTCTTTTTATACACTTTTTAACACAGTTATTTTTTAAGATAGTTTTATGGTGTTTAAAACCTTTGCTTCACAACAAAAATTTTTTACTAAAAAGTCTTACTGTTAACTGTTGTCCTTTAATGTGTTATTTTTAGCGTCTCACTACTGTGGGATTTGCAATGGTTTGGCTATGCAGATGGAATGTATATATTTTTTAATATGACTATTAATATGCAATAAGCTGCAAGAAATAGCATTCACAGAATGCACTGAACTACTTGTCTAGTTGTTATGATAGCGATGACAGCAGTTAAGAATGGTGTTTTTAATTTACTAATTGATGAATTGATTTATGATTTTTATTAGTTTTTGTTCATTTTGTGTATTATATGTGAGCGATTGCAATAAGAATTATATGTTGAGAAGTTTTCTAAATTTGTTACGTAAGTCATCAGATGTTTCAGATGACCAATGAGACTGTCAGTGATTGTATTTATAGTGACGTGAAATGATATATTTATTAGTCTGATGAAGCCTGTTGGCGAAAGCGCTCACTACGTTGTGTTTTAATAAAAGATTCTTTACCGTGAAGATTTGTCTCTTGAATATTGGAAGAATACAGTGAATATATTTAGTTTTTTGCCGTACGTTTTATTGCCAGTTGGACAACGTGCATGCTTTGGGAGACTGAGTTTAACATTAAAGTTAGTTGTAGTGCTTCAAAAGATCCTGGATACCCCTTAGGCAGTATCTGTAGTAGGTAAGTTTCTGTTCCTGTTTTTCTTTTTACTGATATTTAACTTCTGTTGGTTCATACAGAAACTGTAGTAAAATAATAGAAAAAAACTCTGGTTAATCATTAGCCATAGAAGAAATGCAAGTATGACACCACAACTATTGCTCATATAATCATAACTTTGAACCCCATTTCTTGGAATATAAATGGATTTTCCATGGTCATAAAATGGTTCAGAATCCTAAGCATATAGCTATATTTAATGTTTGCAGGCAACATAGTTTACAGATATTGTTCTGGAAACTTTAAATAGGGGTGGCATATTGGTAGGCTTGGTGTTTATAGAATGTTCTAGGTAAAGTATTTGTTTACAGTGATAGACCACTGTTGAAGGTTCAGCAGAATTGCAGAAGAGGATTGGGAGTGTTAGTAGCATACCAGAAGGTTATATAGCAATATGGATAGGAGATTGGAACTTAATACGTAGGAGGGATAAATAAAAGTAGGAACAGGTGGGTTGCTATGTACCATCCATAGGAATTTTTTTTCTAATTTGTGATAACTGTAGATGATATCTGTAAAATTTTGGAATTGCCTGCAAATTTGTATGTTTACTTGCTTTCCTCATTTCAAGAATTTTGCCAGAATTGATGAGGTAACATTCATGTTAGAACATGCATTTAGGCGCTGTACTAAACAAACGTCCTGTAATGTTTTCAAACCATAACCAGATTTAATATGAAATATAGACAATTCAAAGTGTTTTTTTAAACATCTTTATTAAATTATTGTTTGACATAGGCATACATACATTACTAGAAAAGAAAAAAAAAACTTTTTCCTTTTACATACATTATACATTTTCTTTTTTTATAACTGTCATCAGTCCAACTTTACATAAATTGTTGAATTCCTGCCTTCCCCTTTACTTCTCCTCCTATTTTTCCACAAATTTAATTTATTTTTTATGTATTTGCTCCTTCCTCTTTCTGAAGGTGGTCTTGCAGTTTTTAATCTCTTTTACAATATTTAATACATCAGATACAGTTGGTTTACATGTTGATTTCCATTTACAAGCAGTTGCTTTTTTGGCAGCCAACAGAATTAAACTTAACAAGGCATTTGTACATCTAGGCAGTTCAGATCCTGTGTCCAACCTCAAAGGAATAATTTTCTTAGTTTTGTTACAGTCATCCTGGAATGTTTTAAATACGCTATTAGTTGTACTTAAGTAGTAGTTGGTATTCTAGATTCAGCTAAAAACTCTACCAGAGCAGGTCTTTCACTCAGGATCCCTTTCTCTTTGCCTATCCACTGATGTCAGTCTCTCATAGGGAAGGCAGTCTCTGTCCTGCAGTCCAAATGAATTGATTTGTCCCACTCTGTTACCTTCCCACTCTAGTTATTTGCTTTCAATACATTGGTTCCTTTGCCAGTTATCTCAAGTAAATTCCAGCCTCCTCTTGCCTATTTTGCGTACTTCAACTTGCAGTCATCCCTATATGCAAAATCTTCTTTCTCTATTCCTGTGTTGACTTAGTTCTTAAAAAAACTTTCTGCTACTTTATGAATATAGTATAAGATTCTGTTTGGTGGTTATTCTCCTTAAGAATCTGCATCCCAAATCTCAATCTTTCCTTATTACCAAGATTAAACAAAAAATTTCCCTCCAGAGAAGCTAAGATTACTCTCTTTCACGCCTACATATTACCTACTCTACTGTATAGCTCTCAAATTTTCATTAATCTTAACTCAACTCTCCTTGCCAAACTTGAATCAACCTACAACAAGTTAGCCAGATTTGCAGCCCAGCAAACTTACAAGTCTTATCACTGTCTCTCTGAAACCGCTAAACTGGCTTGAATTACCTCATCTGCTCCTTCTCTCACAGCTCCAGATTATCCACAGCATCCTCTACCAACCTTCCTACTGCCCCACTCTCTCAACTCTAATCTCCCATTATTATCCAGGTAGACCTCTCTGAAGCTCCACCCGAGACCTTCTATTATCTTGTAAACCAAAACCCAAATTTGGATGTGATCTCTACAGCTATAACCCCACCAAATCTGGAACTGCCTCCCACTCGAAGTCAGGTCATAGAAGCAGCTGAACATATGTAAAGCTGCTACCAGAGAATACCTGCTAAGTCAATGGACCTGTCACTGTATTCATCCTCCTTAGGCAAAGTTTCACCATTAATTCTACCAGATGTCTCTTAAAAACAAAACACTGTTCAAACTTATTAGATGAATGAGTCTACAGTTTCTTATTATGGTGTTAATAAATACTGTATGCCTGTATGTAATTTATTACTGTATATATTTCATTTGTTTGTTTTTCTTTTTTTCGATGCTTCTGCCTATTTTGTAGATTGACTGTGTACATTTTGTTTTCATGTATACTTAGTTGGAACTTTTCTCCCTGGCCCTCTGCTGAAAAAGGGCTACTAAGTTCAGTCGGGCAAATCCGGTCAGCAAATGTAATATAAATGAATAAAATTAAACAAAGACCACTCATGAAGGTTGGAGTCTCTACAGTAGTAGCAACGTTCAAAAGAATCAAAGACCCCATTAACTAATGGTCTTAAGAAGCAGAATACCTTCTGTGAATGCGCTTACCAGTTTTAGTCAATAAAAGCTTTTTGGGTTTTGTGTGTGAATCATTTGTACTGCCGTGTTTGGAAGAGGTCTTTGATTCTTTTAATCTTTCCTTATTTCTTGAACTTTTATTTTATTTATTTAGCATTTGTTTTCTGGGAAAGTCAGACTGGGATAGAGCCAATTTTCTGCAGAGGCCCAGTAAAAAAACACTCCAGAAGCATGTCTTTGGAATTTGGGATGAAACTGGAGCACCTGGAGAAAACCCACACGAACGCAGGGAGGACATGCAGACTCCACAGAAGGCAACCAGTCAAGAATTGAACCATAGAACCTCTTGCTGTGAGGGGACAATGCTAACAACAGTGCCACTTCTTCCTCCCTGCTTCATCATTATTTTGTATTTTGAATTATAACCTCCTCCTTATGTTATGTATATGAGTCTTAACTGTGCAGCTCTAAAATATCGCTACAAATAAGTAATCCTAAACCACCTTATTCTATTGGAAGGATCAACTTATCCCACTTTACACAAGCCCTCTTCGCCTCCCAGATAAATTCTTTCAACTCTTTATTATTGTCTGCAACTTCTCTGTTTTTTAAAAAATATGCCTGACCTGTGTCTAAAGCTGAAGGAACTAAAAGCATTTTCACTTTGTATCCTACTATCCATATCCTAAAACAAGAGCTTTCAGTTTTAATTTTTGTGTGATCTTTTGTTTAGTTTCTTCGCACATATCTTTAGTTGCAGCCTTTTTAAACCGTACACCTGCATACTTCATCTTATGTTCCCATAAATATGGGTATTGCTAAACATTTGTTTGAGAGTGCATAATTTATGTCTATCGCGTTTGTTTTGTCTTCATTTTTATGTTCTGAAAAGACTTAAACTTGTCTCAAAATGTTCCACAACACTGAGCTGTCCTTTTTTTGGATGTATCAGATAAAAAATATCTGCAAATAAGGACATTTCTTGATTACCATACCAATAGCATCCTAAAAGTTGAGTCCTTTCTTTTTAGTTGCATGTTGATCTAAATATTAAGCAAATCAAGGTGAAAGAGGACAAACCTACCTGGTTCCTCTGTTCAAACATAACTTATCAGAGAGGAACCCTCCCACTTTAATTTGTGCCTCTAATCATTCATATATCCTTCAAATTAACCTTATTGCATCAAGGAAAATAAATGCTTCCATTGCCCTACTCATAAAATCCCAGCTTACTCCACTGAATGCTTTCTCTGCATCAAGACCCACTAACAAAAGAGAGATTTTCTTACTTTCTGCTTCCCTCTAGATAATCTTTGTTCAGTCCGTGTTAAATGTTTGCCTTACAATTCTTTTAGCTAGTATAGACAAAAACATTTAATAATCATAGTTTAAAATTAAAGTGGTTCTGTATGAAGCTAAGTCTGACTGGTCTTTAATGTCTTTGGGTAATATAGCCACCACAGCTTTCTTCCAAGACAATTGGTACTTTCCCCTCCTTTTTAAAATACTAATATGATGTTGACTTCTCGTTCTTCCTCACTGATGGGTCATGGATCCGATTCTCAGATCTGACTCTGCCGCATTTTCCAGACTTCAGATCCCAATATCTAGCTTCTCCCTCTTCCCATAATGCAACACTATCTCATTTCCCTCCAGAAGTGGCAAGAGGTAAGATGCCGAAATCTTGACCTGTAAGGACTTCAGTTTTTCTATATTTCTTTTTATTTAGCATTGGTTATTTGTTAGCCTCTTCCGCTCTCTAGCCACTTTTGTCTCCTCCTGTGGTAGAGTTATGCAGTGTGTTTCCCTGCTTGCCACCAAAATAGTTGGTTAGCTGCAGCTCATAAGGAGGCCGCTCACCGGGACAGCCTTTCCTTTGCAGCATAACGCATGCGCCTTGTTTTTTGGGACAGCTGCCATGCTTTAAATGCTGAAAAACAATTGAACGGAAAAGCTTGTCAGCCTCGTATCTAGCAATATTGTCTTACTAGGTTAGGCAGATGACTAGCTTTCCCCTTTCTCTCTTTTTTCTACATAGAGACTCGTTTGGAGTTTACCGAGCGGACTCTGGGTACAGAGTTTATGGTTCTTGCAGTTCTGCTTAATCTCGTCTTGCCTTTCTTCTAAGAGTTTGCTGTTCTGGCTGCATTCTGGGGTGTTACTATGAAGTGGCTTAAGTTGCTCTGGAGTGGGAATTGTTTTGACTGTCTGCAGTACCTCCATACCTTTCTAACTCTTAGAGCAGGAAATCTGGACAAGTTTTGCATTAGCATGGATTTTCTGAATGGTATGGAACTGAATGTCTACCATTATTTTTTAACAACAATTCTTAATCCGTGGTTGCTAATTTGCCAGAAAATCATAATTTTTATGATCAAAAATGTGAGGCAAAAATTTGGATTTTCTGTGAGAATCTGTACAATTGAGAAGTTTGTCTGCCTTACAAATGGTTCCGTTAGGGGCTCAACCCCCCCCCCCCCAAATAAATAAATAAATAAAATAATATATAAATAAATTAGTATACGGAACTGCCTTTTAGATTTTATTTTTTTTTATCCCTCTCCTTGGATCCATAGTTCTGCCTCTACCTTTCAGACCCTCTGTTCCCCTAGGAACTGAAATGTGGGTATAATTAGTCTACCAACCCCGTTCTCCATCATCGAATCCCAGGTATCTGTATCTGATTGAATGGGGTTCTTTTTGGGAGCATAAACTGTGGACTGCCCCTTTTCAGATGGATCTAGTGCCCACAGATCCTGAGCTGTAACGAGAGCAGAAGATTTTCTGACCTGGGGTCCGAAGCCCTTGGATCCTACTTATTTACAGAAACAAAAACAAACTGGATCCTTAGCCCACGGAACAAAGCAATCAAGCAGGAAAGTAGCTAAACGCAATTTTATTAAATTAAAAACAAACGCATTTGTTTTTAATTTAATAAAATTGCGTTTAGCTACTTTCCTGCTTGACTGGTTTGTTCCTTGGGCTAAGGATCCAGTTTGTTTTTGTTTTATTGGTTTTCGTTTGGCTCGTCTTTTCTTGGTATTTACAGAAACAGCTGAACTCTTTTTGGATCTGATGTCTTCAGAGCAGCAACCATTAAATGGTGGGTTTTTCTGGCCTAGGATCCAAAGTCCTCGGATCCTACATGGTTACAGAAACAGCTGAACTGTCTTAAGATCAGACTCTGCTTTGGACCCCAGCTTTTAAGTGGAGGATTCTCTCTCCAAATCTGAGGTCCTCTGATCCTGAGGTGACGTGTCACCTGCAATAAGCTGGGTTGCTCTCAGAACCGGTGACTTTGGATCCAGAGGTGTACTCCATGCTTGGATCGTTCAGATCCAAGAATTCTTTGGGTCTGACAGTTTAGTTCTTTTATTTTTGTGTCCTCCAGTGATGCAAACATCAAACAGAGGCAGACAGTCATGGAGTACTGTAACCTGCAACAGTCTGAGGATCCCTGCATTTGCAGATTGAGTTCAGCAGGTTCTGTGGTAAATTTAACAAGGAGGGTATTATTTGGGGTAGTGTGAACAAACACAGGCACTTAAACATCCCAGGTGTTCTCTGTGAGTGGATTGGTTCATGGGAAGGGGACAGACAGTGGTCTAGTTTATGACCATTGTTTTAACATAGATTGCAGAGGCTGCTATTGGTACAGGATGGGCTGATGGTTGGCTTAATACCCCTTTTTCCCATCTCACAAATATTTGCCCACTGTTTTGAAGCTCCATGGGGATGTCCCCGGAGGCAGGTTCCTTCCTATAACCCAGTGTTCAGTTAACCTCAGAGTCTTGCATCTGGTCCTGTTCCGCAAACCCTTGCACGGTTCCACCATGAAGTCTGAATTTCTCACCCTCTATCCTCTTGTTTCAGTGGCCAGGACTTACTCCCCCCCGCCCCCCGAACACAACAAGTTTACGAGAAGTTACAGTACTATTTCGTCTCACAATAAGAGATGTAATTAACCCCCTCTTACCCATCCATCTTCCTTATTCCCCTTGGGTACCCCTGCCCTGAGTTCTGTACTGCTTGTTCACTTCTCTAAGTATATAGTGACGTGGATGGTAATGGTGCAGTCCATCCTGCCATTCCAGGCAAGGATGATTGGGTGTGCTGTGCAAGTTTATGGGACACATACTGTTGCATCAAATTAAACAGATGCTGCAGGAGAATTCAGTGCTTTTTAGCAGGGAGGCAGTCACTTCGATTTCAGAGCTCTGCCCGTCACACTTTAAAAAAAAAAAAAAAAAAAAAAACTCCCACAATGTTTTTCCATATGCGTGGCAGTAGTAGCTGCTCAAAGAATTCTGGGCATCTTCTGTGTCTGAATGGCTATTTTACTGCTCCAACTGGGGATTAGCAGTCTTAAGGCTCCAGATCCCTGGGCATTACTATAATCTGGCAAATCGACTCTATTGCCTATACAAAATTAAAATTCAGAATTTCTCACGTGTATGCTACAACCAGATAGCGTCTTTGATTCATCACCACATCACATCTTTAAGAAATCAGCAGGCAGCATTCACTGTCACTTCAGTCCCTCGCCAGCCAGATTAGTTCTGCAAGCTTGTGTACCATACCCTTATAGCCACTATCTGCTGCTATAGAACCAATTTGCCAATGTCATTCACTGGTGGATCTGGTCGAACACCCTTTTTTTCTAGGCAGGCTGTTCTAATCCCCTCCCACAAGCCACAGAGACCACATACACTGTCCATCCGGAGTAGTGGGAGCAGTTCAGTTGACACCTTTTCCTAAGCACATAGTCTTCCCTGAAGAGTAGGTAGCATGGCAACGGCTTAGAGATGATAGCTGTCCCTTACTTGTTTTGCATATTTTTCAGGATGTCCTCCCTCTGATGTCTATTGCAGTGCACACCAACGACTTATTAGTATCTTAGTGTATGAACAAACAGGGAGAAATGTCTTCCTATTCCTTGTACAGAGATGCCATGAAGGCTTGATAATGGGCCGTCTATGTAAACCATGTTTTAACTACAGTACACATGCTGGGGAAATTGAATGCTCTGGCAGACAGCATCAGTAGATCTAGTCCGATTCCTCATGAGTGGTCCCCATTCAGTTGTCAACCTGAATTTGAGCTGTGGAGGGGGGTAGTCTTATCACAACCTTTTTACTTTCACCCTTGCCTACAAATACAGCAAATACCCCTTTCTAATTTTCCCTTTCGGGGTTCTCCCAAGGGATGCCTCATTTTGTTCTTGGCTCCCAGGTCTCCCTGTTTGCTTTTGTCAATAGACCTTTGTTACCCTTGTTTCTCGGTGTCTACTAAGCCAAGAAGCTATAGAGCTCTGTTATCCTCATTTGTACTTTTGGAGTCATCTAGTGTTTTCTCTTTTTCTTTCTCTCTCCATATATATATATATATATATATATATATATATATATATATATATATATAATAATAATATATATATATATATATATATATATATATATATATAATATGTGTGTGTGTGTATATATATATATATGTATATATATATATATATATATATATATATATATATATATATATATATGTATATATATATATATATATGTATATAAATAAATCTGATCTCATCTGGGGTGTTCTTATGGATTCTGGTGCCCAGTTGGGATCTCTTAGATTGTCCTTAGGAGAGCTTGATCTCCATGCCCTAAAACTAACCAGCTGTTTCTCTGTTTCCAGTGGTTTGAAGACAGTACAGGCTCGCTCCTCTAGGTTGTAACATTAGCAGCAGGTTCATTGTCACTACCTTTCAGTGCTTACAATGCTGTATTTGTATGCCTATGGAATTTTGTTCCAAAGCCTTCATTGAAAACGGGTCCTTTCACCAAGTTGGCCTATCTGGGTAGGCAAATGTCAATAAATCACCAAGTAAATAAATAATGAATACATCTCTGACTGGGTTACTGTCTTAAACATTGGTCCTTTCCCACATCTGCTGTCCCCCTTGTTCTTTTTGGCTAGTCCATTTGAGGAGAAGGCAAATTTTTCTCTACTATTAATGAAATGAACAAATAATTTCTTTCTGCCTAAGTAGCCTTGAAATCTATTCAACTGTCACTCTACTTTCAAGTCATTGCTGCGATGGTGAATGCTCCCCCCCAGAAAAGGTCAGAGAATCGGATCAGCTATTTATCCCCCTTCACCCATTCCTTTGGGCTAAATGGAGTCCAGTAAATGCCCAGTTTGTAATGCATCACAAGAGTATGAGTATACAAATTACTGTAAGATGGATGTTGAAGGAAAAACTATGATAAGGTTGAAAAGGTGGTCATAGAATTGACAGAATGACTCTAGGATGAGAAGGCAATTCTAAACCACTTGTAAATGATTCAACAAAATACAGTCAGTAGTCTAATTGACCAGGAATATATATATGGGACTGCTTTGCCCAAGTGGTAGAAAGAAAGGGGAATAAACAGCTGGTCATATTTCTTGCATTGATGGTCCCATAAAAAATTAAGCATAATTAACAATTCAGAAGGATGATAAATATTGGCTAACGACTAGATAGATTTTTATTTTCCACTATGAAGGGAAGTTCTCGTGGAGAAGGCAAGTGAAATTGCATTGTCTCCAGAAACAGATTTTCCTTAGTTTTGACTATGCTCGGGCATGTCTTCTTTGAGGGCCTCCCAAAACTTGTGTAGCTGGGGACTCTACCCCTCGGTGAGGAAGAATGAGAAGGACAACATCATATTAGGAAGAATGAGAAGGACAACATCATATTAGGAGTTGTATACTTACCATAACTTGGTATACGTGTTGTCCATAACTTGGTATACGTGTTGTCCATTCTCATTTGTAATCACTTTCCGTCCAAGCCATCCCATGGTCTTGTATTTATAGAAGGAAATTGGACATTATGGGTGCTTTCAGTTCCATGGATTCAGTCATAACTCTTTCCTTTCGGTCCTCTCTCTAAAAAATTAGTAATCTTAGGCAGCAAACTTAATCTGAGGAGTTAGAGGTAGTGTGTTGCATTATGGGAAGAGGGAGGCACTCTACATTGGGATCCAAAGTCTGGAAAATGTTGCAGAGTCGGATCAGATCCATAACGTATCAGTGAGGAAGAATGAGGATGGACAACACCTATACCAAGTTATGGTAAATACATAACTCCTATTAAACAAAATCTTCCAGATCTTTATCACTTTCTTCCCTCTAAACTTCCAGACTTTTACAGGAAACTTCATTGTAGATTAGTTATAGATCTCTCTTTGTCTGATCTCTTCCTATCTTAAATAGTAGTTTGAGCCTCACCTGCCTCTGAGCTTGGGATAATTAAATCTTTCATAAATATTTCCATTTGTGCTTTCTTGATTTCCACATCTCTCTGCTTTATACAAATTTTCTTCAAATTTCCAAAATATTTCTAATACCTCTACAAGATCTGTGGTTATTTTTCTTGTTATAGGCTCCCTGTTTGGGGAGAACCCTTTGTATGTTTGTTGTGCTAATTTTTTGTGTTCTGGAATTATCAAAAATTATTTGCTTTGCATTAGTCTTTCTTCATTTGCGCATATTATTCAAGTGCTCCCTTATTTTATCTTTAGCACTCTGTAGTTGCCCCTCTTCTTGTTCTGTGAGATCTCCCTTTTGCTGAAATACCTTTACCTGTGTCACCCCTTCTAAATAATTCCTATTACTACTTAACCATATCTCTTTCTTTTATTTCTGTCCTATTATTAAACTCCACTTTCATTTTTCCTACTCACTAAGACTGACTTCTGGAGAAATTTCTGTCTTCCCTAATAACTCTTGTACAATTTCCATTATCCATTCCTTAAATTATTCTCTTTTAATAGGTAGATGGTAAAGCACTTGCATCTTAGGTTTGCTTCATTACCCTGCGTTTGTATCTTTTTATTGGTGAATGATCTGAAATAGTTATTGGATGAGTGGAAGCTTTCAGGTAAATGCAGGTGTTCATGTGAAGTATAAAATCTATCTAGTCTAGCTCAGTTATTGTACCTTGGGGAATAATGTGTAAATTCTACCTGTTCATACTACTGAATTCATATTCCATAATCAAATATTTTCATACTTTTTTCAGAAATCTACCCTCATTTGTTATATTTTCCCATGTAACCCCCCTGCTACATCCTCACTATTGCAAATCAAGTTCCAGTCCCCACCTAAATGTAATATTCCCTACTGAAATCTGATTTATTTCTCAGAATATTTTCTTAAGCTCCATAATAGCAGTTTTAGTTGGAATATAAGTACATGCTAGAGTAATCCTCATCCCTTGCCAGTAGCCCATTACTCTACCACAAGTCTACTATTATTGTATTTTTCTTCATCTACTGCCACATTTGGAGCACACTTTACAACCATATTGTTGCTCCTCTTTTCCTTTGGCCCTTGTAATCTACTGAACATCCATCCTGAAATCCTTTCTTTGTCAAATTTACATGCTCATTTAATTCTAAACATATATTCTGCAGTGTTGCTATTTGCACTCTGCATTTCTTAATATAATTCAATACTCTTTCCATTTAGTGTTTATGTGAAATGTCATTTACATCCCAGGATAATATGGATAGTGAAGCCATTATGATAAAAGATATTATTTTCACATATTATGCATGACAGATTTTGAATGGGTATTTCCAACTTTTGTTTTACATGCACACACTAATGTTTGGAAGACTGATCTTTTATATAGTTATTCACATCACTGTTTGAACCTGTGTCACATTTTTCAAGAGTTTTTGTTGTAATGAAAACCCTCAAGCAAAAACTAAATACGTTTTCAGAACATCCCATCCAATATTAAATTAGAGCAAATATATAAAAGTATGCACATCTTCAAAAACTGAAGTTTAACCCTCCAGATAGGAACAACTGTCCCAAATTGACAGATGCACCCACAGGCATTATGTAATCTAAAAATTAAGGTTATCTATACTAAAGTACATGTTACAGCATGTATTGTCACTTAGACTGATTGCTGTCACTTCTTTTCTTAACTCTGTCCCCAGGTGTGAAAAATAAACAGCTTGTATGCTTTCAGAAGACATTAATGTTTAACCTTAAGAAAAAGTGCAATGACTATATTTAAAGGAAACTAAATTGTACACTGTTCTATTAAATGCATTAAAGTATTAAGGCTGCTATGGAGGCTACTATCTCTTATTCACTTTCCATAATTTCAAACTTTTGCTTGCCACTGCACCTTTAAATTATACTTTTCCCTCACCAAAGAATTACTACTATTCCATGTGGTGATGCCCTTAGGCACTGGTATTAAATTCATATTAATGTCAGGGTAAGGAGTTTGAGAAGTGGATCCAGGAGCCATAAATCTCAACTGTCAAGAATTTTGCAGACTTTTAGATATTTTGCTCATATTTTTGGTCTGCTCTTCAGATTTGTAGTTTTTGGCACATCATTGAGGATTGACATCACTAAATGAAAGACATTTGAGTTTCTGATTTGTATCCTTCAGAAAATGCATGGTAATGCAAAACCTATTATTCTGTCAATTTTCTAAGTTTGTAACACTAATACTTAAAAGTTGTCCCTGAGTTTGAGGAAGTTTTGTAAATGATGAGCAAAAGGTAAGGTGGATCATTGTTTTCACTCTCTCTCTCTGTCCTTAGCAGCATATGTAGGAAATCTTAACCCTCACCTTTATTTTTATCTCCGTCCTGAATTATTACACCAAAAGTTTGAGAGGTAGGCAAGGAGCAGGTAAAGGACTAGGGACAACCCAATGTCTAATGTTTTGCCATGTTGCCGACCCATTTGCATTTATTCATAATGGTGTGCAAAGAGAGATTCCTTCCAGATCTTATTTGTTGCCTAGTAAGTAGATTGCATCTCTAAAATGGCCCCAGGCTACTTTGAAAGATTTTTAAAAATATTTCTGATGTGTGTATTTTGCAGTTTCAGGCAATTTCATTCTGATTTTGTATTGAAACTAACAAGTGTTTAAGTGATTTGCTCTCCCCTCTGTGCATTTTTGCTTCTGCTTATCACCTTTGGTTTGCTTTTTCCCCCCAAGTCTTTTCTACAATTATTGCTTTAACTTCGTCACTTTAGTTCAGAGGTTTATGGCTGTGAGCTGTTAAAAAGTTTTACCTTGTAGTTCTAGGTTTGATTCTTTCAATTTCCACTTGCAAAGTGCATAATTGTGAGCATGTCACTTAGCCAGACTGATCCAGAATTGTCCCTGAAAAAAGACACTGATCTACTGGTTTGCTTGTTTAATAAATAAACTAAACTAAGTAAACTAAGCTAAAATCTGCTATTTAAAAATGGCCATTTTTGTTTAACGTTAGTGTTTGTTGCTTTGCCAGTTTTCCTTTCATCCTTGCAATTTCTTTGAATGTCATGTTTCTGCTGTTAGTACTTAACTTTATACTATATTTTGTTGCTTTTCATTATGGAAGGAAACTGAAGTGTAGTTGTAAAAGAAAAACGGACTCCAGAGAAGCAGTTTGTGTGTGTGCTTTTTTGTCAAAGTGATGAGCATGTACAGGAAGCCTGCTATTGATAAAGATGGGAAAACACAATCATTTTAGAAACATTAAAAGCTACTCATTTGCACACAATCATACACCTCCTTGAGGGGTAGGCCACAAACTCCATTTTGAGGTTAACGTCTGCAGGATGAAGGACAGAATCATAGGCTGATAAGCCCAAAGAAAAGGATAAAGATTAAAAAAATGCAATCCAAATGAAACTGATTTTGAGCATGCCAAGGATTCCTTTGCATATCTGGTTGTGAAGACGTCAAGGTCTGAGGATGCTGTCTTGACTATTACTTTGTTTCCCAAGTAACTCTGATGTTTGTAAGGAGTTCTCCTGTTAAATACTTCAGGGCTAATAGTGTTTCTCCTATGTTTGATGCTTAAGTAAGAAAAATGCTGAGTCTTGCAGACCTCCATCTTCTAAATTTATCAGGTGCTGGTATAGTATTTGTTTATTTGTACTACAAGAATACGGTGTGGCATTGTGTTAATGTGGTCTGATGGCTGTTACCTCACTAATGCTGGGATGGTTAGAGGCCCTTCCTCTTTGATGGGTCTCTTTTTGTGACTGCCTCAGCTGTTATCACCAGGTTACTTGAAGGTTTCTGTCAATGTGAGGCCAATTCTAGATCAACAGGCATTGACACTGATCTGGATCAGAGCTTCAGAGTTGACTATGATCCCAATGACTGGGCCACAGACTTCAACATTGATTTATCAGCCTTGCTGTCAACAGTGATATACTTAGCACAGATGCCTATGGTGCTGGAGGAGCCTTTAACTTCAAGACTGTTTCTCGATCCTTTGACATCAGTATTAGCTCTGACCCTTTTGCAGATGACCTTCTCATTACTGGAGTCAGCTTTTCAGCTTTCAGCATCTGTACCTACAATGTTAACCTCATGGTTGACCAGTGCCTTAGCTGTGATGGTTATAGTAATGTTCTTTGAGTCTTGACAGTGGCCCAAGCAGGCTATGGCTTTGGTTATTCAGGATCAAATTCATTGGTTCAAGGAAAAGTGCTGCTGTTGACCTCAGTGCAGGTGATGTAGGTTCATCTGGGTTTTGCCCCACTTGGCATCTGCACTCACTCCAGTTTCAACCAGAGACTTGTATGTCTTTGAAACATTGGCTGTTCATCCTTTCTCTGGCCAGGATAGAGGGACAAGAGGACCACTTTGAGATGCTTGTGTCACTTCCAGATATGATCCATTTTGTTCTTCCTCTTGTAACTTATGACCTTCAAGGATGGTAAGAAAAACAAGTGCAAGGGGAAACCTGTAAACATTCCAAAGGAGCCTCCCAACTGAATCTTTTCCTCTGGCCTCAGCAGCCATTACAGTGATTAAGTTAGTCTAAGCTATTGTAACCATTTATTGCTCGTCTTATTTTGGAAATGTTGAGCGGGAGCCTTGAAACTTTTTTTTTTTTGCTTCAAACTGTTGTTGCCCTTGGAATGTTAATGTTACTGCAGAGGTGCTGTGTCAGACCAAAAGCTGACAACTTAATAATTTACTAGCAGCAGACAAATGATCCTTTCATTGTATTGTATCGAGTAATGTTCTAATCCCATCTTTGGCTGAATTAATATGCATATTGCTAGCTGGTAAGCAATGGTTTATGTTAATTTGTTTTTCTTAAAATTTGCTATAGCTAGCTTTCCATACTGTTATCTAATCCTGATAACAGGACGATGCAGTAGTTTGTATTTTGAGAATGGTCACCAATATTTTTCTAGTAGTTTTCTGTCTACTGTCTGAACTAACAACCATTTTCAGACTATTGCTTACCCAACCTAACTATGTGGTTAACATAGCCAGTAGGGATAATCTCTTCCCCATTCTTGTTACAGATTTTACATTTCTAGTACTAGGTTTCAAGCTAGATATTTTGTTTGTAGTGTTATCTGCTTCTCAAGTGTTAATTTCTGCTTGTGATGTAGAATCTTTTTATGAAAAATGTTTCTGATAAGATCTATATTTCCTTCCAATTCCCCTCAGTGTTCCAATTGTTATAAAATGGCTTGGCTAGCCTCCATTTGAGATAGCTAGTTCAGCTGCATTCCTGTTTGCCAGGCAATACTTTGCTTCTTGTAGCATTGTTTTGTGCTAAAAGAGGTACAGAACTTCACATTTTATTAAGCAACACAATTGAAATGTTTTGTTAAGGATCAGATCTCGCTCAGCACCAACCCTTACTGTATTTCTAAAGTAGCTTCTTTACAGAACATTAACTAGTCATTTCGTCTTTCTAGCCTTCTTCCAGGGGGGATGCCTTTTGTACACCATAAATGTCAGTAGACAGTTGCAGTATTTTGGTTTCTATATCTTTTCTCCCATCTGCCTGTTGAGCTTCCCCAATGGTACACAGGGCTATTCATTCCCCAGCTGTGGGGGGACCATCCCTAGATCCACAAAGATGACTAGCATACTGATTAACTGTAACTCATTTTGAACAACGTTATTCTATGTTCCACTGTGTTCTGCATTGAAAGAGTCTGCTACATGTTAGTCATTAATTTTTTAAACAGGTATTCATGTTAAATAATACTAAATCATAATAATTTCAGCAAACAACTTTTTGTAACTATATATATGGTTATTAACAACGTCCGTTTCTTAGCTGAAGCTGCAAGTAAGTTGTAACTGCCCCTCTTTACCCCTCGCCAGTAATCAAGGAGCCTCAATCCTCACCATTGACACAGGTGAAAGCCAGTTACTAAACACAGGACAGGAATGGATTTACACAGAATTTCAAATGCAGCTCTCTGCATCCAATACATTGTACCCCAAGAGCACACAGGGAACATGCTGCACGGGGACTGGACTCTCTCTTCTCTATATCCCAACCAAGACCCACCTTGGAGCATTGTGTCCCAGTTCCAATTATCTGGTGCACACACACTTAAATACCTGATTTTTCACGTGTGTGTGTGTGTGTGTATATATATATATATATATATATATATATATATATATATATATATATATATATATATATATATATATATATATATATATACATAGACACACACACACACACACACACACACACACACACACACACACTTGGGAAAGTCTGACACAGATTCACCAGCTGTGTCCTCTCTCTCTCTCTCCAGACCACAGGGTAGATTACTGTAAGACTCTTACAAAAGGGTAACCAATTATACTGTGTCAAATTAATACTGATAAAAATGGTAGTGTGTGACCACAGCAGTAAGGCTTTTTGGAGTGGCCACAGTGAGACAGAAATAATCATAGCTACTCTTAGGATATTAAAAATGTTCATTAAAAGACCAGCCGCAATGAAAATATATAAAAATATTTGATAATGGGTAATAAAAATAGAAAACGGGAAAATACTTAATATTTAGTTTAAATAAACGTCAGAGTTTTCAGTCACAGGAAATATGAAGTAACACAGTTGGATAGAAACTCGCATCTAGAAAAAAAAATAAACTGATATCACTGTACTTTTCCTAACTAAACTAAAGAGAAACTGTCCCTGGTGAACTCACTTAATATCACAAGGCAAGGTTTACTACTGAGATACTCCCTTCCACAAGGTAGGATGAGATACTACACACTAACTGAACAGTACAAATTACTGAACTGTGATAACTGACATAGATCTTTTATATCAGATTCCAAAGAAAAACAAAAACAAATAAACTGCTGCTGCCAGAGTTCCGTCCTTCAGCTGGTTATAGAATAACATCACATCTAGTTACCTGACTCTGGCACAATTCACTCTGGCAGAATTCACCTTCAGAACTCTAAAATTCAGTTGCAGTATTTTAAACATAAGCAATTGTTACAAATACAGTTTTAATATAAGCATCTGTACAAATCAATGTGACAGTCAAATGACACAAGATTATTTATGAAACTTCAGCCAGCCATGCTGGCATATGCTACACCTAGCCTAGTACCTACCTATGACCCTATCGGCCCTAGGTCCCATACAAGCCTAGCCAAAAAATGTACCCTGGCTTTCACCACCCAAGAAAATTATTTTCCTGTGCCCCTGTCGAGCAGAGCCACAGAAGTGATCCACGGGGTGAATTTCCCATTTCCCATCCAATCATCAAGTTTTTCTTGAGTGCTAATGAGGAGCTCTGTTTGACATAGATAGGTAGTCTGTTCTAGAGTATGGGAAGTCTCTGGGACAGGAATCTATCCCTTCAGCATGTTCTGTTTATTGTGGTGACAAGGTTAAGGTCCCTAGAGCGTGTAGCTCAGAGGGATTGGGATTTCTTTAAGTGGAGCATGTCCAACAGCTCTGGGTTTGACATAGTTTTGTATGTTAGGCAGAGATCGCCCCTGAGTAGGCGATATGCGATGGAGTAAAGCTGTAGTTTTTTGAGACGGTCTGCATAAGGCATCTGTTTGAGGCCAGTAATCCTCTTTGTGAGGTATTTCTGTGGTCTTTCCAGTTGTTGTAGATGTATTGTGAGGTACATACCAAAAGGGGCGTTGTACTCTATAATGGGTCTAATGAGTGATGAGTAGAGGGGAACAATGACATCTTTTTTTCTGGATGAGAATCCTTTTGTGATGAGAGGAGCCACGTAGAAGGATTTCCTGACCACTGTGGCGATGTGATTATCAAAGGAGAGATTACTGTCCACCTGTGCCCCAAGGTCTCCTCACATTTTTGGCATTAAGTAGACTGCCAGCTATGTGGTAGTTCATGGGTACAGAGTTTTTACCAAAGGGGATGACAATACACTTTTTGGCATTGAGCTTCAGGCCATGGCTTTGACACCAGGTATCTGTCTTAGTGAGGCCCTTTTGTAGTTTGTCCACATCGTTAGGAGTTTTGATTATGTCTCCTAGTTTGCAGTCATCTGCAAACTTTGTTAGCCAAAGATCTTCTGTGTTGGCCTGCACTTCAGAGAAGTAGATACCAAACAGGAGAGGACCCAGGACTGAACCCTGTGGTACTCCACTTGTCACTGGTCTGATGTCGGATTTGGAATCCGCTAGTTTCACAGTGTGGGTTCTGTCCATGAGCCAGTTGGCAACCCATCTTGTGACATAGGGATTTATACCTAGTTTAGTGGGCTTATCTATAATTCCAGAGTGGGGGATGGTGTCGAAAGCCTTGGCGAGATCTAGATAAGCTGTGTGAACCATTTTACACCCTCATCTATGGCTTTGGTGACTGCTTCAAAGAAGTCAATCAGGATTAGGAGACATGATCTGCCTTTTACAAATCCAAACTGAGTAGGGTCCAGAGTTTGGAGATTACCAATGTCTTTGTTTGAGTTCCATGATGATATGTTCCATGGCCTTGCAGACCGGGCTCATCAGGCTAATGGGGCGGTAATTCCCGGGGTCGGTCGTGGCTCCCCCTTTGTGGAGTGGGATAACTGTCGCAGTGCGCCATTCAGTGGGTACAAAGCCTGAGGTGAGGCTATGATTGAGCATGGTACTTAGGTAGGGTGCCAGTTCATTCTGTAGTTTGTGTAGAACGCAGCCTGGGATATTGTCAGGTCCCATGGATGCTGTGTTCTTGGCTTTGGAGAGTTTTTTTTTTACCTGTGCAGCCGTGATTATAGGAATTTTGAATTCTTCCAGTATAGAGATGGGCCCTCTAGGGGGTGAGAGGGGGGTAAAGTTAGCACTGAACCTATATGCTAGGATGTTGGCAATATCAGTTGGTTCTGTATATTTAGTGCCATTATGCTGTAACTCAGAGCAGATCTGAGTGTTCCCATTTAGATTCTTGACATAGCTATAGAATGCTTTGTGGTTGTCTTTAGAGTCAGTGGCAATTTTGTTTTCGTAACTAGCTTTGGAGGATTTTATGAGGGATTTCAGCTTCTTACTGAGGTTGACCAGGGAGTTCCTCCAGTCATGGGATTTTACTCTCTTTTGCAACAGTTTCTTTCTTCTGTTGTAGAGTTTGTTTATGCCAGAGGACCACCAGATTGGCTTCCATTTTTTGGAGGATAACATCTTGGTTATATTAGGGATAGCATGATCCATGCACTCGTGTAAGTGCTTATAAAGTGCATTTGTTTAGGATTCGGCAGTCATACCTCTGTTGTCCGTCTGCATGGGTGTCATGAAGTTTGCCACTTCTGTCTTAAGAAGTGTGAAGTTGGCTTTTGAGAAGTTTTTTTACGATGGTTTCCCTAATTGGGGCTGGGGGTGGGATGTGGATGTCTAGGCTGATTAGCTTGTGGTCGGATCTGACCAATGAGGAATTGACCTCTGGTGTGGAACACCGGTTTCCCATGTTGGTAATGACCAGGTCTAGGATATTGCTGCCCCTGGTGGGGGTATGAATAAGTTGATCCAAGGCGTTGGAATTTATGAATTCTAGAAAACGTTGAGCAAAAGAGTTGGTACATGAGTAGTTTTCCCAGTTAATGGTGGGGTAGTTGAAATCGCCCATTATTAGGATGTTGGGTTGTACCGTAATACTTTCCAGTGTATCAAGAAATGAGGAGTGTGAATCCTGGGCATGGTGGGGGGTCTGTAGCAAGCTACAATTTGGATTGCGGTCTTGCCCAGAGTTAGTTGCACTTGGATAATCTCGGATGCATTATGCTGTGCAACTAGCCTGGAGGTGTGGATATCCTTAATGAATATGGACATGCCTCCGCCTTTAGTGCTTCTTTCTGGGTTAGGTGGCCGAAAGTTGTGGTATGAATTGAAGCCACGGTAATGCAGGGGTGCTCTCTGGAGCTTTGAACCAGGTCTCGGTCACTGCACAGATGTCAGTGTTCTCCATGTTAAGGAGTACTTTGAGTGAGTGCATTTTGAGGTTTAGACTTCTAGCGTTGAGTAGCATTACCCTTAGATTTTGCTTGCTTGTACATGCACTGTGTTACTTCTCCTGATACAGTTGGCAATACCTTGCAACGTCACATCTCTCCCCCCTTTAAAGACTCAAGCTAGTTTTTCATGTGACCCTGGAAAAACATTGCTTGAGAGAAATGGGCCTGTCTTGGAACACTTTAACCTATACCGTGTGTTGAGAATCTATCTCCATTGGCATTGCTGAAATCTGGACTGGCAAATACAGGGGGTCTTCCCAAAGCCCCTTTAAGCTTTTGGAATGTCTGCTCACAGGCTGGGGTCCACACTTCCTTATCTGGCTTATTTTTCCTTGTCGGGTCTGAGAGGGAAGCAGCTATTGTACTATAATTGGGAACATACTTTCTATAGTACCTCGCTGTCCCCAAGCATGCCGTCACTTTCTCTTTGGTAACAGGGGTAGGTCACTCCTGAATAGCTTCCACCTTAGCAGGTTCTGGCCTAATCTTACCACTTTCCCACTCTATGCCCCAGGTAAGAGACCTCTGCCACACCCATCTGACACTTACTGGGCTTAATGGTCAACCCTGCCCTTTGCAGTCTGCCTAGGTCCTCCCTGACATTCTGAGGCTTAATTATGTTAACATAATACAATTTGTACCCCTGCCAAGCAGGTTTACCATAAATGTCACTGACCTTACAACTTCGAAGGGTCCTTCCCAAGCTGCCTGCAGCTTATTGAGTTTGACAGGAATGAGCACCATAACCTGCTGTCCCACAGCATACTCTCTGGCTTGAGCATTCCTGACGTACCAGAATTTTTATGCTGTTGGGCTTCTGTCAGGTTCTCCTGGGCCAAGCCCATGAGCTTCCTAAGCCTTACACCCTGATTGGTTGAGAGCTATGTTCAGGACATAGGCCACAACAGACTCATTGTGGGATTCCCACTCATTTCAAATCAGATCTAAAGGCCTCCTCACCCTATGCCCATAGAGTAACTCAAAGGGTAAAAAAAAATGTGAATTCCTGGGATACCTGTATGCAAACAGTAGATGGAGCAAATACTTGCCGCAGTCTCTCCTAAACTGGTCTGCAAATGCCGATAGCATGGTCTTTAGTATGGAGTTTAACCCATCCAAAAGACCATTAGTCTGGGGATGGTAGGGGATGGTCTTTAGGTGCTTCACCCCACAACGCTTCCACAGACAAGCCAGCAGGTCTAGCATAAAATTGGCACCTCTAACAGTCAGTATTTCCCTCGAGAAACCTGCCCTGCTAAAAAATTTCTGACAGAGCTGCTTCAGTGGAGTACTGCCTCAGGGTATATAGTATCATAATCTATTACCACCAGAATATACTACTTCCTTGTGGAACTTGGGGTGCTCAGAGGCCCCACAATATCTATAGCTACCCTCTGAAACTTCTCCTTAATCACAGGCAAAGGCATCAGTGGAGTTTTGGCCTTGTCTCCTGCCTTGCCTACCTTTTGGCACTGCTCACAGATCCTGCAGGAGTGTGTTACATCCCTTGCAATCCCAGGCCAGTAAATATTCTGTATAATACAACTATTAGTATGCTTTATACCCATATGACCTGCAAAAGGAATGTCATGGGCTATGGCTGGAAGTGTCAGACAGTAGCCTCAGGGCACTACCAACTGCTGTATTACCACACCCACTAGCCCTCCCTCAGGGGTCCACTCTCTGTACAGTGTAACCCTTTGTTCCAGTATACAGACTCCCCTATTCCTTGAGCATCAGGTGCCTCCTTAGATACATTCCTCAAGCCTCGTAAAGTCTGGTCCGAATGCTTTGATGACTCTTCACAGCTTCTCTTCCACAGGAAGCCTAGTATCTCATGACAGTGGTGCCTCCCTGTCAGCCTGGGTACTACCACTCACCCCTGTCCTTGCAGTCACCTTGTCCACAGGAGCATCAGTACCTACCAGCGGATGTACTTCCCTTTCAGGCTCACTGCTACTAGATATCTCCCTGCCTGAAATAACCACATCACCAGCCCCAGCTTCAGGCATGGGGTCTGTCTGGGCCCCCCCCCCCAGGCTACCATACCTACTTGACTGTCTCCAAGCCTGACTGCGTGTAACTGCATGCACACAAGGTACTACATTATCAAAATCATTCCCTATTAAGACATCTGCAGGGATATCCTCAAACACACCTACCTGCTTGTTCCCTTTTCCACCCTCCCAGTCATGGTGAACCCTAGCCAAAAGGTATTTGGAATGGGGTCCATCCTAAAGCTCTGACTGGTGTGGACTGCCCAAGCAAGTACTGCTCTTCTTTAACCACTGCAGGCTTCACAATGATTATGTCAGAAGATGTCTCCCTTAGCAGTGGTCTGTCTTCCAGCCACTAAAATATGATACAAACTCAGGTGATAATTTGGTACCCCTGTTGTCTCCAGACAACTTACTACTGGCATGCTGTTATTTCCACTTACTGGCTCCCTCACCTTTTGTTCTCTTCCTTGCTTCAGTGGATATTAGTATGTAGCATGACCCCTCTGGTTACATTTAAAACATCTAACCATTGATCCTGGCCATGTACCTGAACCAGTGGCTTCCCCTATTACTGGTAGACTCTGGGGTGATTTAGACTGCCCACCATGGGATCCCTCATATCCATGTGCAGCACTGGGTATCCCCTTCTTGTGCACTGATACCCTGACTGCTAAGTAGATATCCCCTTTTCTCTGCAGCTCATCTGCAGAGTTGCGTTCTCGATCTGCCAACCAGATTCTCATGTCTGATTGAAAAGTTCTACTTGGTACATGTCAACCTTATGTCTTTGATTTCTTCATTTGTGACTCTGCTGCAATTAATAATGTCTGATTTGAAATTTAAAAATGGCTGTAATTGTTGGAGCTTTTTATTTTTTTACATTTTTCTATTGTAATACTGATGCAATTTGTAATGTATAAACTTGAAATTTAAAATTGTCTGTAATTGTGGAGCTTTCCTCCCGGGGCCTCCACTGAAAATGGGACTTTTTGGCCCAGTGGATTTTCCTGGTCAGCAAATGTCAATCTTCTTCTTTCGGCTGCTCCCGTTAGGGTTCGTCACAGCAGATCAACTGTTTCCATTTCCTCCTGTCCTCTGCATCTTGCTCTTGTCACACCAACCACCTGCATATCCTCTCTCACCACATCCATAAACCTTATCTTAGGCCTTTCTCTTTTCCTGTTACCTGGTAGCTTCATCCTTAGCATCTTTTTCCCAATATACTCTGCATCCCTCCTCAGCACATGTCCAAACCAACGTAATCTTGCCTCTCTGGCTTTGTCTCCAAACCTTCCAACCTGGGCTGACCCTCTAATATACTTATTCCTAATCCTGTCCATCCTCGTCACACCCAGTGCAAATCGTAACATCTTCAACTCTGCCACGTCAAGCTCTGACTCCTGCCTTTTTGTCAGTGCCACTGTCTCCAACCCATATAACATAGCTGGTCCCACTACCCTCTTGTAGACCTTCCCTTTCACTCTTACTGGTACTAGTCTGTCACAAATTACTCCCGACACTCTTCTCCACCCACTCCATACTACCTGTATTCTCTTCTTCACCTATCTTCCACACTCACCTTTACTCTGAACTGTGATCCCAAGTACTTAAACTCATTCACCTTCGCTACCTCTACTCCCTGCATCCTCACCATTCCACTAGCCTTCCTCTCATTCACACACATGTATTCTGTCTTTGTCCTGCTGACCTTCATTCCTCTTCTCTCTAGAGCATATCTCCACCTCTCCAGGGTCTCCTCCACCTGTTCCCTACTCTCACTACAGATCACAATGTCATCTGCAAACATCATAGTCCACGGGGACTCCTGTCTGATCTCGTCTATTAACCTGTCCATCACCATTGCAAATAAGAAAGGGCTCAGAGCTGATCCTTGATGTAATCCCACCTCCACCTTAAACGCATCCGTCACTCCCACCGCAGAACTCACTGCTGTCACACTACCCTCGTACATATCTTGTACCACTCTTACATACTTCTCTGACACTGCTGACTTCCTCATACAATACCACAACTCCTCTCTAGGCACCCTGTCGTATGCGTTCTCTAAATCCACAAAGACACAATGCAGCTCCTTTTGACCTTCTCTATACTTCTCCATCAACACTCAGAGCAAACATCGCATCTGTAGTGCTTTGTCCTGGCATGAAACCATACTGCTGATCACTAATCATCACCTCCCTTCTTAACCTAGCTTCCACTACTCTTTCCCATAACTTCATGCTGTGACTGATTAGTTTAATCCTTCTGTCGTTACTACAGCTGTGCACATCACCCTTATTCTTAAAAATCGGTACCAAAACACTTTTTCTCCATTCCTCAGGCATCCTCTCACTTTCCAAGATTTCATTAAGCAATCTGGTTAAAAATTCCACTGCCATTTCACCTAAACACCTCCATGCTTCCACAGGCATGTCATCTGAACCAACAGCCTTTCCGTTCTTCATCCTCTTCATAGCTATCCTTACTTCCTCCTTGCTAATACACTGCACGTCATGATTCACTATCCGCACATCATCCAACCTTCTCTCCCTCTCATTCTCTTCATTCATCAACCCCTCAAAGTACTCTTTCCATCTCCTCAACACACTCTCCTCGCTTGTGAGTATGTTTTCCTCATTATCCTTTATCACCTTTACCTGCTGCACATCTTTACTAGCTCGGTCCCTCTGTCTAGTCAATCGGTACAGGTCCTTTTCTCCCTCCTTAGTGTCCAACTTTTCATACGCCTTATACTTGGCCTTTGCCACCTCTCTCTTTGCCATGCACCTCATCTCCTTATACTCTTGTCTACTTTCTTCATCTCTTTGACAATCCCACTTCTTCTTCGCCAACCACTTTCTCTGTATACTCTCCTGTACTTCTTCATTCCACCACCAGGTCTCCTTGTCCTCCTTCCTCTTTCCAGATGTCACACCAAGCACCCTTCTAGCCATTTCTCTTACTAGCTCTGCTGTAGTTACCCAGCTATTCGGTAACTCTTCACTGCCACCCATAAATGTCAATAAATGTCCTCAGGCAAAGTGCTAAGGGCTACCGAAAGGTTTGCCAGCCTTTCAGAAGTGATTACTGACACTCACTCACCCAGCTATGGAAATAACTGCTTAACTCAGCAATATAATCGCATACACTTTCTTCTACCTTGGGTCTATGCTCACAAAACTTTTTTCTGTAAGCTTCAAATGTTAACTTAAAACAGTGTAGTAAGCATTGTTTAACTTTTGCATAATTTCAGCTGTCAGTATCATTCAATATAGAAACAGCAGTTATAACTTTACCATGAAGTCAGGGACTATACCCAGAGCTCTTTGTCAACATTATACTGTTTACATACCCTTTCAAATATATGAATAAAACTAGAAAAAATCATTATCTTTAAATTGTGGAAAAATGTACTGAGCTTTATTTCTTCTGGAGTTTGGCTACACTCGACCCCATTACCTCCACAACCCTGTTGGAGTCCGTATCTTTTCATGCTGATGCTCCTTTTCTTTAGCCTCCAAACACTGCAGTTTCTCTTCAGTCTTCAAATGTTTGGCCAGTTCATACTGATGCTTTTGCTCCTTTTCTTCAGCCTCCAGTCCCAGTCTCTCTTCATTTTCGAAACTTTGCAGTTATGCTAACACTGCTTCTCCTTTTCTTCAGTTCAAGTCTCTTTAACTCCAGACAGATTTTTTAAGTCCTCTGAGGAAAAGGTGAGCCATCCTGTTTCCGAAGGCTACACATTCCCATCACCAAGCTGGCTATCTCCCTGGTTGCTGGACCGTGCTGCAGCTGTGATTAAGGCTGAAAACATATCCTCTTTAGTCAGTTTGGCATGCACAAGTCCTTTGACTGCTAATGAACCAGGGTCACCTGGACAATAGGGCTTTATCGTTTTATGCCACTGGGCTGATTAAAAACTTACATTATTACACTAAAAAAACAGGTTCTTTTCACATGAATCAGCAATTCTGTCTCATTCAGTAGGGGTGGAGAAAGCATGGAGGAGTCGAAACAGTACTTTTACAGCGGCTAACTTTTTTTTTCTTCTTCAAGTATATAAGGTTCTTAGGAGTGCCTGCTAAGGCTGTCTTGTAGGATTATGGCTACATCAGCCATCTTCTCGAGAAACGTATCCATGGATAAAGATCTGTGCTGCAGCTTTTTGGTCTGTTTAGCTTCTGTTGAAATTACAGACTGGATGCTAATTGCAGGAATGTCCTTTTCAATAAGTATCTTCTGCAGAAGTTTACAAGACTAGCACCCAATTTTTTTCTGTTTATGGTACTGTTCCTTTGGGTAAATACTTCTCCAAAAGTGCCTTAAATAAGGTCCACCTGTTTTGTGAGATGTAGTTTACCAGCAAGATGTACTTGCCAGCTCTGTCACCCTTTTGCATTTTTGGGTAATTGTTCTGAGCCTCAGGCTGGTGTAGTGGGATTGCTTTTGCTTTCTTTATCAAAGCTTGCTTTACTTGGTGTCAGTCTGGAACTGACTGGGGGGAGGGGGGCGGTTGCCCAGATTTGGTCACTGCTGGCTGCCACAAATAGGGTCAAATGACAGCTCTCAGAGTCTGGAAGAAAAAGAACAGAAATATATGCAGAGTATGGGAAAAAAAGTCGTTAAATTGGATTGTCCTATCAGAATATCATTTCAGAGATGCAGCGTTATGTTGTTACCTCTCATAAGATTTGTTTTTGTTTATTTATCCGTGTCTGACAACAGAGTCAGTTATATATACCATGAAAGAGCAACATTGAAAAGCCCATAATTAAAACTGCAACAGGATAAAAGAATTGCCAAACGATCATTAACCTATTATGTAATCCAGACAAAACATACTTATAATATAGAATACATGGTGACAGTGAGCTTTTTTCCACTTTTTACACATGGGGTTGGCGTGTCACTTCAACAGTGACAGTCATCTCGAGCTAAGGTTTACACTGTCAGGTGGTTAGCCTTGCCACGGTAGTTCATCCATACCACGTGCTCGCACACACACTTGCACCTACGGCCAGTATAGTGTTTCAGTCCACTAACTGCGTATCTTTGGAATGTGGGAGGAAACCAGATCACACGGAGGAAACCCACGGGACGGCAAGAAGGACATGGAGACTTTGCACATCTTGACTATTTTTTTTTTTTTTATTTTAGATAACTGATGTGTGAAATATAAAGTAGAACAAAACATTATGTATAAGTAAAAGAAGCTGTAGCAGATTAAAGGTGTCTGGATGAAAACAGTAGAATTTCTTATATCACACTTCCAGATACCACAATGGCAATTTCAACGTTTTAGCTTTTTATTCCAATATTAAAAGCTGAACAATATAAAGGCTACTATGTAAGCGTTTTCGGGTATTAGTATACCCTTCTTCAGACAAATGGCTATTGATATCTAAGCACTCCTTTAAATTGTCAAAAAAGGTGCCAAAAATCTGCCTTAGAGACATTAACTATATTAACATGAAGATGTCAGTATAAACATTTCATATCACTTATTTCTTTATATCTACATAATAGCATATTCCATTGTCATCTGCATATTTATCCTATTAAAATCAATAACAGTATTAAATTTCATTTAAACACTAACAAATTATGAATTATAATATGTATTTTGACAGCTGAAATAATATATAACATGAAATATCTTATTTATTAATAGAATGTTATGTTTGCTATGATTGATATATATTTAATGGCATTTAATGAATCTGCAGAATAATGCATATTAATATATATATGTTTTTATTTAATTCTATACATTTTATTTTTATATTTTTTATATGTATATTTATTAGTTGTAGAAAGCTGATTGCGAAATGCAATGATTATTAGCTACGTGAAATATGTAGATTTTTAAATGAAATTAATTACTGTATGGGATCCGACCACCTCAAGGCTGAATGCTCAGTTTGCACTATATTCAATCCTTGAGCACCAGCAGATCACCGGAATAAACTGTTGCTCTAGGGCATGGCGCAAGGGGGTCTCTTTGATTTGGGCTCTCCTCCTTCTAGCGGCCACAAGGACTGTAAGAGAAAACCCTCTGTGCCTCCCAGGGGGCTTCTTCTCTGGCTTCACAAAAACTACTGAAACACTCTGATTGCAGTTCCTTGGATTCAAAGTTGTCATTGACAGTTTTAGGTCCAAAGGTTCAGGATCAGTCTTCTAATGCCGAGGTCTTCTCTGGTCAGAGACCCACTGATCCCACCTCTGTTAACTGAGATCCTTCAGCTCCCCGGGATCTGAAGCAAACTAATCTACCAAGTTCAGATCAGATGTGCTGGTCTGATCCGGAGTTATTCAGGGCTCCCCAGTTGGATCTTCTCGGGATCTGAAGTCTTCAGATCCCAAGCTTAGGAGTTGTTCTCTAGGGTGGGAACGCCATAGGGTGGTGGTGGGATCCAAGCTGGCTTCCCCATCTAAATCTACCCATTCTTCGGCCTCTTTTAGATTCTCCAGGAGCATCTTACCTTCTGACATGGACAGGATGATGAAGAGTTTCCTTAAGGCCCGGATAGAAATGGGCCTTTTGGCATCCCCAGCCCGTTCAGGCTTGGGGAGACCCCCAGCTCCTAAATTAGATTCTCCTCTTCCAATTCTTGTTGTTTTGGAATCCCAGGTCCTGGTTTCCCTTAGGGTGGTGTCGGTGGATCCAGGAATTGGTTCCTGCAGTGTCTCTGACTAGCTCTGTCCTGTGACTTCAGATCAGAGTGGGTCTGTGTTCCAAGAGGTTGGTGATGATTCCCTGGTAAGGGCTCTGGTCCAGGCCTTTCCGATCAGTCCCTTCCTTTGGGTGCATCAGCGTTCGACAGTTTGGGCTGGTACTGTCTGGGGGTGGGCAACTCTCCCCCTTCCGTTGTGGTTTTGGCTATGGAGACGGGGTTTCTTCGAGTCCGTTGGCATTTGAGGTTGTAGAGATGATCTTCTCCAAATCTGGTGCAGCATCTTCCCCCTTCTGAGAACGTCCCAGCCTGTCACTATCAGGTGTCCTGAGCCCATTCATCTTGTACAGGGTCAACTGTCCTGAACTAGCCTTCAGGCATCAAGAACCGCAGGGGTTCCCCCTCTATTCTGAGTCCTCTCCTGAGCCACTTACAGAAGAGCCATCTTGGAAGAGACTGTGCAAGAGGAGGCACTTGGATTGCCCCATGGAATCCCTTATGGAGGATACAGATTTTGATGAAGGGGATGGGTTCTCCAGATCTCTGGGGACTTTCTGGAGCTGTTGAAGCAGAAAGGCGGATGG
This sequence comes from Protopterus annectens, assembly GCF_019279795.1. NCBI lineage: Eukaryota > Metazoa > Chordata > Ceratodontiformes > Protopteridae > Protopterus > Protopterus annectens. Next base: position 16,157,720 of record NC_056729.1, on the reverse strand, counting down.
TCTCCCAGCTCCCCATCTTCAGAGGAATCTGTGTTCCTGAAGCCTTTCGGAATGGGCCCATCTAATTCCTGGGTCTCCCCCTTGCGGACTGGCTTATTGATCTCATCATGCACAGGGCATGGAAGGAACCTGACACTGCGGAACTGGTTCCTAAGAAAGCAGATACAATTTTGAGTCCCCCCCACAGAGCGTACTGGAGCAAGGGAGTGCCAGTCAATGGTATTGTGGTTGCTGCAGCCACAAAAAAGGAGCTAGCTGAACAGAGCTCCAGTGTCCATCCCCAAAACTGAGTGTTTCAGGCAATTGACAGACACTGGAAGTGCATTTACACTTCAGGCACTTTTGGCCTGAGAGCCCTAAATTACTTGGCGCATTTTACCCACCTCCAAAGAGATCCAGTCTCCGAACTGACCAAATCCCTTTCAGAGTTGATGCCGGCGGAGGACCTTAAGAAGATATCTCCCAAAATCATCAATCTTTCGTCTGTTTCCAATTCCTCAATGAGGTTTCTCTCCAGTGCAGTAGATAGTACTTTTCAAGTGGACGGTGCAGGTATTGCCATGAGGCGTCAAGCCATGTTGATGTTATGTGGGTTTGTTCATAGTTAGGTACTAGGCTATCCACCCAAAGGCATTTATTTTGTTCATAGGTAGATACTAGGCTATCTGCCCAAAGGCATTTATAAGCCTAGCTGAAATGTGTTGTCTTTCGCCGCCCCCTTAGATTAGTTCCCTGTGCCTCTGTCCAGCAGAGCCACTGAAGTGATCCTTGGGGTAAATTTCCCATTTCCCATCCACTCGTCCAGGTTTCTCTTGAAGAGTGTTAGTGAGGAGCTCTGCCTAATGTAGATTAGAATCTTGTTCCAGAGCATGGGAAGTCTCTGGGACAGGAATCTATCCCTCCAGCACGTCCTATTTATTGCTGTGGTGAGGTTTAGATTCCTAGAGCGTGTGGCTCGAGAGGCTATGGATGTTCTTCATCTCACATTGCTGCAGTCCTTACACTTGGGTAGTCCGCTGTCCTCGGTCGGCCCGAATATCAAAGTATAAGGCTGACGTCGGTCAAGGCGCATAAGACTGACATCAGGACATCAGGGTACAAATGCGCATGACCGACGTCATATCCTCAGTCTTTTTTGCCGCATGGTCCGATGCAGAAGCAGCGTTGCAAGTGCCGTTCGGCGTTCTGAAATTTTTCGAATTTGGAGTTTCAGACCGAGTCAAAGTTGGCTAAGTACCCCGTTGAGAATATTTTAGTTTTTTCTTGCCTCAGTGGTTTACCGGATGTCAGAAAAAGTGAATAACTGTATTTCTTGTGGGAAACAGATACCGCATAGGGATTATCATACTTTGTGTATTCCTTGTTTAGGGCCTGAGCACGACGTTGTTGGGTGTCGCTTTTGTGCTAGGTTCAATAAGCGCACTATTAAGCGAAGGTTAGATTGTGCCAGGTTAGTCTTCAGGAAGCGGTGCAATTATAATATGCCGTCGGATGCTCCGACGCCCGCTTCTTCGAAGAAGCGCAAAGACAAAGCAGCTAAGCCCAGGCAAGAAGAGTCGTCCGTACCGGACGCCGGTTCTTTAGAGGTGTCGGTGGAACCGGGGGTTCCGCCGGAGGTTTCTCTGGAGTCCCAGGGGGAGACTTTGTTATTGCAGAATGTGGCCTCTCAGGAGGCAGGTCAGGCTGAAGGGGCTTCTCAGGTTACTGTACTCCCCTCCCTTCCTAGGGTGGTTAGGCCCTCTCCTTCTGTTTCCAAGGCTTCTCCCAGAGGCAGGCCAGGTTTAGCTTCTGTTGGTGTCACTCCTAGTTCTTCAGGATCTGTGCCCAAGAAGCACATGCTTAAAATGGCAGAAGATTTGATTACTTTGATTAGAGGTTCTTTGCCCCCTCCTGATAAGAGACCTAGGGTGGATCCTGAGTTGGGGAGTTTTGAGCAGGCTTCGGATGTTTCAGAGTCTTCGGCTGAAGACTTGCAGGAGTATTCTCCTTATTCTGATTCTGATGTGGATGATTCTACTCCTCCTGCTTCTCCTCCTGAGGATTTTTCTTTTTCAGAGACTCTTCATTCCATGAGGGAACATTTTAAGTGGGAAGGTCAGGACTTCTCTGATTCCAGGAAAAGGCTTAGGGAATTTTTGTTTTTACCCCAGCATAGGCCTTTGGCTATACCTCCTGTTCTGGATGTTGTGGAAGATGTGTTTGCAGAGGCTTCTCTTAATCCTGATTCTTTGCCTCCTGCTCCTGTTAAACCGGATAGGTATTACAGGGTGCCTGAAGCTCATAAATATCTTTTTAAGAGTCCTAGGGCAGACCCAGAAACTGTTAGTCAGGGGCCTAAGGGTGTCAAGGCTTCTGTTGTAAAAAATCCGGTTCCTCCAGATAGAGGCCAGGGCTTTGGATAGATGGGGAAAGAAAGTCTATACTTCTTCCACCCTAGCTATGAGGGCTTTGAATTGCCAGTTTCACATGTTGAAATACCAAAACTATCTACTTTCTCAATTGAAGTCTAAGGTAGATGCTCTGGCGGAAGGTATTGAGTGTAAGGAATTACAAGATTTGGTACATGTTTCTGAACAGGTGGGTAAGCATTCTTTGCAATGTGGTTTTGATGCTGTACAGGCCTCGTCTAGGGTGGCTGCCACTGGGTCAGTTCTTCGCAGGCACGCCTGGCTGAGGGATCAGAATTTATCTGACCATGTTAAGACAAGGATTTTAGATGCTCCTTTACAGTCTGATGTGTTGTTTGGTTCACCTGTGGAGGCAGTCTTAAAGAAAATGGAAGACAAGGCTAAGTCTATGCAGACTGTTAAAGATTTTTTGCAGGTTCAGCCTCCCAAGTTTAGTAGGAATTGGCCTACCAAGGGGTGGACGTATCCTTCTTATGATTCCCAGTCTAGGGGTAGATCTAGACGTGGTAGGGGCAGAGCTCATGGCTCTTTCAGGCCTAGAACAGGGAGTTCACCTGCACAGTCTTCGGTGAGGGCAGGGGTCAGTCCTTTCGTAAACAGACCCAATGACCTACCTTTTCAGCTGCCAGAGCCTTCTCGTCTGGCAGCACCTTTGGGAGGAAGGTTGGCACTTTTCAAGGAAAATTGGAGTTTAATTACCCAAGACAGATGGGTATTGGATATCATTCACCAAGGTTACAAGTTTTATTTCCATACCTTGCCTCCTTTCAAAGGCATGCCAGACGTTCCTCCTCAGCAAAGAATAGAGGCTCACAAACAAATTTCTCTGCTACTTCAAATAGGGGCCATACAGCCGGTCCCTCTGCCAGAAGTGGGCCTAGGATTTTATTCTCGCCTGTTCCTAGTACCAAAGAAGGGGAACACGTGGAGACCGATTTTGGATTTATCTATCCTCAACACTTATCTGGACATTCCCAAGTTCAAAATGTTGACGTTACAACAGCTTTTACCTCTGCTGGGCAAAGATCACTGGATGGTAACTCTGGATCTCAAGGAGGCTTACCTTCATGTTCCTATTAGACTAAGTTGCAGGAAGTATCTGCGTTTTCGGGCTGGGACTTCTCATTATCAGTTCTCTGCATTGCCCTTTGGCTTATCTACTACGCCCAGAGTGTTCACGAAAGTTCTGGCTCCAGTGATAGCTTTCTTCAGGCTAAAAGGAATACAGATTTATCCTTATTTGGACGGTTGCCTGATTCTGGCTCAAAGAAGGGACGAACTTCTTCATCATTTGCAATATGTGATAGCAGTGCTAAGATGCCTGGGGTATTCTGTGAACGAAATAAAGTCCAGTCTAGTACCCTCTCAGGACATGTGCTTTCTGGGTGTAAGACTGAATACAGCATCCCAGATGGCCTTTTTGACCCCGGACAAACAAAAGAATCTTTCCCTTTACTTCCATCAATTGTCTAATCAGTCCAGGCTGACTGCAAGGACAGTCCTTCAAGCCTTGGGGTTCATGGCATCTTGTATTCTGGTGCTTCCCAATGCCAAACTGCATATGAGGAAGCTACAATGGTATCTCAAAAATGTATGGACACAGCACTGCCAGGATATGGACACTGTCATTCAGATAATACCTTGCATTCAAAAGGAATTTTTGTGGTGGGCTCAGGAATGTCACCTAAACAAGGGACTCTCTGTGACCCGGCCAGAGGCGAGTCAGATTCTAACGACAGATGCCTCAGACAAAGCTTGGGGAGCTCATCTAAATGGAAAGTGGATACAAGACACGTGGCCTGCCAGACTACAACATCTACATATCAACTTGAAGGAGATGTTAGCAGTCCAATTTGCATTAATAGCTTTCAAGGATTTACTTCTTCCAGGGCAGGTGTTGATTCTAACAGACAACACAACTGTCATGTGGTGCATCAACAAGCAAGGGGAACACATTCTTATCCTCTATGCAGGCAAGCAATGATTTTGTGGGAGACTGCTCTCAGTTTACAGCTAAATCTTCAGGCAAGGTTTCTGCCGGGAGCACAGAACTCCTTAGCAGATGTGTTGAGCAGACGAATTATGGATCCCCACGAGTGGAAATTGGATCCTCATGTATTTCAGAAATTGACAGTGTCATGGGGAACTCCAGACATAGATCTGTTCGCTTCTCCACTAAACTACCAGCTGCCAAAGTTTTGCACAAAAAGGTTTCATCCCACAGCCTGGAAAGTGGATGCTCTTTCTTTCAATTGGGGCAATCTTCATGTGTATGCCCTTCCACCTCTGCCTCTCCTCCCAAAGGTACTCCTAAAGGTCAGACAGGACAAGCCAAAGATGATTTTAATAGCTCCAGATTGGCCTCGACAGCACTGGTACCCTTTACTGAGAAGTCTGGTACGGGAGCCTCCATGGCCTTTGCCTTCGATTCCACACCTGCTGTCTCGGGAGAACAGTCATTTACTCATGTCAAACTTCACTCTCTTCACCTAACAGCCTGGCATATTCTGTTTTGAACCCTGGAGGGTCTCAACTTCCACAGCAAGTTTTGAATGTTATTTTGGAAGCCAGAAGGCCTAGTACAAGGAAAGTGTACGCAGATAAATGGAAGAGATTTTTATTTTGGAGTGCAGCAAAGGAATTTGAGGTTTCTGAGCCTAATTTAAGTGTGGCTCTTCAATATCTTACTGAGTTACTGGACAAAGGTTTGTCCTTCTCTTCTATTAAGGTTCATGCTGCAGCAATTTCTGCTCACTATGACTGTGACCCACCATTGTTTTCTCATCCTTTGTTCAAGCAATTTCTTAGAGGGGCAAAGAATATAAGACCCCCACGTAGAGCTCCTACTCCTGCTTGGGATCTCAATTTTGTGTTGGAGAAACTCACTCTACAACCTTTTGAGCCTGCAGCTACTGCTGAGTTGAAATATTTATCATGGAAGACTGCTTTTGTTGGCCATTACCTCTGCAAGAAGGGTTTCTGAATTACAGGCCCTTATGGCGGTTGAGCCTTTCTTAATTTTCCATAAGGATAGGGTATCTTTGCGTACTAATCCTTCCTTTATGCCTAAAGTGGTTTCTAGTGTGGCTTTAAACCAAACTATTCATTTGCCTACTTTTTATGCAAATCCCCAAAATAAAGGGGAAAAGATTTTGCACACTTTAGATGTACACAGGCAGTTGCGATATTATTTGAGCAGAACTAAAGGGTTCAGGCAGTCTCAGCAGTTATTTGTTTCTTTTGCTTTGAGTTCTCAGGGCAAGCCTGTGTCAAAACAAACTATTTCTAAGTGGATTGGGTTTTGCATTGCTTTCTGTTATTCCCATCATGGTAAGGAGATTCCAGCTGGGATTAGGCCTCATTCCACTAGGGCTACTGCCACTTCGACAGCTTTTTAAGGGGGGTGGCAACTAAAGATATTTTGGAGGCAGCTACTTGGAGTTCAGTGCATACTTTCTCTAAGCATTATCACCTTCCACTTTACTCTAAATCTAGGGCTGGTTTTGCCACTGCTATTTTACAGGGCATTTTGGCAGCTCCTGCTGCTTTATAGTTTTGCCATCCTCCCTTACCTCTGCTTTGGGATTCTACCCAAGTGTAAGGACTGCAGCAATGTGAGATGAAGAACATAGTACAGTTTTGTACCTACCATAAATGTAGATGTTCGAAGATCCACATTGCTGCAGTCCAATTTACCCTCCCTCCTTCCCTCTGTAGTTAGAGGCGGTTGTGTGGGTTGGGTTGTAAATATTGTGTATATTGTATATATTGTACATATTATTAGTGCAAGGGTGGTTGGTTGTTTGTTTGCTGTCTTTTGGTTTTGACCTTTCTTTTTAGGGTCTTCTGACATCTGGGGCAAGAAAAGACTGAGGATATGACGTCGGTCATGCGCATTTGTACCCTGACGTCCTGATGTCAGTCTTATGCGCCTTGACCGACGTCAGCCTTATACTTTGATATTCGGGCCGACCGAGGACAGCGGACTACCCAAGTGTAAGGACTGCAGCAATGTGGATCTTCGAACATCTACATTTATGGTAGGTACAAAACTGTACTTTTTCTTTAGGTGGAGCATGTCCACTAATTCTGGGTTGGACATGGCCTTGTATGTCAGGCAAAAATCACCTCTGAGTAAGCGGTATGCATCCGAGTACAGCTGGAGTTTCCTCAGTCGAGCTGCATAGGGCATCTGTTTGATGCCAGTGATCCTCTTGGTGAGGTACTTCTGTGGTCTTTCCAGCTGTTGCAAGTGGCTTGTAAGGTACATCCCAAATGGGGAGTTGTAATCTGTGATGGGTCTGATGAGTGCGTAAAGGGGCACAATGACCTCTTTTGATCTGGATGCAAACCCTTTTGTGATTAGGTGGGCCACATAGAAGGATGTTCTAACCACTTTGGCAATGTGATTATCAAAGGAGCGATTACTATCTACTTGGGTCCCCAGATCCCTTATTTCGGCTTTCATATTTAGGGGGCTACCACTTATGTGGTAATTTGAGGGTACTTTGTTTTTTCCAAAGGGGATGACTGCACTTTTTGGCATTTAGCTTGAGGCCATGGTTTTGACACCAGGTATCTGTCTCAGTGAGACCCTTTTGGAGGATGTCTATGTCAGCCGGAGAGTCAGTTATAGCCCCTAGTTTGCAGTCGTCTGTGAACTTGGTCAGCCATAGTCCTCCTGTGCTTGCCTGTACCTCTGAGAAGTATATAGCGAACAGGAGGGGTCCTAGGACTGAGCCCTTGGGAATGCCACTTGTAGCCGGTTTAGAGTCAGACCTAGCTCCCGCAACTCTTACCATGTGGGTTCTGTCTGTGAGTCAGTTGGCAACTCATCTCGTGGCGTAGGGGTTTATGTTCAGGCTGGTGAGCTTGTCTATAATACCAGAATGGGGAATGGTGTCAAAGGCCTTTGCGGGATCTTGGTAGGCTGTGTGGACCATCTTCCCCTCATCTGTAGCCTTGGTAACTCTCTCAAAAAAGTCCACCAGGTTTAGGAGGCATGATCTGCCCTTAGTCAAACTGGGTAGGGTCCAGTGTTTGGAGGTTCCCAATGTCTCTGTTAATGAGATCCATGATGATGCACTCCATAGCCGTGCAGACAAAGCTAGTCAGGCTTATAGGGCGATAGTTCCCAGGGTCTGTTGTGGCTCCACCTTTGTCGAGCGGAATAACCATTGCTGTGCGCCACTCTGTGGGCACGTAGCCTGTGGAGAGGCCGAGTTTTAAGTGTGTTTAGGTGAGGGGTTAATTCGTCTTTGAGCTCATGTAGGATGCAGCCTGGGACACCGTCCAGTCCCATTGATGCTGTGTTTTTGGCTTTGGAGAGGGCTGTTTTAACCTGAGTGTCTGTGATTTCAGGGGTACTACATTCTTTTGGTATGGTTATGGGCCTTTTTGGGGGTGAGAGGGGGGTGAAGTTTGCACTGAATCTGTCTGCCAGGATGTTGGTGATATCGGTTGGTTCAGTGTATATTGTGCCATTGTGCACTAACTCCGAGCAGATCTGGGAATTGCCATTTAGATTCTTAACATAGCTAAAGAATGCCTTGTGGTTATCTTTGGAGTCCTTGCCAGTTTTTCTTTTGAAGCTAGCCTTGGATGATTTTATGAGGGATCATATTTTCTTGCTGATACTGATCAAGGATGTCTTCCTCTCTTGGGATTTTACTCATTTCTGTACTAGTTTCCTCCTCCTATTGTACAGCGTGTTTGTCAGGGGTCCACCAGACTGGTTTCCTTTTCTTGGAGGAGTGAGTCTTGGTTTTGCTTGGGATAGCATGATCCATGCATTCTTGTAGGTGCCCGAAGTGTGCATTAGTAAAGGATTTTGCAGCTTGGGCAGCATTATCCTTTAGCATGGGGGATTTGAAACTTTCCACCTCGGTCTTAAGTAACGTGGTTTGCTTTTGAAAAGTTTTTCACAGTGGTTTCTTTGAGCGGGGTGGGGGCGGAATGTGAATATCCAGAGTGATTAGTTTATGGTCAGCTCTAACCAGTGAGGGGTTGACCTCTGGTGTGGAACTCCAGTCGTCCAGGTTGGTGATGACCAGGTCCAATATGTTGTCACCTCTAGTGGGGGAGTGTTGACCAGTTGATCCAGTTTGTTTGAGTTTAAAAATTCTAGGAAATGTTGGGCAAGGAAGTTAGTATTTGAGTAGTTCTCCCAGTTAATGCTTGGGTAATTGAAATTGCCAATATCAGGGTGTTTGGTAGGACCTTTGTTTCCCAGTATTTCCAGAAATGCGGAATGGGGGTCCTGGGACATGGTTGGTGATCTGTAGCAAGGTACAATTTGAATTGCAGTTCTGCCCGTTGTTAGTTGCACGTGGATAATCCCTGAAGCATCATGCTGTGCCACCAACGTGGAGGTGTGTGTATCCTTGATGAATATGGATACGCCCCCGCCTTTTGTATTTCAGTCCGAGATTTGTGGCTGAAATGTATGGTATGAGTTGTAGCCTGGTAGTGCTGGGGTGCCCTCTGGAGCTTTAAATCAGGTTTCTGTTACTGCACATATATCGATTTTCTCCATACTGAGGAGTGCTTTGAGTGCGTGCATTTTTGAGGTTTAGACTTCTGGCATTGAGCAGCATTACCCTCAGTTTTTTGTTACTTGTGCTATTTATGGTGGTGGGTTTGTCTTTTGAGCCTTGCCTAAAAAAGGCACTATGGGGAACACTTCAACCATCTTTAACAAATGCCCTTTTCTATGGTTCCTCGCTATTTGGACTTTCAGTCAAAGAAACCTTAACTTGCAGTGAGCAGGAGGACAAAACACTGTCAGCAGTTGGGATCAGGTTTTTTACACCACAAATGTCCTTTTCCAAAAGCCGATGGGGAAGTAAGAAGCCTTGGTTCAGCAAGTCACAGGGTTCCTTCCAAAATGCTCCAGAGAATTCTCCTTCCAGAGGCAGGGAAGGAGATTCAGTGGTTGTTGCCACCTTCGGGGCAGAGGGGTCTACAAATTTGGGTCTCCAGGGAACCTTTCTCTGAGAAGCCTTTTCAGTGCCCCTGGACATTGCCTGGCTGTCCTGCCATGTAGGCAGTCGGGGGTCATATTTCATTGCACCCACATGCTTGGGATTCTATAACAAATGATCAGTGGGTGCTCAAGATTTTATCCAGAGGTTATTGCATTCCCTTTTCCCAACCTCCTTCAATTTCCAAGAAGGTTCTCCCTGAAGTGCCACCCAGTCAGAGAGAATTGGTCCAAAGAGAAATTTTGGCACCTCTAGAAAAAGAGCCATCCAGGAGGTCCTAGCAGGACAAAAAGGATCTGGAACTTATTCTCGCTTCTCTTTGGTGCCAAAAAGGACTGTGGTCCTATATCCAATTTTGGACCTGTGCAGACTGAACGTTGTTGGTCAAGAAGTCAGAGTTCTGGATGGTCACTGTTTAGTCCATCCTGCCACTGCTGCAGAAGGACAAATAGATGTTCTCCATAAGACCTTCAGAATGCCTACTTGTCATATCAAGATAGAACAGCACTCCAGGAAGCATCTGCACTTCTGGATCTGAGCGGATCATTTTCAGTTCGGAGCCCTACCATTTGGACTTGCCACAGCCCTAAGGTGTTTACCAGATGCTTAGCAGTCGTAGTGGCTCACCTGAGGCTTCTGGAATTTCAGGTCTTTACAAACCTGGATTATTGGCTCCTCACAGCTCCCACGAGGCATCAACTCATTTCTGTCATGCAGTATTTTTTGCAAACCTTCAAAATGGTAAGGATTACCATCAACTTGGCGAAGATGAAGCGGTCTCTGGTGGAAAGCCTAGAATTCATTGGGACCCATAACACGATAACGGAGGTTGCAGCATTGCTTCCCCACAGAGTGCTCTTGATCAGGCAGTCACTGTAAGAACTCCTCCTTCTCAGAGCACTGGGGTCCATGTCAGCAGCTATTCTCCTTGTCCCTCTAGCGAGATACCACATGCAGGTGCTCCAGTGGACTAGTCTGTCTCATCCAATGTCCATGCTTATTTCACTGACTCCTATTTGCAGATGACATCTGCAGTGGCGGCTTCAATTGAAGGATCTTCTTTGAGGCACTGTTTTCTTTTCCCATGGCCACGGTGACCACAGACACTTCCCTGTTAGGATGGGAGGTCATTTTCTGGGCAGAACCGTCCAAGGCATGTGGTTCCTCACTGAGACCAAATTGCACATAAGGACAGTCGTCCTCACATTGCAAGCCTTTCAGGATTGCCTTCCTCTGGGAATGGTGGCGATTCATACAGATATGTTAATGGTCTTGGTATATCAACAAGCAAGGGAGAGCACAATCGTACCCATTGTGTAGAAAGGCCATGAGCGTGTGTGAATGGGCGATTTCTTGCAGCCGCTTTCTCCGTGGAGTGCACATACCCGAGGAGTCCAACATCCTGGCAGCAGATCTGTCTTGACTCTGCATGAGTGTTCCCGCAATCTGTCAGTGGCATCTCAGATTTTTTGCCTGTTGGAGCCAACCTTGCTATGATCTTTTTTGCATCTCCAATGAACAACAAATGCAGCAGGTACTTTTCCTTGATTCCCCCAGAGGGGCAGTCCCTGGGGAAATGCTCTTGTATATGATTGACTCCCAGGTCTCCTCTATACATACCCCCCTCTTCAGCCAAAGTACTTCAGAAAGCCTTCAGACTGAGGAGTTCCATGATACTCATTGCTCCTTTCTGGCCTCGTCAGGTGGTGTTCCCTTCCCTTTCCTCAAGTCTCATCTCAAGTATCCTCCCTAGTTACTGGATCCGGCTCCGGATCTCATCTCTCACCCATCAGAACAACCACCCAGTCTACAGTCCCTTCACCTGACTGCATGGTTTTTCCACTTCCCCTCATAGTAAAATAGTCCAGGCTGACTTCTCCCATCAGAAAAATTATACTGACCTCCCAGAAGCCTACTGAAAACGTCTACCATGGTAAGTGGGAACGTTTTTCCTTCTGGGCTGCAGAACAGAATCTTGACCCTTTTTCAACTCCAATACCCGATATCATTCTCTTTTTAACTTCCCTTTTTCATGAAGGGGCCAGCTTCTCTATTGTCAAGCTGCAGTTGGTGTACATTTCTAATTTTCATGTCGGTACTGGACTCCCTTTTTCCTTTAGATTATGCAAGGCCTTCATAAAGGGCATCTTTCTTCTCTGGCCTCCAGTCAAAGATCCCACCCCTTCTTCGGAGCTGACCTTGATTTTGCAATCTCTCACACAAAACCCTTTTGAGCTTGCTCATTCATGTGATCTCAAATTTCTTTCTTGGAAGACTGACTTTCTGGTGGCAATTACTTTGGCCAAGAGGCTTTCTGAATTACAGGTCTTATCTTCTAAACCACCATATATTGGTTTTCATAAAGGACAAAATGACTTTGCAAAGTAACCCAACTCTTATACTTAAGGTAGCTACTGAAAGAAATATCAACCAGGATATTCAGTTACCTGTTTATGCTGCGGTGGTGTGCTGCGGTAGCGTTGTCGCCTCACAGTAAGACGTTGTCCTGTTCGATTCTCAGCTAAAGCGTCTTCTGTATGGAGACGTGTGTGAAGGGGTGTACCTTTGTTGAAGGTTGTGCGTCAGGCCTGGCAAGTCGGTACGTAAAAATCTACTGCCAATCATTAGCGGACCGGAGTTCTGCTGTGGCGACCCCTAACCGGGAAAAGATGAAAGATACAACAACAACATATTCAGTTACCTGTTTTCTTTCCTAATCACTCCTGTAAGGGTGAATATCTCCCCCATACCTTGGACGTGCAGCGACAGTTGAGATTTTATCTACACGGGACTAAACCCTTCAGAAATCTGACTAGTTATCCGTAGCATTTTCCTTGACCAGACATGGCCAAGCAGTTTCTAAATTGATGACTTCTGAATGGATCTCTAATTGCATTTCCCTGGTTTACTCTATGACAAAGGTGGAGCTGCCTTTCCACCTAAGGCACATTCTCTTAGGTCAGTTGCTACCTCTTCAGTCTTCTCTGTTAGCATGTCCTTAGATGAGATTTGTGCTGCGGCCACTTGGTTTACTCTTCACACTTTTGTTGTTCTTTATAAACTGGATATGGTCTCCAGAAGCAGAGCATTCTTTGGTTCTACAGTGCATATTTCCTTTGGGCTGCCCAGGGTTTTTTGCAGCTGAGGATTGTGATCCAGACGTGATGAATAATGAAATAGGATAGCACAGATTCCAAGTTATGGTAAGTAGATAACTATTGTTCTGTTTAGGTTTTCATACAGTTCTAGTGTGCACAAGCCTTTCTAGCCTTTAAAGGCAAATTTGTACTCTGGGAGCATATGTTATTTCAGTGGAGTAAAATTTTGGGAAATTTCTACTGTATGGAGTCAGTAAGTACTAAGGGTAAGTGAGATGTCTGCAGGTAATGCAGCATAAGGCAACTTTATCTTAACAACATTTTTTATGTGAACTGATGCTTGTGAGCTACAATGAAGAATTCTTAAAAACGTACTAGTGTATAAATGTGAGGGAATGAAAGTGAAAGAAAAGACCAAGCGAAACTGGAGCCTTCATTGTGTAAAACTTTAAAACTTCTATAGTGAAGGCCCATGTGATTTATGCAAATGACTCCTTAAGAGCATACCAGTGTTTCAGCTACATGGCTTCCAAAGACTTAAAAAATAATAATAAAAAGTCATGGATATTCAGAAACCATGTTTGCTGAAGGTTTAAGGCATTACACAGTGAAGACTCCAGCTTGGCTGATTCTTGCGAGTTTTACTGAATGTTTTTTGCGTGTGACCTTTGTACCCTTAAGTTTTGAGGGAATAAAAGTATGTGCAAGTAAAAGGCTTGACATTTGTCAGCCTTATAGATTGAATAAAAATTGTGTTTGTAAAGAGGAAGTTGTCATACTTGAAGGTTCTGCCACCTGCAGGCTTCAGCTGGACTGCTGGGGTACTACATCAGTCTTAACACAGAAGAGCAAAGGTTGTTCTGAAAGAATTACATTTGGAAGGTCAGACAGAAGCACAACTAGATACACAAGTGCATCTCACAAGCTGTACGAGACTGGCATATTAATGTCAGGAATGTGGTTGTTTCAGCTTTAAACATTTACATTCAGAAATAGGTTTAAACCATTTTTTTCAGAAAATGGTTTGACAAAAAAAATTGCTTTTACACAATGAGCATTCACATGTAGTAAGATGCAGACTTCCAAACACTTTGTATTAAAACAAAACTTTGTCTTGCAGATTTTAAACGCGATCTTTTAATGAGATTAGAAAATTGTAGCAGAGTGGAATTAAGGCAGTCCAGGTGAGCCCTACTTTCTTTCTTGTGCGCTCCATTGGTTGATTTCTTTAATCAGTCAGCATCTCCAAAATTCAGCTAGAAATAATATGTCTGGAACCATGTGTGCTTTGAATAGTGAGGTCACATGACACACTTGTGTTGCATTTATTAGTACTCTGTAAAATGAAGTCCTTTGCCATTGTCACAGAGGAATGGAACCCTGACTGTGACCCAGGTAATCTTGTTATGAATTGGTGAGTTCAATAGCTGAGGAGTTAGTTGGCTGAGGTTGGGATAGGAAAGATAATGGTGTTTTACTACATCACCTATCACAGGGGAAGAGGTGGGGCCTTAAGCATAGGATGATAACCTCAGTGGTGTTATTGGGAGAATATTTACCTTAAACTTACAAATATGGGAAAGCACCAGCAGATGATCTTTGCCTTAAAAGCTTATATCAGTGCACATTGGTGGGGGGGGGGGGGGCAGGAAATGAGAGCAACATAAAACAAAAATCCCTGTGGTTGCAAGTATGCCAGTGGAAGCATTGACAGTTCACTTGGATGCCTCCTCATACACATCTGGAAAGAACGGATTAGGTCTGTGGGCGTTAGTGACTCCTGGTGTTTGAGGTTAAGGCGGGGCACCAGTGGCAACCAATGATATGCTGCATAGGGGACAAAAATTATTTAAAACGTACAGTCTTTTCCCACATATTAGTGGAAGTGCAGTGCCCTACTCTTTACTACTAGCTCAGTAATTGTTAATACAGTAGAAACTGAGGAGCCATCCAGTTTGAGATGCTTCAATTTAGCTGATTTTATTATAGTAAACATTACTGACTTTCAGTTCATGCAGTACATTGCAACAGAAGTAATTACTAGCAGCATTACAACTGTGTAATTGTCACATCCTCTCTTCAGCTCCCAGCCTGTTAATATAAAACACTGTTAAAAACTGTGGGGGACAGAGCTTGCGTGCACAGAAGCAGGTCTGTCCTTTTGAGAGGAAAGGCAAGATGGTTATCAAAAATTAGAGTAATTAAACTTCTTGGTATTATCAGTTCAGTAAAACAGACTGAGGACTGGTGGGGAAACATTGTTCTAAAAACAGCTACAGGATGTGGCTGAGTAAGTTTAATAACATTAAATCCCTGCACAGAAATGTGCACAGTCATTCATTTCCGATGGGGCCTTTATTAGCTTTTCAGCCGTGTTCTCACTTGGGACATTTGTACAGCACGCTCAAAGTCTGTTATAACGAGCTCAAATTTATACTGCTGCAGATCAAGAGAGAGGGAGAGATGGACATAGGATAAAGACATTCACGACAGCTGCCTTCCCTCATAAAAACTGCCTTAATGATCACTATAAGCATTGGATTGTTAATGTTTCTGGAGCTTGTAGAATACTGTCTACTGAAGTAGCTGCCACCTGGAGTAAGCACGGATGGTGCATAACAAACTGCCTCCTGTTATTTTGTGCCACTTATGTGATGTTGTGTACTAACTAGGTAGCATTAATGCTGCACCCCTTTTGGCCTTCCATGTCAGTTTGTAGCTGGGGCACCTTCAGTGCAGACTTCATGCCCTCCTTTTGTATGCTAGGGTTTTCAATAGTTGCTATGGCTCCTCCCATATCCCACTGACATCCTGATAGGTGAATAATCATGTAAATTCCCTGTAAGTATATAGGTATTGTGTGCGTGTGTGTGTGCGTGTGTGTGTATGCGTGCACTTCGTGAAATAGACTGGCATCTCATCCAAAACCGATCATCTGTCTTAATTCCCTTACTTGCTAGGATAGGCTCCAATTCCCCCATGGCCCTTAATAGGATAAAGTAGGTACTGCAGAATGAATGCATGTCTGACAAAGAGAACAGATTAGTATAAGGGGAAGTTTCCTGGGAAAAGACTACTGGAAAGAATTTTGATGTCAAATTAAAGCATGTGACAGACATATGTTTATGTTATTATTTTATGCAGAGGGAGTTGGTGCTTTGCATATATTATTCAGTGAAATAATTTTTCATGCATATTTTTCAAATTATCCCCATTAACAGTTCCGCGGTGGTGCAGCGGTAGCGTTGTTGCCTCACAGCAAGAGGTTCTCCCGTTCGATTCTCGGCTGGAGTGCGGGGAGTGCCTTCTGTGTGGAGTCTGCATGTCCTCCCCGCGGTTGGATGGGCGTTCGAAAGACCTGCGTAAATGGGCGTGCCTTCGTTGTAGGTTGAATGTTGAGCTGGCACCTTGGCATTTGTGAAAATCTACTGCCAATCATTAGCGGACCGGAGTTCCGCTGTGGCGACCCCTAACCGGGAAAAGCCGAAAGACAACAATAACAACATCCCCATTAACAGTTCAAATATTTGAGTCTGCTTTTCTATAAAAAAACATACTTTGAGTCGTGGTATGTATATAAGAAAAAAATGCCTACATTTCTTTAAAGTTCATCCAGTTACCACAGAATCACTTTCCTCCTACACATTTTCTCTGATCACATTTCTTCATCCTAATTTTTAACCCATCCCATATGTCCCATTAACCCTGCCCTAAAACATGGCTTCCTACTGCTTTCCTTCCACCTACGCAGTAGGAGCACCTGATATTTGAAAGCTACCACAACAATGGCCCTAAACTTTCCATAGATATAAAAACATGAGTGTTAAATTCTTTAAAATGGCAGACTAAAGTTAATTGACACCTTCTGCAAGACACAGCCTCCACTGATGCTTTACATTAATCTAGCAAGTAGCAATTTGTTGTTGTTGTTCTTTCAGCTTTTCCCGGTTAGGGGTCACTACAGCGAAACACAATCCACTAATGATTGGCAATAGATTTTTACAGTGCCAAGGTGCCAGCTCTCGATGCCCAACCTTCAAAAAAAGCACGCCCATTCTACGCATGTCTTTCGAACACCACTCGACCGAGGGGAGGAAATGCAGACTCCACACAGAAGGCGCACCAGCCAAGAATCGAACGGGAGAACCTCTTGCTGTGAGGCAGCAATGCTACCGCTGCACCATCGCAGCTTCTCTAGCAAATAAAGCTTCAAATATATCAGTCCACAACAAACCGACTCGTTTTTTTTTTATTTCTCGCTGTATTGCAAGACTTGCCATTAGCTGCTTTTCTGTGTTTTTAAAGAAATGATGCTGTTATTTTTATTGTCTGATACTCATGAACATCTGCATTTATAACCGCTAAAGTGTCTTTCCTGAGATCCCTAACCACAGAAGTCATTTTAGTCTAGCTCCTGTGAGTAAGACATGCATGCTTCCCACTAGTGCACATCATAATATCACAACCTGGGTGAAGAGACCATGCTTGACCCATATTCCCCAATTCTTTCTGCAAGGATTCTGTGCGAGTTGCACTGGGATGGACCCAAACACCAGGAAATAAGGATTTTTATAAACTTGAAATATTTAAAGCACTGTTAAGCCATAAGGCATATGGGAGTGGTGGATAAAACCCAGTAATGGTAGAGTGTTAACCGCCAGCTTCAGAAAACCCCTTGGAATATCTGATGAGACAGTAAATGCTTCTTGTATATTCCTTTGTGTGTTCCTCTGTGCATTAAGTAATGATTGTGAAGAATCCCAGGCAGTATAAAACAGCTACTCATGGAGGTAGGATCCAGAAATGCAAGCTGAGAAGGCAGAGTGTTAAGTAACTAGTGCCAAAGTAGGTCTGATTCCTAGAGTCATAGTCCAAGCAATAGTATCCAGAATGGACTCCCATTTGAAGTAAGCAATGGAAGCAGCAACAACTTCTAGCATAGCGCTGTTAGTAGTACAGCTGGAAAAAGTTTACTTGGCTGTTGCCTGGCCATCTTTTTTGGAGCAAAGAAAACAAACAACTGGCATGTAAACTTGAGATGGTAGTGGAGGTAAAGGGTGTGCAGTGCTTTCTTCCCATGACTGTCACCAGCAAGAAGATAGAGAGGTTAATAAGTTACATTTCAATACCACTTATGGCAAGGAATGAATATTAGCCCTAAGGGCTACTCAGTCTTTAAGGTATTCTTCCTATAGATAAGGACCTGAGTTCTGAACTCTGATTAGCTAAGATAGCCACCAAAAGTAATGCCTTCCAAGTTGCTTCAGATCTGATGAACCAGCCATTACAAAGGGAGGATGGGCAAACTTCTCTTTCATGAAATTTCTCTCTCCTTTTAAGAATGTGTCTGACAAACTAGTGCTATCCAGAAGTAGCCAATCACAAGATCATTGTGTTCCTAGAAGGTAGATATATGCATTTTGACTATGGAGTAACGTCTGTCCAATGAGCAGTTGTCAGAGATGGATCAGAAAAACTTTACTCATCTAGTACCGCAAGAGAAGGTGGCAATTAGTGACAATGTGAGTAGTGGATACTTGTAGAAACTCCACTACTTGGCAAAATATTCCTACCCAATAGAGGCCTTTCTGGCAGTCTCGAGACCATTGCTAGAAGGTCCAGTGGAATCTAGGGATCTAATGGATCCAGGCACAAAGATGGATATTTTAACCAAGGATACTTAATTGGCTTGTATGGAACATACTTCTGTACTGCTATGGATCTGTGGCCTTGCAGCCACACCTCTTTCTGACTGACACATAGGGTGACAGAGATGAGTCTTGATCTTTCTTCTTTCAATTTGACTAGCAGGCATTGACTCAGCTGACATAGTGTAAAGGCATACAGAAGCTGAAGCCAGAAGTTGTTCACTGATGGGTTATCTTTGCTGTACTGCATGCAACAGAACTGGTGGGAACTTCTGTTTTGTGACTAACCGCTCACGATGTCCAGTACCCCATACTTAGAGGATCTTCTCAAAGTAGTCACCACTCCTGTCTACATTTTTGTGAAAGGACTACAACTGTAGCTGATGAGAGGCTACTACCACACTGCCATTGCTTTATTTGTGAATTACTATGGTCAGTGGCCCATTGCCATGCCATCATCACCTGTTTGCACAGGAATAATAAGTACATTATACCATCTTCCATAATGTATCATTGTCTGATTGACTTCCCGGGAAAAGACTTGAATCTCCGTTCCATCTCCCGAGCCTTGGAGAGTGAGAGAGCACCACTGTCAAGTAAATCAAGTTTATTTGCAATTCTTGATTTTAGATCTCACCTGTCTTGCACAGTTAGTACCCATGTGTGCTCCAGAAGCTATAAGAGACTCATTTTGTTTTGTTTTTTAAATAAAGCCAATTTGCTGAAAAATCATTCATTACTTCAGAACCAGGTGACTGGTCTGACAGTAAGGGAAGATGTATAAGATTGTGGTGACTTAGCAGCCACAAATACCTCACTGTAAACAGGAACATCATCTTCTAGAAGTAGGCCAGCAGTAGTGTGACAATTGAGGCTATTGCAAGGTCACAGAAGTGCAGAAAAATGCTATCCTCAGCCTACTTTTGTTGAGTCACCCACAGCACTGAAGTCGTGACTTGTTGGCCCCTTTCCTTGACCAGGAACAAAAGGAAATTCTTTGTAGTACAGCCAGAAAGGATTTTTCTTTTTTTATAGTGATAACAATAGACTGCAACCAAAGCAAAGAAGAATTTCCCTGCTGGGAGGACCCTCATCTGAGCTGCCAGCAGCAAGTCCTAAAAGTAGGAGAATACCATATGGGCCCATTACCACAAAGTCTGTTCTACTTTTGCCAAAACCTTGGTGAAGTTCTGGAGGGAAATGACAGGCCAGAGGGTGACACCTTATAATAATAATAATAAAATAAATTGGGGCTGGCACAGCACAAATCAGAGAAAATGTTTCTTTATTTTATTCACTTATTTCATACATTTCTGGTTTATACCCCAGAGCTCCAGTCAGCTATTGAGTCTACTAGTCCATCCTTTCATTACCCCCCCCCCCAGACTAATGCCAATTTTTGGGGGAGGCTAGACCCAGTGTGGAACTTAAGGGCATCCTGCAGGTCTTGCTGGCAACTGCTTCTGTGAAGGAAAGGGATTTTTGGTTATGATTGACCCCCTTGTCTCCCCTCCATCCATCCCAAAGGTTTTTCCCTCTTCGTGGACTATGCTTCCCCTGTGGGTGCACTGTGATGAACGACCCTCCCACTTTGGATAGTCATGTACATCCCTTCCTCCCATCACCTGAGATGTCAGAGACACTAATTAAACTTGGGTCACCTGGGCCTCAGGGTGTTAACTACCCACACCATAACTCTGGCCTGGAGGAAAATTATTGTGGGCTCCCAGATGCTGATGTGCCAGTAGTTGTCTTGTTTTGTTCATTAACAGCATGTAGGATCATGCTTTAGCGGGAACTACAGGAATGTGAAATTCTTGAATTTGGAGTACTAGAACTAGACAGAAATGCCTCTCCCGTCATCTGTAGAATAAGGAAGGAACAGAAGTAACCAACCCTTTTTTTTTTTTAAACCAGAAGCTGAACAGCTGTGTAGCCCCCTTGAGAGCAAATCTGTTAAAAAGTTCCATGCAGGTTGGCTTACCTCATAATGTAGTTCTTGATGAGGAAAAACTAAATGCTCCAAGACATGATGTCTTGAAACCATGTCCAGAAACCATCTGTCATTGATGGTCCTCTAATCTGGGATAAACTTTGGAAATCAAGTTCTATGAGAAGTTTGACTGTGTAGACACCATTGACTGGTGGGTGGACTTCATGAAACTAGGTGCCTTTTACTGTTTATGTGAGGGCCCTTCCTCCTAGTGTGTTAAACTCATCTAGTTCAGCAAGAGAAGGTGGCTGGAGCTAATAGAATGGTTCTTAAGAGTGGACAATGTTTCCCCTTTTGAAGGCTTTCAGGGATGTCCCAAGAGACTTTCCCTTTCCTTAGAATTGTTGTATGGACATCTAAGTTGTGTTCCTAAGCTTGTCATTTAGGGATGAGACCCTGTCTGCTCTCCACAGAAGAGGGCCTCATGAAGTGAACAATTGGTTATCTTTGAAGCTAACTAGCAATTCAGAAACATGCAAGAGTCACAATGAATAAAAGCTCATTAGCAACACAGTTTGCCTGTAAATGAACATCTAATTTGGTTGTGTTAAGTGTTCCCCCTAACAGCCTGTGCAGCACTGTTGCACAAACACACCAAGGTGCAATCAGAATCATGCCCCCACCACACAGCCTCTCAGTACTTGCCTACTGCAGCACTAACACACATGCTGCTGCTGTAGATAGCAGTGGGTGTACATAGTAAAATACTGCATTTAATCCTCACTGCTGTGCTCAGAAATAGCTCTGTAGCACTATTTCGATCCCTGTGTTAAGGCTTCAGGATAGGGCATAGGGCTAATGATATCCACATTTGCATGTGACATTGTCCAGCAGACCACTGTATCACTACTTTATTGAGGTTTCACACTACTGTAGGGCTGCAGCAGTTTTTGAATCACTCTCTTACAACATATTGAGCAGTCCTGCTAGAAACAGAATTTACACAATGCATTATACGTTACTGAGTAATCCCCCTTTATTTTAATGAAACTATATTTATAGTAAAGTTTATAAAATAAAAGCAGAGATGGCAATAGCCACACACTGGAAAATAAAAAAATAAAAGCAAACCTAGTGTAACATGGTTGGATATTTGACTGGTGTCAAGAATAAAAGGTTTCATTTGAACCTTAGATTTGTGTATTCCTGTAGAAAATCCCTTCATCCAAACATAACAATTAAAATGTGACATAACAACCCTCATTAGCATTTAAAAGCATGTACACCTAAAAAGTGTTCATGTGCAAGATACCTATAAAATTCTTTGCAACATGAATGAGCCTCTATAAAATATGTGCAGAATATTTCTCCTATATAAAATACATATTTTTTTTATATTTAACCCCTGCCTTTTCAAGACTCATTTAAACTTCAGAAGGTCATTTAGTTTATGATTTTATATACATATAAAATCATATTTTTTAATAAATTTAAAAAATAGGTTGTCCATCTGACAAGGTGAATTTACAAATCCTACAAACGTAGTTAATATATAAGACTTCTTTTTATCCAGATTTGCTCATTATATATTGTGCAACTTTAATACGTGGTTATGTGAAAACAAAAAGATCTAGGGGATATTGATTGTTCTTTTTTCCATTTGTGTGTTATCCCACTGCAGATTTATGACATCAGTAGTAAATGGCTGTGAAGTCATGAATAGAAGCATGACAACTAAGTAAGCAGGTGGCATTAAAGAGCAGAATTTTCAGCCATATTCTAGTGATAAATGAGAAGTGCAGAACAAAATGTGCATTGTAAGCTTCATTTGATTTGACATTAAATATTTCATAGTTATCTTGGCTGTTTCAGGAGTTCATTTGTGAGATAGTTTATCACTTGTACCAAAATTCATTTTTGAAAGCAGTCAGCTGTTACTTTTCTGTTTAAAGTTTCTTTTATCTTCAACTACAAAAATTCACCTACTGTTTGTAGATGTATGTGTGCCCCAGCATTTTGCTTATTAGGTGGTATTTCAAACCTCTTCATCTTCCACTCTGATGTAAAGATAGAGTAACCTCACTAACTTTGATGTTGCATGTGCTTTGAAAGAGTCACTACCTAGCTGCTGGTCAGTCACCTGTGAGACCCAAGACTGATACACTGATAATGTACTTCAAAAGAACTGAGCTTGGTATTTCAGCTGTCAGACATATTTATTGACTGATTGACTGGATTAACTGGATTGATCTACTGAAGCCTTTTCAACCATAGCATGAACTAAAAGACACTACTGAAATGCAGACAAAGACAGAGCAGAAACATTTCATGCAAAACAGAGAATGAGTAGCAGTGGCCAGGACAATATTTGCAAAATAAATAACAGATGTAATCGTCTAAATTTATAATACTGTCAAACAAGTGGATTGCAGGTCAGCACAGTTGATGTCTTACATCTGTGTTAACAAAAATATAAATTAGAAATGACTACTGAGATTTCTTTTGCTGTTCTTAGTGATTTTGCCATGCTTGGCTTTATGCACACCACATGGAGATGGGGAGAGGCTGCTCTGTAATCACTGCAGTGTAGGAGAAATCCCTTTTTCTTGGCAGGTCCTGTAGTTTCAGCAAAAAAATCAGAGAGATGCATTGAGCATAGGATAAGGGGTTAAGTCTCATTAAAAGTTGTTCCATAAAACCGGAATATAGTATAGTCATATAGTAAAGCTTTAAATTAATGTAGTAAAGTAGGAAAATGTTCTGAAAGTAGAAACAAAAAATATTATGGCTTATAGTGTGTAATTTTCTTGCTGTGGCTTCTGTAATAATGTATCTTAAATTTGAAGAAGTTGCCATGATATATGGGTTAATGAAAGTGCTTGTTTCAACATGGATGCTTAACACAGATGTATTCTGTCACAGGAAAAGCATTGGGGTGTGGAATCTAAGAAATTTCCCAGGGCCCAAGGCCCCCTTGGGCACCCTCCGTCATTGAAGAAATACATCTATTAGCTGATACAAATTACACTTCATGAAGCAAGCATCCAGAAAAAGACAGAATGCTGATTACAATAAATACATTTCTGCTGCACACTCTGGCATTTCTGAAATAACTGCAAATGTGAATGTTTCTGAAGTCTGAATAGTAACAGTTGCCCTTTTGCTGTGGTTCTGGATTCAACCTTGTGTTCAACAAATATCATGATATGTTTTGGCTGTCTTGCAATCCTGTAAAGGATGAAGTAGATAAAGAATTAAAAAAAAAAACAAAAAAAAAAGAAAAGAAAAATTTAAGTGTAAAATATCTTTTTAACTTGGAACTCTACTCCTTTAAGTCTGCTCTGAACTGGTACTAGGCTTGGCAGGGCTAACTGTGTTGGTGTGAAACATATTGAAGTGTTTTGGTCACTTTTTTATTTTATCACCGATATCTGAGGTGTACAGTAAAGTGGTTATAATTGTTATGTCAGTGGCTGTCTGGGGATGAAAGCAACTAACAACTATAATTTAATCATGTTAAATCAGTAATCTGGCTTTGCATGATTAATATGTGTGCTTCTGTATGAAGCAAGTTGCTTTACTTTACTGTGACCATTTTATCACCGATGAAAATTGTCACGATTATGCAATCAAGAAAATGTCCAATTGATGGGTTAGGATGCCTATGTGGGAAAAAGCAACTGATCCCAGCTTTTGCTTGATCACAATTAAACAGTCCTCAAGTGGGCTTTGTACGAGGTAGTCTCATGCAGTGTGTTTTACAGTAACATTTGTAAATTCAAAAATAATTACTAAGGCTTGTGTGTAGTAGGGTAGTAAGTTTGGGGTGAAGGGGGCAACTGCTCTTAACATAGTATTGGGGGAGCATAATCTGTCAATGCCAATAGATGTTTAATGTATACCAGCTTTTAAAAGATGTTATTGCATTTGTAGTCAAACCAAAGTGCTTTAGTGTGGGGTCTAAACTTGCAGCAATTTAAAAGAAGTAAAGATAAATATAGGTGGAAGGGAGGGAAGTGTCCTATATCTGAACACCTGTATTTTTTTGGGGGCTCTTCACTTGAAGAACTGAGGAGCTAGGGCGCTAGTTTATATTACCAGCACAGGTTGCTGGTTGAGCCAGCTATGCTGGGAAAGGAACAAGCACTCTCCTAATGAGTGTGTAGGGGAGTGTGTGGCAGTGTATCTAATAGCAACAAGTTGGCCATACTTTTTCATTTTTAATCCCATCAAACATCAACATTGTAAGATGATATTTTTGACAGTGTGGGCAGGGTATGAGTGAAAGCAGCTTCTTGTTTGTATGGTGTTGCAGCAAGTAGTTTTGCCATCTCACAGCCCTTTGGCCTCTGGTTCCTTCTGCAGGGAGTCTATATGCCCTCTCTCACTTTGTGGGTGTTAGAAATTCTGGGTATTCTCCAACAGTCCAAGGAAGACCTATACCATAGGTGAATTGGTATCCCTGCAATGCACCGTAAATGTGCATTCAGAGAGAGAGAGCAACAGTGAGTCTGTGTGTGTGTGTGTGTGTGTGTGTGTGTGTGTGTGTGTGTGTTTTCTAGGATTTACCCTTCCATTTATGTAACTTACATTCTTTAGTATTTCAAATTTCTTTTAACTTGGCCATTAGAATGAAAGCAGCACCACATATCAGATATGATGATGTCCAGTATTAAGGTAATGGTCTGATCGGCCATCGTGTTGGCTCTGTGATGTTAATAGGCCCATCTGCTGTGCTGTCTGTATTGCATATTACAGTTTTCAGTTCACTCCCACTAATCTCTCATTTGAGATTTCCTTTTCATTGCTCTGGATGGAGGAAGCTGAGGATTGGTCCATTCACTTTCTTTCCATTAACCTACATGTTTTGATAGCTCCTCCTACAGGAATCGCAAGGCCATCCTTTCTCCCAGCAGTATCAGGGAGCCTGTTTTTTTTTTTTTTTTTTTTTCTGCTGTTACAGCATATACTTCAGAAAATACTGAGGCCATCCTTTTATCTGGTTCCTCTACTATGTCATCAACCCCAATCACTGATGCTGGTTTCCATTTACTGTCTACAGTCATCTTCTTTGATGTTGCTGCATCCAGAATCTTAATAGCTATTCCCCAGATTACCGTAATACACATAGGCTGATACAGCAGTAGCTTAATGAGATGTGAACCACTTCTGAGAGTGACATCTCAGAGAGATTGTTTCTTAGACTTGATTAATATTGTATACTCTTGGTGTCCTCTTTTAGAGATTGCAGAACACAATGACAGAGTAAAGTTGCATTGTCCTCCTCCTGTATCTTTTGAAGAAGTTTTATATACTATACAGGCTGCTTGAGGTTGGTCTACACAACACCAGTTTCCAGTGCTGAAATTTTAGACAGAGTCCAAAATGTGTAGTGCTGCTGCATCTGGTTTGCTTGTATCTGCATACCACATCCCAGTCCTGTGAGTGTTAGTTTCTTTTCGCAAGGCAGACGGATTGAACTGGTCTTCAAAAGACATTTACCCGTAGATTGATGCTCAGTGGCATGCTGGTATCCCAAAGATGCTTCTGAATACCTACGCAGCTCTGAACTATATCCCTAAGTATGCAGGTGATTTTAGTTGAGGTAGATTAAAATCAATTAGCATCTTATTATTCCATATTAAGAGTTTTTCTTAAACTTGGAACTTGATTGCCAGTTGGACTTCATCCCAAAGTAAAGTTCTGCAAATATGTTTTGTTATAAAAGATGGATAGCGCTATCCTTTTCCTTAGCTAAAAAATAGAATTCTCTTCCTTCTTCTCTAAGGACTTGTGTAAACTTTGAAAACTTTAAAACTCCGCTACATTCCTATCTTTCCTCTAACAGAAAATGCAGCTGCACCCCCCCCCCTTACCTGATAATCATTCCACCCCTTAAACTCCTGACTAACTCTGACTTCAAGCTAACTTAACATAAACGTACATATTGTAAATAACAAACTTGTACTATGTAACCAAAGATTTTATGCCTGTTTCTCTTGCATGAAATGAAAATGTAATTGTGTCTTCTTTACTACAATTGTATCTGTAACTAAAATATGTAATGCGGACATTTTTTGTAACTAAACTATGTAATGTGGAGCTTTTCTCCCCGGGCCTCCAATGAAAATGAATGCCCTGTGCCCAGTAGACCTCCCCGGTCATCAAACTGGAAAATAAAAAAAAAATAGTAGTTTCTTTGTAGAAAAGTGTGGTTGTAGATTTAGATTCTGATATATATTCATTGCTGTAAATTGCATCCATGATGCCACTAAAGCATCTGACAGCAATGTTGCATGTGTTCTGCATCTGTTATCACCATTGACCCACCCCCTTTTTCCAATTTGTACATGGAGTTGGCATGATAGCTCCACCGTCACCATCTGTCAAGATTTGTTGTCATTCCTACTTTCTTCAACAGTCATGCCCGAATATTGCAGATGTCTTATACAGTCCCTCCATCTCTTGATTGGGATGTTCTTGTCTACTCTTGACTTCTTCCTCTCCTCCAAATCTGTTTTACCATACTGTCTTCTGCTTTCCTGCACATGTGACTAAACCACTGTAATTTGTTTTCCTTGATCCTGTGTGTAACTGGAACTAGTTCTGCTTCCATTCTGATGTCCTCATTTCATGGTCACACAGTGTGTCCTGCTACCATCTCAGACACTTCATCTCCATCACTTCACTTTTCGTAAGCTGCTCTGTCTTCACTGCCCAGGTTTCTGTCCCATACAGAGGTGCTGGCTGCATCACTGTTTTGCCCACCGAATGGCTTGACTTCTTCCCCTTTCTTCTGTCGCACACTACCCCAACACTTTGTGCCAGCTGCATCATTCTTGATTATAGCTTATGGGCTTTGTCAGTGATCTTAAGACTGTCAAAGTTTAATAATTTCAGGCAACATGTTCAGCTTAGAAGAGGCTGTGGATAGTCTCTATTGAAGGGCTTTACCTTATTTACAGTTGTGAGGAGTGTACGATAAGGACCAACCTTAAGCACAGGTAAACTAGGATGTTAAGTTGTCAATCTCGCCTTCATTCTTGCTGGATGGGTTCGGAGCCGAACCTCTGCTCCGACTCTGCCGAATACTAAAGCTCGAGAGCTATTTTTACTGGCTCAAGGCTATCCTATGTCCCATAATGCTAGGCAAAATATACCCAGATCTCGCTTGCCACTTAGCTACGAGGTTGCGTTTTCACCGGCTCCAGGTCGTATATTTTTATTAATAACTTTTGAGGTAGTTTTTAGTCCGTCTTTTATCCTTTTTTGTCCCTTTAGTATTAGTGTAGTTAGCGACTAGTCTTTCCTCCTTTTTTTAGTTGCTAATCTCCCTTTTTCTCCACCCTTAAGGTGGTTGGGCCTCTGACCCTCCCCTTGTAGTACAGTTTTCCCCTGGTTGTTCTGTGTGTGTGTGGAATTCTGTCCCTCTACTTAGTGGTAGTTCCCTCTTTTATAGTAATTGTTATTATAATTTAGTGTATAGTGTGTTTGTTTTACAGTATGTCTAAGGATACTAAAGTATCGGGTTTCAAGAATTGTGACTCGTGCTGTCAGAAGATGTCTCTGACAGACGGTCACACTTCTTGTGTGTATTGTTTGGGCCCTCTGCACCTGCAGGACTCTTGTTCCATCTGCCATGCTTTTAGCCCTAGAGTCCTGCAGGAGCGCAGAAACAAACTCCTACTTAGAGGCTTGTTAAAGCCTGAAGATTCCCCGGCTAAGACCATGGCTGGGAAACCTTCAAAGCCTGCCAAATCGTCTGCTCCATGTTCGGAGCCGGCGCCGAGCGGTGCTCTTGCTGCCTCGTCTGTTCCGGCTGGAACCGAGGCATCTAGACCTCAGTCAGCTCTGACTTTAATGTCGGAGCCGTCCCCGAGCAGAAAGCGCTCTAGGTCTCCGTCTCTCGAGTTGGTTAGATCGGCTCCGAAGTCTCCACTCTTGTCGAAGCGGAGCCATAGATCTCATTCCTCTAGGTCTTCCAGGCTTTCGGACTATGACCGCGAGAGGGTAGTCAGCCGGCTTTTAAAGTCGCAGGCACTGGCCCGGTTGCTACATAGCCTGCCTCAACAGACAGGGGGCTACCCCTACACCCGCTCAAGTTTCTCCTCCGACTACCCTGCTGAGTTTGGAGCCGGAGGTCGTCGAGGTGAGTACTGTGGGGGCGTCGGAACTGATCCCCCTGTTGTTGGTTCCTTCGGCTCCGATCCCATCCTTGTCGGGATCCGGGCGCCGAAACTCCCTCGTCTGCTCCGAGGGGGCGAGTGGCATCGGACCCTTGTCCGACCCCGCTCTCCCTCTCGGAGCCTCAGCGCAGGTGAGTTCGGTCCCGACATCGGCCTCGGAGTCGTCCCTCTCGGTGCCGGGGGGAGTTCTCATCTCCTCGGAGTTGGGTCCTTCTTCCCTGCCTGACAGGGGCGCCTTTGAGGTGATGAGTGTGCTGGCTCCTATACCGGCACCACGGTCGGCCTCCTCGGCCCCTCCCTCCATGGTGCCTGCTTCAGCCCCTACCTACCCTCCTGACCCCAAGTGAGGAGAACCGTCGCTCCAGGCTGCCCCATTGGGCCTTTCTTCCTCTTCCGAGGCCTCCCCTGACCCTGCGGGGGAGCCCCCTCGGAAGAGGACATGTAAGAGGAAACATGTTGACTCTCCTGAGTCAGTGACATCTGACACCGACCTGGATGATTCGGAAGGGCCCCCAAGGTCCCCCTCTGAGGATGTCTCCTTTTCTGATATCTTAGAGATCCTCAAACAGAAGGGGAACTGGTCTACCCTTAACCCATCTGAGGACGAGTCTGTGTACCTGGATGCCTTCGGTTCTCGCCCTTCCACCTCCTGGGTGTCCCTGCCTTTTGACCCACTTATGGAAGTAGTGGCTCGGAAGGCGTGGACAGCTCCGGATACTATGGAACCAACTCCCCGGAGGCCCACAAAATTTATTACTGCTCCCACAGATAAGCAGTTTCTTTCCAAGGGTGTCCCCGTGGATGCCATGGTGGTGGCGGCAGCCACTAAGAAGGAGTTGGCTGACCCTTCAGTACCTGTTCATCTTCCTAATAAGGAATCTAGGACGATGGATAGGTATGGCAAGTGGATGTTTTCCTCCACGACCTTTGCTATGCGGTCGCTGAATTATTTATGCCATTTCACCCGACTTCAGAGGGACCTTCTCAAGGAACTGGGTGAAACATTGCAGGACCCAATAGCTGTGGGGTCTCAGGAAAAGATCAACTCCCAGCTAGGGACCCTGAACTCTATCGTCAACTCTTCCATGTGGCTCATCTCTTATGCAGCCGATGGAGCGAGTAGAGCCACAGGTAGGGTGTTGCTCTAAGGAGACACGCCTGGATGCGGCTCTGCAATTTTGCTGACCCCTTCAAGGCATCATTCACTAACACCCCCTTTGATGGTTCTACTCTTTTTGGACCTCAAGTGAAGGATACCTTAACCAGGTGCGAACAAGAAGGCAAGACTCTCTCTGCCATGGGAGTCCGTTTTTCTGCCCCTTCTAGACCGTATCCTAAGGGTCAAAAGGGCAGGAAAATGTGGTTCTGCAAACCTCAGGGAGTTCTGCCAGACGCACGTGGTGAGCTTCCGTCTAGAGGCAAAGGAGGGAACAATAACAGACGCCGCCCTAGGGGCAGGGGTCCGCAGAATCAGGGTAGCAGAGAATCTTTCTCTGACAAACCCTTTCAGCACCCCTGAGGAGCTGCCCGACTGTTCACCTTCGGAGGCAGTCGGGGGAAGACTTTTGCTGTACCTAGAAGCCTGGTTCTCCCTTACGCAGGACAGATGGGTACGGTCAATCATATCCGAGGGCTACAAAATCCCATTTATCCACACCAACCAAAAGGGCCTCTTCCAGACATTCCACCCGGTCTAAGAGACCAAGCAGCACTAGAAATTTCAAAGCTGCTTGTAAAAAGAGCCATCCAACCAGTCCCGGCAGACCAACAAGGATCCGGAATCTACTCCAAATTCTTTTTGGTACCAAAAAAGACAGGGGACTGGAGACCTATTAAAATTCCGGATGGTCACGCTACAGTCCATTCTTCCCTTTCTGGGTCAGGACAATTGGATGTGCTCTATAGACCTTCAGGATGCGTACTACCATATCAAAATGAACAGGCGCTACAGGAGGTTTCTCCGCTTCCGGCTGGGAGCCAGTCACTACCAATTCAGAGCCCTGCCCTTTGGCCTCACCGCAGCCCCCAAGGTGTTTACCAAATGCATGGCAGTGGTTGCGGCTCACTTGAGACGTCAAGGATTCCACGTATTTCCATATTTGGACGACTGGCTCCTTATTGCCACCACCAGGCATCCGCTTCTTCAAGCCAGGGATTACGCTGTACAAACCTGCAAAGCGCTAGGCATCTCTATAAATTTCGAAAAATCTGCCTTGTCAGCATATTACCTTCATATGCGCCATGTTAAACACGGTAGAGTTGTCAGCAAAACTTCCTATGCAAAGAGTATACGACATTCGCAGTCATGTTCAAGTCCTGCTACAAGAGGACAGGGTCCAAGCCAGGTTTGTACTGAAAATGCTTGGTCTGATAGCTGCAACAATCACCTTGCTTCCCCTAGCTCGTTTTCATATGCTGATACTACAGTGGATGCTTTTTTCCCAATGGTCCCTTCAGCAGCTTCCCATGTCACACAAGATTCTCATCACTCAGTCTTGCAAACGACACCTATCTTGGTGGATGGACTCACCCCAGGTGCTTCAAGGCAGACCGGTTGTTCTCCCCCCTCCGGTTGCCACCATGACAACGGACGCTTCTCTGATCGGCTAGGGGGACATTTTCAGGGCAGGACAGTCCAGGGCACATGGCAACCCTTCGAGTGCCACTTGCACATCAATGTCCTGGAGATGAGAGCAGTGCTGTTGGCATTGCAGGCTCTCCAGAACTCTCTTCCCACTGGGACGATTGGAATACAGACAGACAATATGTCTGTAGTATGGTACATCAACAAACAGGGCAGAACCAGGTCCTACCCTCTTTGTCGGGAAGCGCTCAGACTCTGGCAATGGACGATCTCTTCTCAGCGGTTTCTGGTAGCAAAACACATTCTCGGGAAGTCCAGTGTCATAGCAGACAGGCTGAGCAGGGACATTCTCATGCCCTACGAGTGGTCTCTCAACCAACTAGTAGTGGACCAAATCTTCAGAAAGTGGGGTCAGCCTTGCTGCGACCTTTTCGCAACCCCTCAAAACAGCAAGTGTCAAGACTTCTTCACCCTCTTCTGGGCCTCTCTCCCAGAGACGCTCTAGTCCACGATTGGCCCAGGGGTCTCCTTTATGCTTTTCCCCCCTTTCCATTAATCACTCTGTTAGTCCAGAAAGCAACTGCCTTGAGATCCAGGATGATCCTCATTGCCCCTTACTGGCCCCGACAAGTCTGGTTTCCGTTCCTACAACGTCATCTACTGGAGCAGCCCTAGCCCTGGCATCTGGACCCTGTGCCAGACCTTCTTACCCATCAGTCGGGCAGGCTGCACCAATCCCTGTCATCTCTCAACCTCACAGCTTGGTTGCTCCACTTCCAACCCTAGCCAGACTTCCCTTAATCTCTCCGTCAGTACGTCAGATTATCCTTGCCTCTCACAAGTCTAACACCAGAAGGACGTACGCAAGTAAATGGAAACATTTCTCTATTTGAGCAGAAAAGAACCAAGTTGATCCCTTTACTGCCCCTGTCCAAACAGTTCTAGATTTTGTAGCGAAACTCTTTCAAAAAGGTTCCTCTTCAGCCACTATCAAGTCCAGTTGGCGGCTATTGCAAATTTCCATGTTGGCTTGTCAGAGTCTAGTGTTATGTCCCACAAGCTCTGCAAAGCCTTTCTGAAGGGTACCCTTTTACTTAGGCCCCCAGTCAAAGACCCTCCTCCACCGTGGAATCTAAATTTGGTACTGTCGTCTTTAATTCTACCTCCTTTTGAGTCTGCTGCCTCCTGCTCGTTAAAACTGCTCTCGTGGAAAACACTTTTCTTGGTAGCTATTACCTCAGCCAGAAGGGTTTCGGAACTACAAGCACTTACTGTGCACCCCCCTTATCTTGTTTTTCACAAAGATAGAGTGGCTCTTAGGACAATTCCATCCTTCTTACCTAAGGTACTCTCAGAAAAAAATCTGAATCAGACCATTGATCTCCCAGTTTTCTTTCCAAATTACACTGATAGAGCTGAGAGAAGATTACATTGTTTGGATGTCCATAGGCAACTATGTTTCTATCTGGATAGAACCAAGCCAACGAGAAAATCAGAGCAACTCTTCTTATCTTACGCTGAAGGGAAGCAGGGCCTTCCGGTTTCTAAAGTGACCTTGTCAAGATGGTTGACCTCTCCTCTCTTTAACCTATCAATTGAGGCATAAGGAGCTCCCTACCAAGCCTAGAGCTCATTCAACTAGAGCATTAGCTTCCTCAGTTGCTTTTCAAGCGAGATTACCTATGGATTTTATTTGTGCAGCGGCCACATGGGCCTCTCCTCATACCTTCATCTCTCATTACAAACTGAATATTGCCTCCAGAAGTAGGGCTGACTTTGGTTCCACTGTACTCAAGAGTCTGTTCCGTTGAGCCACCCGGGTCTAAGGTGCTAGGGACGCTGTCCCATCAAGCAAGAATGAAGGCGAGATTGATAACTTAACATTAAGAAGTTATGTACTTACCATAACGTTCCATGTTAGTTGTCTTCTTCTCGCCTTCTTTCTTGCGTCCCACCCTCCATCCCCCTAGCCTGGAAAGACCTAGAGTATTGGGAGAGATTTTCCTTGTCACCAGGATTATCCCTTCAGCTACAGCTCTTCTTCCCCTTTGGTAGCCCTGGTGACAGACGGGCTGTAGGGTTTATAATTCTACATAGCTCTTAGTTTTATCTTTTTCTAGTGGTGGGACATGTCTGTCCATAGTGTTAGCTATCAAACGAGATCTGGGTATATTTCGCCTAGCATTATAGGACATAGGATAGCCTTGAGCTGGTAAAAATAGCTCTTGAGCTTTAGTATTCGGCCGAGTCGGAGCCGAGGTTCTGCTCCGAACCCATCCAGCAAGAAAGAAGGCGAGAAGAAGACAACTAACATGGAACGTTATGGTAAGTACATAACTTCTTCTTAATGCCTAGGTGCCAAACTGCAAAGGGTGCTGTTATGATTTTTCTCTATCACCTTTTCTTTTTTTCCACATAAACTAGTGGCTGTTTGAAACAGTCACACCTGTAGTACTTTTTAATTTCTAAGCTTTCTGCTTTGTCCAGCCAACATACTGTACAGAGAATCACTGAACTTTAAAGCTCTTTGGGGCACCGTGACTCATTGTGAAGGTTGTGGTGGGTGGGACTCGAGCAGAAATCCCAGAAACTTTGAATCAAGAAATAATGGCACAAAAGCAACACAGAACTGTTTTGTATGACGGGTCTGAACAAAAATACAGTGGTTTGTAGCAGATCTATATTTTTTTGATTCAGACTGGCAGTGTCAGGAAAATGGACTTGTATGTTTTAACTGTGCTTGATTTTGCTGCCAGTAATGTCTGACACTAGAATTTCATACTTTTTCTTCAGGAAAAGAAAAAAATCTCTGGCAGAGTTTCCTACTTCTTATTCTTTAGAAATTTCTTACAGATGCATAACCTGTTGTTCCATTAACTGAGTAATACTTAAAAAATGTGTTCCTGATTTTGGGTCATTGTCTCCTTCTCATTACTTTTGGCATTGTGCCTGCGATGTTGAAGATCTGTGCTCTTTGTCCCTCATTTTGCCTTAATATTGTGGCTGCAGGCTATGGTTTTCTGGTTTGTTATTGAGGGCTGCTTTCAGTAAATAATATACATTTGCATTTCAGACTTTCTGTTCTTCAGAAAATGCAAAAGTTGTTTTAACCATAAAGTTGCTACATTGTCAAGGAAAATGTCTGTCTCTTTTTATTAATTTTTGTAGTTTTGCAGGACTAGTGTGATTTGTATGAAGGAGATTGGAACACTTAAAATGTGTGGCTGCTGGTTTGGTAGAGCATAGTTAGCATGCATTGCATATTACATTTTTGTAATAATCAGTCTGAATTATCTAGAACTGCCAGGTGGGGGCTCTCTGCTGATGAAAATAACTGACTCTCATTTGCACATTTTCAACAGTCAGTAATCCATAACTCTCAACTTTCCATCTCCAAAATGAGGAACACTGCCTCTCATAATGCGGAACAAATGAACAAAATGTGGAACACCTCCCAACAGCTTACTAACAACTTCAAGTAAGAAGCTCATAGGATGGTTTAAATGTGTTATTTTTACTTATAGAAAAGTGTTTTAATGGCTTAATATGAATTAGTTCTATTTACAAAAACGCCTAACACTGAATGTGTGACCGCCCCTTTCACCGTGGAACTTTGAGGAACATAAACATTTTAAGACTCCAAATGAGGAATGTTCCTCGTAATGAGGTACATTTGAGAGGTATGCACTAATCTGACTTAACTTTGAAACTTCCCCAGACTACCCCACTGAGGAAGTCCCTCGGAGGAGGACTTGCAGGAGGAAGCATCTTGACTCCTCAGAAGAGTCATTCACATCTGATACTGACCTCGATGATGCATACGTGTCTACATGGTCACCTCTTGAATATGTCTCTTTTGGAGACATCCTGAAAATGTTGAGGGAGAGAGGTGACTGGCAGTCCACATCCCCTTCAGCTGAGGAGTCAGTATGCCTGAAGGCTTTCAGGTCTTGCCCTTCCACCGCTTGGGTGACCCCTCCTTTTGATGAGCTTATTGATTTGATCTCTCAGAAGGCTTGCGAGATCCCAGACTCCATAGAACGCACTCCTAGGAGGCCAAATAAGTAAATTACTGCCCCCAAGGACAAAGGTGTAGCAGTTGATGTCATGGTCATGGCGGTGTTCACTAAAAAGGAACTGAGACCAATTCCTCTAGCCATCCCCCGAATAAAGATTATAGGACCATGGATAGGTATGGGAAGTGCATTTTTTCATCAGCAACCTTTGCCTTGCGGTCGCTGAATTACTTGACTCACTTTACTAGATTACAGAGGGACCTGTTGAAAGAGCTGTCCAACTCCCTCCAAGGAGCTGTAGCTGATATGGCGGCAGACAAAGTAACCACTCCGCTCACCACCCTCAATTCAGTTGTAAACTCTTCCATGAGACTTGCAGCAGATGGAATGAGTAGAGCAGTGAGTTCAGGCATCTCTATTAGGAGGCAGGCATAGATGCGCCTTTGCAGTTTCGTGGAACCCTTCAAGTCTTCCTTCATTAATGCCCCTTTCGATGGCTACTCTCTTTGGGCCCAAAGTAAGAGAAACCCTCACCGGTTGTGAACAAGAAGACAAGACCTTCTCTGCCATTGGAGTAAGTTTTTCCACACCTACTAGATCCTTTCTCAACGGTCATAGAGGTAGCGATAAGATGTGGATCAAAAAATCCCAAAGGTCTTTCCAAGACACAGGATGAAAAGTCTCCTAGAGGCAGCGGGGGGGAAACAATGGAAGACACTGCTTTTGTGGCAAGGGAGGCCCACAGAAACAGGGCTCCAGAGAATCTTTCTTTGGTAGACCTTTTCAGCCTTCCTGAAGGGGTGGCAGATTGCTCGCCTCTGGAGGCATTTGGGGGACAATTGTCTTTGCACTTTCATGCCTGGCAAAAAATAAATGACAAATGAGTGCAGAACATAATATCCAGGGGTTATATCATTTCCTTCTCCTTCCCCACTGCAATAAATTGGTTCCAGACATCTCACCCACTCAAAAGGAGCAAGCGACATTAGAAATTCAAAGTTGCTAAGAAACAGTCATCCAAGAAGCCCCTGCAGACTTACTCAAGGTTCTTTTTAGTTCCAAAGAAAACAGGGGACTGAAGACGCATTTTGGATCTCAGCATTCTGAACAAATCTGTAAAAAAAAAAAAAAAAAAATATTCTGGATGGTGACACTGCAGTTGATACTTCCATTCTTGGTAAAAGACAATTGGATGTGCTGTATAGACATTCATGGTGCCATACTACCATATAAGAATGGAAAGGCAATCCAGAAGACATTTGCACTTCCAGCTATGAGCCAGTCACTTTCACTTTCGATCTCTGCCCTTTGGTGTCACTACATCCCCCAGAGTGTTCACCAAATGTATAGCATTAGTGGCATCTCACCTGAGACACCAAGGATTCCGGGTGTTTCCATATCCAGATGACTAGCTCATAACCTCCCCACCCAGGCATTTTCTGCTATAAGCCAAAGACTACACTCTACAACTTTGTTCCTCCCTACAGATTACCATAAATTATGAAAAATCTGCTCTAGAACCATGTCAGAGCTTGGTCTTCATAGGAGCGGAGAGAAACAGAACTACAATGATAGCAAACCATCTGCAAGACAGAGTGGATGATCTTCAGCATTTTGGAAGAATTTTGATCAAAAAGAAATGAACCTCTACCAAACTAGCTCTCCAAGTATTGGACAAAATGGCTGCTTCAATTGTCCTCATTCTCCTAGCTCGTCTCCACATGAGAGTTCTTCAGTGGTTACTTTTGACACATTGGTCATTTCTAGAGCTTTCCGTGATATACAAGATCATAACCAATTCATGCAAAAGGGATCTTCAGCAGTGGATTCACTCTCCCCTGTGTCTCAAGGTTGTCACTTTATTCCTCCTCACCTTCAAGCCAGGGTGAACATGGACGCGTCCCAGATAGGGTGGGGGTGCTTTATCTGGGGAAGATAGTTCAAGGCATCCGGCAACAACACAAGGCCCATTTGCACATAAACATCCTGGAGATGAGGGCTATGCTTTTGGCATTGTAAGAATTTTTAGACCCTCTTCCTCTAGGAATGATAGCAATCCAGTCCGACAACATGTCTGTAGTCTGGTACATAATCAGGGGGGAACCAGATCTTACCCCCTTTGTTGAGAAGCCCCGAGGGTCTGGCAATGGGCAGTATCTCCCAACCACTTTCTGGTAGCAATGCGCATTCTGGGACAATCCAACGTAATAGCCGACAAATTGAGCAGAGACGTATTATGGCCCTCAATCAAGTTGTGGAAGAGATCATAGGAAGTTACTAGACTGTTGGCCATGAGACCCTTACAACCCTAGCCTAGAATTTAGCCCATGTTCCGACAAGTCAGCACCCTGTACCACTGTCCAGCAGGGACACAGGTGGAATCCTAGGGGTGTATTTTCTGTTCCCCATCCAGTTATCCAGGTTGCGCTTAAAAAGGCTTAACAAGGTACTCTGCTTTACGTGGAGAGGGAGTCTATTCCACAAAAGGGGGGTCTCTGGGACACAAATCTGTCCTGCCAGCAAGTCCTGTTGATGTCACAGACCAGGTTGAAGTCGCGCGTACCGGTTACTTGAGTGGAGCTTGACTTGCAAATATTTATTTATTATTTATTTATTTATTTGCTTTTGTTAACTAGGAAAGTCCCCTGGGCTGGTATGAGCCCAATTTCAGTGGATGCTCTGTGGGTGGTGTTTGAGATTACTTTGTATGCCAGGCAGAGATCACCTCCGAGGAGTCTGTAGGAGACTGAGTAGAGAGACCGTCTGTGTAGGGCAGATGTTTGAGGCCCTGGATTCTCCAGGTGAGGAACCTCTGTGGTCTCTCCAGCTGCTGCATGTGCTTTGAGGTCCATGCGGAAAGGGGCATTGTACTTCATAATGGGTCTTACAAGGGAAGGCTACAGGGATGTTATGACCATCTTGCCTCTGGATGAGATACCCTTGCTAATGAGGTGGACCGCTGTAGAAAGCTTTCTGTACAACGGAGGCAATATGGTGGTCAAAAGTCAGTTTGCTATCTTCCGGAAATGGGGCCAGACTTGCTGCGACCTTTTTGCTTCACCCACCAATACCAAATGCAGCAACTACGTTGAACTGATCCCCCTCTGGGGGAGACCCCAAGGGATGCACTTGTACATGACTGGTCCACGGGACTTCTTTATGCCTTCCTGCCAAATCCTCTAATCCCCAGATTTCTGCAGAAAGCAAGCTTGTTGAGCAAGGCAGTAATCCTAATTGCCCACTATTGACCTCAACAGATTTGGTTCCCCTTCCTTCGGCCTTATGTTCACGATGAAACATGGATTCTGGACCTTGTTCCAGACCTTCTGACTCGCCTGTCAGGGATGGTTTATCCCAATCTGAACAATCTCAAATTAACAGCTTGGCTGCTCCAGTTCCCCTAATTGCCAGATTCCCTTTCCTTTCATCTCCAGTTAGACACATTTTATCTTCTCATAAATCATTTACATGTAAGCTGTATGTACAGAAATGGAAGAGATTTGTTTCATGGGCTAACATTAATCAAATAGACCCTTTTACTACTCCTATTCATTCTGTATTAGAATTTTTGGCTAAAGCTTTTCAATGAAGGTGCTGCTGTAGCCACTATTAAGAGTTCAGTTGGCAGCAATTTCAAATTTTCATATAGGAGAAAATGGGTATGGTTATGTCAGACAGCCTGTGTAAGGCATTCTTGAAGGGAATTATAATGCTTAGACCCCCAGACAGAAACCCACCCCGCTTTGGGATCTGAATGTCATATTGTCATATATTATTCATCTGCCTTTTGAGCCATCTGCTACCTGTGACTTTGAAGCATCTTATATGGAAAACGCTCCTGTTGGTAGCCGTACCTCAGCAAGGAGGGTTTCAGAACTGCAAGCTTTATCTGCCAAGCCACCATTCATAAGGACAGAGTTTCTCTATACACCAACCCCTCATTTCTGTCCAGAGTTGTGTCTGAAAGTAACCTCAATCAATCAATTGATGTACTGGTATTCTTCCTGAATTTCAGGAATCAAGGGGAATACTCACTGCATGTACTGGACGTTCACAGACAGTTACATTTCTATCTACATAGAACTGCAGAATTCAGACAATCAGACCAGCTGTTTGGTTTCTTTCTCTGGTGCTAGAAAAGGCCTATCAGTATCCAAAGTTACCTTATCCAAATGGCTTTCCAAATGTATTTCCTTCATTTATAATTCTAAGAACAAAACTATAGCTACTCCTGTTAAAGCTCATTCCACTAGGACGGTAGCTACTTCTGTATCTTTTCAAGCTAGGCTGCCTTTGGATAGTATCTGTGCTGCAGCAACTTGGGGAAACCCTCATACCTTTGTTACTCATTACAAAGTGGATTTAGCATGCAGGAACAGAGCAACCTTTGGTTCTGTGGTTCTGAGGAATATTTTCCTATGAGCCACCCAAGACTCTGGTGGCTTGGGATGTGGTCCCACCAGTGAAAATAAAGGCGAGATCGACAGCATCACATAAAGAATTTATGTTCTTACCATAACTTTCCATGTGTGTGGTACATCTCTGCCTTTATTCTCACGACCCACCCACCATACACCCTGCTTAAACTCCTGGGAGACCAAGTAGCACTAACTGGATATTACAGGACTTTATAGTCTCAGAAACCACTTTTCTATTAAGCTATGAATTGTTTTACCTCTAATATTGATTATGGACAAAGAAGATCTGAAGGAGTTATGGAACTGAGTTATGGGTAATGTAGAATGCCCACAAGCTTTTCTGAAGGCGTTAAGCTTTTGTAAAAGGCCGTGATTGGATCCGGTCTACCCACGAGTGATAATAAAGGCCGAGATGGACAACGCATATGGAATGTTATGGTAAGAACATAACTTTTTCATTTTCGAACTGAAGTTGAAATAGAGACTGTATAAAGAGACATTTAAGAAAACTTTAAAAAGAAGATGTTATGTGATCCTATCTCGCCTACATTCTGTACTGATGGGCTCGGAGCCGATCCCTCAGCTCCGACTCAGCACGCTATGCTATAGAGCGAAGCCTCTTATTGGCTGAGCTATTCTCTATCCCAGGATGCACCACCACTAATTCCCCAGATCTCGTTTGCCGCTTACAAGCTAGGACGTGGTCTCAAACTTGGCTGAGCTAAGTACTGTTTTTTTCTAAAGTTCCTGTCAGGAAATTTCTTATTCGTACCCAAAAGCTGTTTTAACAGCTATTGTTGTACGAGTGTGTTTTGGTTCATTTTTCTGTGGTAAATTGTGTGTTTGTTTAGGGGAAAGGTTTCCCGTTTAAGTTAGAGGGGCCTTCCCCTATTCTTCAGCTAGTTTCTCATTTTTTCTTTCAGGAGGTCAATACCTGTTTAAGTTAGAGGGTCTTGGCCCTCCTTTTTAGTGGTTTCTGACTTTGTCTTGTACCGTTTAAAAAAAAAAAAAAAAAGTTAAGTTAAAGTTAAATATTTTGTATTGTGGTAAATTTTTGTTCTAACAAAATAGTGCTTCTTTCCACTGGTTTAGTGTTTTTTGATAGGCATTATTATGTCAAAAGAACATAGACCCTCAAGGTTCAAAAAGTGCACGAGGTGCGGTTATAAGATGTCTATAACCGATGACCATTCCTCGTGCGTATATTGTTTAGGCGCCAAGCACTTACAGGAGTCCTGTAGCGTGTGTCACTCCTTTTCATCTAGAGTCCTCCAAGAGAGGAAGAATAAATTAATACTGAAAGGGCTGATTAAACCCTCCTTCGAGGAGGCCTTATCTTCCTCATCCTCTCCTACCAAGAAGAAGAAAGCATCGGCTCCGACCAGCCCGTCGGAACCAACTGCTAAGAAACCTAGGCAGGCTTCTCCATCGGCTCCACGGACTTCGGAGCCGAGGGCGGAACGGTCTGCCTCGATGCCTCCAGTCTCGACTCCTCTGGTTTCAGAGCCGAGGACTGGGGCGTCGAGAGGCGGGTCACCTTAATCAGCTCCACTGATTTTGGAGCCGATGAGGGTTACCGGCTCAGACTCTTCCCCTTCGGCGCCGAAGCCCTCCTCGGCACCGAGGGAAATTGTTTTGGGATCTCCCTCGGAACCGATATTGGTAGAGTCCATTCGGAGCCGGTCCCCCAGTCCTTTGGAGCCGATGGAGAAGTCTGTTCGGACCCGATCGGTGTCATCTAGATCCTCCAAGATGTCTGATTCAGACATCGACAGGGTGCTCCTAAGACTTTTCCAGTCTCCTGTGTTCCAAAAGTTAGTTTCGGCTCCAGCCCATTCGGCTTCGGAGTCGATGGTCCACCCTGTAGTTATGGTTCCTCCTCCAACAGCCTCGGCACCGTTGGAGCCGGTGCTGGTGGAGCCGATGGAGGTTTTCGGGTCGGGTCCGACCCTTACTCCAACCCCGGCTCTCGAGTCGGAGTTCGGTACGCGGACCTCCTCTGTCGGCCCCGGGGGGGACGCTTTGGGACTGATGTTTTCGGTCCCAAGCCTTCCTCTCAGTGCGTCGGCTGCGGTGGTACCGTCTACTGTTGTGGCCACGGAGGTGGGACCTTCCCAGGATTCTGGTGGTCCTGCCTTCAGGGCCATGAGGAGTGCGTTAGCCAAATCTTCTTTGGCTACCTCCACGGTCTCTCCAGCACCTTCCCTGCATACGGCGACTGGGTCTTTGCCAGTCCCCCTGTCCTTAGACAGCGGAGCCCCGGGGCCTGAGGTCACCCCCACTGGGGGTTCCCCCCCTCCTGGAGGTCCCTCTGAAGCTTCTTCGTAGGAACCCCCAAGGAAAATATTGTGCAAGAGGAAGCACGTTGACTCCCCCGATAAGTCTCTCACTTCAGACACTCATCTTGATGATGCAGAGGGGTCCCCTAAGTCGTCCTCAGATGATGTCTCCTTTGCAGACATCCTGGAAGCCCTCAAACAACGAGGCGGCTGGCAATCTAAACCCCCTTCTGCTGACGAGTCGGTGTTCCTTAAGGCCTTCGGGGCTCAGCCCTCTGCCTCCTGGGTGTCTCCGCCCTTCGCCGAGCTCCTAGATTTGATCTGTCGAAGGGCGTGGGAACACCCAGACTCTGTGGAACCGGTGCCTGCTCGCCCAAATAAGTTCCTGTCAGCACCCCCAGAAAAGGAGTTTTTGACGAAAGGTGTGGCTGTAGATGCCTTGGTGGTGGCATCTGCTACCCAACAAGATGTAGCAGAGGCTTCGACGTCCGTCCATCCTCCTAATAAGGAGTCTAGGAGCATGGATCGGTACGGTAAGCGCACCCTAAGTTCAGCGGCCTTTACTTTACTTTAAGATCCCTGAACTATTTAACGCACTTCACCAGGTTTCAGAGGGATCTGATCAAGGAGCTTTCAGATACCCTCTTGGGTAACCTACCTGAGCAGCTGGCCCAGACGGTTGGCTCTCAGTTGGCTACGCTGTCATCCATATCAAACTCGTCCATGAGGCTCATTTCTTATGCGGCCGAAGGGGCGAGTAGAGTGGCAGGTACAGGTATTGCTCTACGGAGGCAAGCCTGGCTCCGCCTGTGTCATTTTGCGGAAGCCTTCAAGTCTTCCTTTGCCGACGCCCCCTTTGGGTTCTCTTTGTTTGGACCCAAGGTAAAGGACACATTGACCCGCTGTGAGCAAGAAGGTAAGACTTTGACTGCCGTAGGGGCACGATTTTCCACTCCCTTTCGGCCTTACCCCAAGGCTAAAAGAGGAGGGAAAATGTGGTTCTGTAGATCTCAGAAGTCTTATCCCTCACAGTAGGACGATCCCCCTTCTAGAGGCAGAGGAGGGGGAAGTTCTTCTGGAAGACGCCGTCCAAGAGGCGGCAGAGGCCCCCGCAACACTGGAGACCGCGAGTCCTTTCGTGGCTCTTCAGCCTTTCACAGTCCCTAAGGGATTGCCCGACTGTGCAGCTCCGGAGCCGGTCGGGGGTCGTTTTTCGAGGCACCTAAAAGCCTGGGAAGGTATCACTCAGGACCGATGGGTGCTTCGAATTATCGCAGGAGGTTACGCCATTCCCTTTTCTCACTCCCCACCTCAGTCCAAGAAAATCCCGGACCCGCCACCCAGTCAACGGGAAATTGCAGCCTTAGAAGTCTCAAAGCTGCTTCAAAAAGGAGTCATCCAACCGGTCCCCGCAGACCAGATCGGATTAGGGACTTATTCAAGATTCTTTTTGGTGCCAAAAAAGACCGGGGACTTGAGGCCCATTTTGGATCTCAGCATTCTAAATCGTTCAGTCAAAAAGTCCAAGTTCCGAATGGTCACCCTACAATCCATTCTCCCACTTCTTGAGAAAGGTGTTTGGATGTGCTCCATAGATCTCAAGGACGCTTATTACCATATCATGGTACATCAAGCATCCCAGGAGACATCTGCTCTTCAGCCTAGGAGACGGTCATTTTCAGTTTCGCGCGCTGCCCTTTGGTCTTACCACAGCCCCCAGGGTGTTCACCAAATGTTTGGCGGTCGTGACTGCTCACCTGAGAAGTCTAGGATTCCAGGTGTTGCCGTATCTAGACGACTGGCTCCTAACTGCCACCTCCAAGCATCTACTATTGCAGAGCCTACAAGCCACAATATCACTGGGCACTTCCCTTGGAATCACCTTCAATTGGCCAAAGTCTGTGTTGCTGCCATCTCAACGCATAAGATTCATCGGAGTAGAGATACTCAAACCGAATGCGGGTCTATCTTCCTACAGAAAGGATACAAACCATACAGGCTCAAGTTCGAGCCTTACTTCCCAGATCCAAAGCCCCAGCCAGAATGGTCCTGCAGCTATTGGGATCTATGTCTGCCACGGTTCTTCTAGTTCCCCTAGCAAGGTTGCACATGAGAATTCTCCAGTGGCTTCTTTCAACACAGTGGTCCTTTCAAGATCTCCCTCTGTCACCTCATATGGATCACGGAAACCGGCAAACGGGACCTTCGCTGGTGGCTGGTGCCCTCCAATCTGGATCAGGGATGACCCTTTGTTCCACCTCCTCCTGTGGCCACTTTGACTACGGACGCCTCCCAGGTGGGGTGGGGGGGCATTCCCTGGGCAGGTCAGTCCAAGGCAAATGGCATTCGGAAGAGAGCCTCCTTCATATCAACATCTTAGATATGAGGGCGGTGTTTTTGTCCCTCCAAGCCCTTCACGATTACCTCCCTCAGGGCGTAATTGCCGTTCACTCCGACAACATGTCAGTAGTCTGGTACCTGAACAAGCAGGGAGGGACCAGATCCTACCCCCTTTGCAGAGAGGCCATGAGAGTTTGGGAATGGGCAGTGTCGACCAAACGATTTCTAGTGGCGACTCATATCCCTGGCAAGTCCAATGTGATAGTCGACAGACTGAGCAGAACTATCCTCTCTCCACACGAGTGGTCTCTGAACAGTATGGTTGCAACTCAGATTTTCAGCAAATGGGGAATTCCTTGTTGCGACCTCTTCGCAACCCCGCTGAATGCGAAGTGTAAAAAGTTCTTCTCCCTCACTCCGGCTCCGGGGGAGAGCCCTATGGACGCACTAGCCCATCCTTGGCCCACCGGCTTGCTATACGCTTTTCCCCCAGTTCCCCTCCTTCCCAGAGTGATCCAAAAGGCGTCTCACTTGGGGAGCAAAATGATCTTAGTTGCTCCTTACTGGCCTCGTCAGGTATGGTTCCCCTATCTTCGGAAATATGCACTGGACGGTCCATGGTTCCTGGATCAGATCCCAGACCTATTAGTTCATCAGTCGGGACTACTCCACCAGTCCCTCCACACCTTGAAATTAACAGCTTGGCTCCTCCTCTTCCGACTATAGTCAGGAATCATACCTTAGACCCGGAAGTCATACACATCTTATCTTCGGCCCACAAGTCTGCCACTAAGAAATTGTATTCTAGCAAATGGAAGAGATTTGCTATTTGGGCTCAACTCCGGGTCTGGATCCCATCACTATTCCTGCATCGAAGTCCTGAAATTTCTAACTTCCCTATTCAATCAAGGTTCTTC
This sequence comes from Protopterus annectens, assembly GCF_019279795.1. NCBI lineage: Eukaryota > Metazoa > Chordata > Ceratodontiformes > Protopteridae > Protopterus > Protopterus annectens. The sequence continues at coordinate 16,112,910 of NC_056729.1, read as the reverse complement.
AGTCTCTACCATCAAGGTTCAATTGGCAGCTATTTCCAATTTTCACAAATCTATAAACCCACCTTTAATGAGCAACAGATTGTGTAAGACCTTCATGAAAGGTGCTGCGCTTTTACGACCTCCGATTTCTCATCCTGCTCCTCCATGGGATCTCGATGTGGTGTTACGTGCCTTAACTTCCTCCCCCTTCGAACCGGCAGCAACATGTGATTTGAAACCTTTCTGGTCGCGATTACTTCTGCCAGAAGGGTTTCAGAGCTTCAAGCTTTGTCTGTAAAACCTCCGTACCTGTTTTTTCACAAAGATAGAGTATCTCTCAGGCCAAATCCATCCTTTGTCCCTAAGGTTTGTTCCAGTTTTTGTCTACAACAGTCATTAGAACTTCCAGTTTTCTTTCCAAAGTACTCAAACAAAGCGGAATACATATTCCACACATTAGATGTCCATTAGATGTCCACAGGCAATTGCGTTTTTATTTAGATAGGACCAAACAAACGAGGAAAACAGATCAATTGTTTGTATCCTTTTCAGATAATAAATTGGGCAAAGCCGTCACAAAGGTCACTATTACCAAATGGATCAGGGACTAGTCAAGCTTGTTCCTCTTCTAATAAAGAGCTTACGACCTCTGTCAAAGCTCACTCTACAAGGGCTATGGCTACTTCAATAGCATTCCATTCTAAGCTTGCCATTAGTGACATTTGTGCTGCGGCTACGTGGTCTTCCCCGCACACTTTCATTTCCCACTACAAATTGCCTGTGGCATCTTGGGGGCGAGCTTCATTTGGTTCCACAGTGCTCAGGAGTGTTTTCTAGTGAGCCACCCAGGATTTAGGTGCTAGGGACGCTGTCCCATCAGTACAGAATGTAGGCGAGATAGGATCACATAACATCTTTTAGTTATGTACTTACCATAACTTTAGATGTTTGGGATCCATCTCGCCTACATTCCCAATAACCCACCCTCCTTCCCCCTTCCTTGGAGATCAGAAGAGATCAGACGGTCCGAATCCTGTTGTTTCATCTTGAAACATCTGGCAATGTTATATAAACAAGTTATGTATGTGTGCATGAATGCGGACAAACAAGATCTGGGGGATTAGTGGTGGTGCATCCTGGGATAGAGAATAGCTCAGCCAATAAGAGGCTTCGCTCTATAGCATAGCGTGCCGAGTCGGAGCCGAGGGATCGGCTCAGAGCCCATCAGTACAGAATGTAGGCGAGATGGATCCCAAACATCTAAAGTTATGGTAAGTACATAACTAAAAGTTATGGACATTAGCAAAGTCTGATAACCGAAGATTATGGCTGAGGGATTAGACTGTCATATTGTACTGAAAATGGGGAAAGACAAAATTGTTCATATCCCTAGTATTATAAATGTAGAGGATAACTGAGATGTTGTAAATTATTAGGGACAACTGAAAACATGTTTTTCAGTGGAAAAGATTTGACAGGTGACTGTGATAATAGGAAATGTTATATTTATGGAGCAACAGGTCCTGATGCAAAAAAAGTGTGAATTGAAATGTTCTAAATGTAACAAAACTGGGCATTTAAAGATGGATTGTAATCTAGAGGAAAAAGGATGAAGAAGAAGAAAACAAAAGTGAGCACAGTACACAAAAAGAAGAAAGCCGTCCCAGTAAAAGATAGTGGAATTAGGGAAGCAAGATCAGGGTAAAATTAAAGATAAGGATAAAGAGAAAATGAAATGGAAGATAGTACAGTAGAAGCTTCTGAAATAAGTGATGAAGATATCAATTAGAAAATAGTGAAAGGTGAAAAGAATTCTATTGCAAAAGAATAAGAAGCAGCAAAAGAAATTTTAAGGGGATAAAAGTAAAAAAGAAAAAGGAAATGCGTCTTGCAAATGAGATAAATCAAATGTATACAATTGCTGATAAGCTACAACATAGACATAATGACAACTTTGAGTGCTTTCAGTAAATGTAAATAGTATCATAAATATAAGCTGGAGAATAGGCACCCTAAATTGGTGGTGTAAGTCTGATGTTAATTTAATAATAATAAAAGATGTTAAGATCTTTGACAAAAGAAGACTGATTACAAAAAAACTTTGGGGAGGAGATGCAGTTATCTTTAGGTGTAGTTGTACTTGGTAGAAAGAGTAAAAATATTGAACATAATATTGGCAGTGGTGGGAAGGTTATGCTATCTAAAATTTACAATAGTCAATCAGGTATATAGAGTTATAGCATTATATGCCTATGTTACAAGTAAAGAATAAACTTTATTTCTTAAAATTTTGGCTTGTATAGTAATTAATATGAATATAATTTTATTAGGAAATTTTACTTGTGATTTGAGGAGAAAAAAAGGAGAGGAAATGTTACAAAATGTTTTGGAAGTTATAAAATGTGGCTATTAAAGATTTAGAAAAAAGCTAAATGAAAACTCCAGCCAAGCTAGAACTTCCAATGAGTGACCTCCCAAACCTCCTGTAACAGAGGCACATGGTATATATGCAAATGACCGTTATGAACAGCAGATGTTTAAGCTATAGTGTGATTCTGATTGCCCATGACTTTTACATTTGAAGTTGTTTTAATGGAAATATCAGGCTAATAAAGCCAAACCCCACTAGGTATGGATATGCATATTTCGGCCTTGTTATGACCTCGTCAGCATAGCATAAGCAGAGTGTTTGACTAAGCATAAGAAACACAGGGTTGTTATACCAAGCTGATGTCCATTATCATTAGGGTGACTGCAAAATATCCCAAATAACAAATTAAAACAGAGTTAGAAGGTCTCACTGAAAAAAAACATCAGAAAAAAACTAAATGAAAACTCCAGCCAAGCTAGAACTTCCAAGATTTGGAATAATTTGTAGACATATAGTTGAGATATATGCAAGACAGATTATTATATTACAAAGTTCAAATATAGCTAAAAGAGACACTTGTAACAGGCTTTTCAGATCACTCAGCCATATGGATAGAAATACAAGAAAATAAGGAGAATATCAGATTGTGAAAAGGAATGGAAAGAATAAATGAAAAATTGTGGGATGAGAATGGACAAAGTAAGTGTGTGTTTATGGAAAAATCACATTTCCTCCAGACCTCATTGTTAAAACTGGTCTGAGTAGTGTCTAGCTTTGAAAGAAAAATATAAACAGATGTTTTTTAGAATAACAGTCAAATGCAAGGAAAAACAGAAAAAATAAATTATAAAAACAATGTTCATGGATGCTTTTAAGGATTTGGAAAGGAATGATAGAGAATATTAAGTGAGATAATAGAGAATTTATGAAAAGAATCAATAGAAAAATTAAAGAAATTAGTTAGATATTATTTACAAGGTAAAAAAAGGTAGCTTATTTGAGTCATTGTTAAAGGGAATATGAGTAGTATAATGAAAGAAAGATGATGGAGAAGAGGTAAGATCATCTCTGGAGCAAATTATGAATATAATTATGTAAAGAAAATGTTTAAAGATAGAAAGCAAGTTCAAAAAAAGAACTGCATGTTAAAAAAGTGACAGAGTGACAAAATAAGGAATTGGCAAATGAGATTTCCTAATATGAATTAGTTAAGATACTTAGACAAGTTATAGTCAGTTTCAGGACCAGATGGAATAGGATACCAGTTTTATAAGAATTTTACAGATTGGCAAGAAAAATACTAGTACAAGGTCATGAATGAGTGGTTAAATGAAGCATTTATGTAAAACGATTTATGCAGTGGTAAATCTGTATGGGAAAAGGAAGATAAAAATAAAATTGAAAATTGGAGACCTATAATATTGAACAATAAAAATAAGATTTTTATGAAAATAATTCAGAACAGACTGGAAAGTAAAATGAAAGGTGGTATAGAAGGTAGCATATGTAGTTTGAAGGGAAAAGGATGTTGGGAATTATTCATAGCTAGGGAAATTGTGGATGATGATATAAACAGGACTGATGAGACTAAGATCATGATGGGAGATTACAAGCTTTTGATACAGCAAAACATGAACTTTTGTGGGCAATTATGGGATAGTACAACATTTGTAAAAAATTAAGAATATATATATTGTAATGCATGTAATAAAAATAAAGTAAGAATTTTAGTGCCCAGACCATAAAGTCCCCCGCTGTCACTTTTGTGCTTTGTTCAACGCCAGAACTATACGTCATTGGGCCCTTATTGTAGCTAGATATTTTCGCTGTCAGTCCGCAAATTCCAATATGGCTTTGGTAAGCCATCCAACTACCGATCTTCCGAAAAAACATAAGGATAAAGACAGAGACCCACTGCACAGGTCCAAAACTGCCAACAACACTTCTGCTAAGCTAGTTGTCAGTTCTCCAGCCCTCAGTGAGGTGCTTTTGCAGCCTCTGTGGCCCGCTTCTGTGGATTCTCAGGCCGTTACCGAGACCCTTTCGGAGTCCGGTATGCCGTGAGACTCTTCAACTAAGGATCCTGTGGATGTCTCTGCCTTGGATGGGTCCGGAGCCGCTGAGCAGGCTCCGCCTTCCGAGGAAGTGCTTCGAACTGCCGATTCTCGACACAGACCGACTACTTCTTTCACATCTTCAGTTCTTTCTAACTCTACCAAGTTTCTTAGGCTCAGGGTACGAACCGTACCCAAAAAACAGATGACCAAAGCTCAGGCCCCTGCTTCCTTGCCTCAATCTCAAATGGTTAAAATGGCAGAAGACCTTATTATGCGTATTGGCGGAAGCCAGACTACCCCTTCCAAAAGAAAGAGACTTGTCCCCAGTAGTTTTATCTGAACAGGAGTCCGATGACTCTGATGCATCTGAATATGAAGACATGCAACCCCTCTCTGCTTATGAGGATTCTGATGCAGAGGAATCCATTCCTTCTGCCTCTCCACCCAAGGATTTTTCATTTGGAGAAACCCTTCATACTTTAAGGGAGCATTTCCAATGGGAATGTCATGGCTATCCTCAATTAAAAAAAGAGACTCTGGGAATTCAGTTCTTACATTTACCACAGCACAGACCTTTGGCCATTCCTCATGTCTTGGATGCTGTGGATGATGTTTTTATGGAATCCAGTTTGACTCCAGACAGCCTTCCTCCTACTCCCAGGAAATCTGACTGGTATTAAAAGAGTCCCTGACTCTAACAAGTTTCTTTTCAAAAATCCTACTGCTGACCCAGCGGTCATCTCTCAAGGACCTAAAGGAATTAAAGCAACTTCAGCTAAGAATCCCACCCCCTCAGATAGGGATTCCCAAGCTTTAGAAGGGGTAAAAAAGTATACACCTCTGCCACTCTTGCTATTAGAGGATTAAATTGTCAGTTTCCCATGCTGAAATTTCAGCAGCATACCATGGAACTCCTCAAACAAAAAATATCTTCTTTTCTGCTTGTGCAGAAAATAAAGAATTACAAGAGCTAATGCATTCTGCAAGTCAAGTAACTAAGCACACCTTGCAATATGGCTTTGACCCCCTAGAAGCATCTTGCAGGGCAGCAGTCACTGGTTCTGTCCTTAGAAGACATGCTTGGTTTAAGGAACAGACCTTGCCAGACCATGTCAAATCCAAATTATTGGACGCACCATTGAACAAAGACAACTTGCTTGGCACCAAGGCAGAAGAGGTCTTAAAAAAGATGGAAGAAAAAGCTAAATGTATGCAGACCTTTAAAGACTTCTTACAGGTCCAGCCCCTGAGGTTCAGTAGGCATTGCCCCTCCAAACACTGCCCCCTCCAGGCCAGCTCAGTCCAGACCCAGGGGAAGCAGACCCCCCAGGCAGCAGCCCCAGGGATTGCAGAGATCTAAACAATGGAGTTCCTCCTCTTCAAAAACAGGGAGTGCAAAGCCACCCCTTTATGGTAAGAACTCACAATGACTTATCTCCCCTTACCTCTGCCCACCTTCTTGTGCCCCTAGGAGGCAAACTCTCCTTCCACTCAAGCAACTGGACCACTATTGCCAACGACCAATGGGTCCTCAACATAGTGTCCCAGGGATACAAATTTTATTTCCACACTCCGCCAACCCCAAAAGGGTTCCCAGATCTTCCTCCAAACCAGTGGGCAGAGGCCAAAAGCCAAGTCCTTTCCCTGCTCTCAAGCCAAGGTTTCTACTCCAGACGCTTCCTGGTACCCAGAAAAGAGCGCACATGGCGCCCCATCCTCGATCTATCCATTCTAAACACCTTTCTGGTGATACCAAAATTCAAAAAGCTCACCCTCCAGCAGCGTCTTCCAGTGCATTCCAAGGATGCTTGGTTAGCCACCCTAGACCTAAAAGAGGCCTACCTACACATCCCAATCAGGGAATCATGCAGGAAATACCTTCGTTTCCGGGCAGGATCTATGCACTTTCAGTTCTCTGCACTTCCCTTTGGCTTATCCACTGCTCCCAGAGTTTTCACAAAATGTCTGGCTTCCGCCATTGCTTTTTGCAGACAAAGAAATATTCATATTTATCCATACTTAGATGATTGCCTCATTTGGGCAGACGGGAAAAGCGGTTACAGCACCTGACCTTTGTACAGGACCTACTGACCTCCCTGGGGTATACTATCAACAAAAAGAAATCAAAACTAGTCCCCACACAAAAAAATGTTATTCCTGGGAGCACAGAATTCCAGATGGCATTCCTTACTCCAGAAAAACAAGCCTACCTGACAGGCTACTTCTCTCAGCTAGCTGCCAGAACCCAGTTAACTGAAGAAAAAATCCTGTTAGCTCTAGGGTTCATGGCTTCCTGCATCCTACTCATTCCATCAACCAAAAAAGAGATGTTAGCTGTTCAGCATGCCCCGACAGCCTTCAGACCCCTACTCTCCCCGGGGCCTCTACTGATCAAAAACAGACAACACCACAGTGATTGTGCTACATCAACAAGCAGGGAGGGACTCACTCTTATCCTCTCTGCAGGCTTGCCATGACCCTTTGGCACACTGCCTCAGCCATGCAAATACACCTGCTAGCACAATTCCTGCCAGGCTCTCTAAACTCTCTGGCAGACAACTTGGGCAGAAACCTGCTAGACCCACACAAGTGGCAGCTAGATCACAGAACTTTCACCCTTGTAACCCAGAAATGGGGCACCTCACTCCAATCATCAGCTCAGAAAATTCGCACCAGGGAACCTCACAGCAAGGCCTGGAAAGTGGATGCTCTCTCCTTACAGTGGTTAAACCTCTTGGTCTATGCATTTCTCCCTCTACCACTCGTATCAAGGGTGCTGCTCAAGATAAGGGAGGAAACACTGAGGGCAATCCTGATTGCCCCAGACTGGCCATGCCAGCACTGGTACCCACTGCTGCGCAACTGGTCATCCCTGCCACCATGACACCTACCTCAGATTCCAACATTCCTGGCCCAGGGGAATGGAGAACTCATGCATCCCCAATTGCAGACCCTCAACCCGGCAGCCTGGCTTATTCCCTGACCACCCCTCAACCTGCCAGCCTAAGCAAACAAATCCTAGATGTTTTATAATGAGGCCAGATGCCCCAGCACCAGGAAATCCTATGCTGATAAGTGGAAAAGGTGTTGCACCTGGATCCAGGCTAAGCGAGCCAGAATGGCACAGCCCTCCCTGCCTCTCATCCTGGATTACCTGGCATAGCTACTACACAGGGGTCTATCCTTCTCTTCTATTAAAATTTATGCATCTGCCATCTCTGCGCATTACAACACAGAGCCTCCTCTCTTCTCACACCCTCTCATCAAACCGTTCCTAAGAGGGGCTAGCAACTTAAGGCCACTCAGAAGAGCTCCTACCCCAGCTTGGGACCTAAACTTTGTGTTGGAAAAGCTCACTGTACCCCACTTTGAACGTGCAGCTTCAGCAGAGTTAAAAATTTCTTTCTTGGAAAACAGCCTTGCTTCTGGCCATCACTTCAGCTAGAAGATTATCAGAGCTACAAGCAGTCATGGCTGTAGAGCCCTTTATCATTTTCCATGCTGACAGTCTCTCACTCCGGACTAACCCACCTTTCATGCCTAGAGTGGTGTCCAGTGTGGCTCTCAACCAATCCATACATTTGCCCACCTTTTTCTCTAACCCACAAAACAAGGGGGAAAGGATTCTGCACTCGCTAGATGTGCACATACAGCTCAGATTTTATCTGGACAGGACTAATTCCTTCAGAAAAACTGATCAATTGCTAGTCAACTTCGCAGCAGGAGCAGAGGGCAAGACAATATCCAAACAATCTCCAAATGGGTAGCACACTGCATCCATTTCTGCTACAGACAGCACGGGAAACCACCCCCAAATGGAGTCGGGACACATTCTGCCAGAGCAACCTCCACCTCTGCAGCCTTTCTCAGAGGGGTACCCACCAGGGACATCCTGGAGGCTGCAACATGGACATCTATTCATACCTTCACCAAGCATTACCACCTGCCTATCTTTTCCAAATCCAGGGCAGGCTTTGCCACCATAGTCTTGCAGGGCATCCTAGCCAGCCCACAGTCTTCTTGGCTGCCCTCCACCCTTTTCTTCAGCTTTGGGAATGAACCCAAATGTGATGACTGCAACAGAGAAACATGAAGAACATAGTACAGTTGTGTACACTTACCATAAATGTAGGTGCTCGAGTGTGTTCACTGTTGAAGTCCTGATTTCCCTCCCTCCCTCCATCCCCCTTGTCTCTTTCTCTCTCTCTCTCTCTCCCTGTCTCCTTACAGGGATTTTTTGGTATTTACTTTCTACTGGTGGTGTTCTTCCTCCATAACCTAGCTCCCTATTTGGGGGGCTCCTGACAGGACAAGATAAACTGATGTAATGGTGTCGGCCTGACGTCAGTTCTGGAGCAATAGCAACTGATGCAGAAATACTAAGCCTCTGTTATTCGGGCCGACTAAGGGCTACCCCTGGCAGGATCATCCAAATGTGATGACTGCAGCAGTGAATACACTCATCTACATTTATGGTAAGTGTACACAACTGTACTTTATGAATGTATTAGAGATCTAAATTTGCTGATGAGAGATGCTACTTAAATTACTAATGAAGGGATAAAAATTCCAGTCATGTTTACTTATGCAGATGATATTGATTTACAAGAAACAAAGTATGGAAGAAAGAAGTTGTATATTATATACATTAATGTTTAAATATAATAGACATGATTTTAAATAAAGAAAAAAAGTAAAGATGAGATGAGTATAGTTCTCTATAAAATAAATCTCTGTGTTAGGAGTAAGATTTGGGGTAAAAATGTAAGTGAGGAACAGTGGAATAGGATACTAGATAAAATAAAGGGGATTTGTTTTTGTAAAGCATACAAGTTATCATTTAATACAAAGGTTTATTTGATTAATTCAGCTATACTGGGAAAGACTGCATATTTTGCTAATGGCTATATGTTGCCAATAATCTATGAAAAAGAAATACTACAAGTAATTTTTTTTCTTTTATATGGGTTCAAGATTGAATCCAGTAAAGAAGAGGAGTCCTATACATGGGCGAAGATGGAGGCTTAGGATTAATAAACCCAATTGTTTATGCTGCTTCTTTGAATGTGTATAAAGTTTTGTCTTGGATAAATTATAAAAATAAAACTTTAGTAATCAATTCACTGAAGTACATATATATGCAGCACTGGGATATGTTAAATTCAAAACAAGTAAAGCATGTTTAAATGAGGTAATGAGATTGTTAGCAAGAACAAAATATTTTATGGAAAAAATGATGAAATAGAAAATAAAAGGAAATTGTGGTATAAAAATATTATGCTACAATATTATGTTAATCCTTGGACTGAGCTAGGGAATGAAAAAGTTAAAGCTATAAAAAGTACTAAAAGCATGGAGTAATAAGCAAATAGAATGTCAAGATTTTTATGTAGATTAGTGATGAATAAATAACCAGTAAAGGGATATATGCCATATAAAAAAATCAGTGAAAGAGTTTGTATATATTGTGGTAAAAAAAGAAACTACAGTATATGTTTTTGTACAGTGTAAAAGGTTTGCAAAATTTTGGGAAAAATTGTGAAGAAAATTTCTTTGAAAATGTAAAGGAGGTAATGATTATGCATGTATAGCCATAAAAAGAAGGAATATGCTAGTAAAATAGGTAAGATTATTTTGTGTTGCATGGAACATTTGGAGTGAAAGGCTAAACGAAATCAGGTTTTATGGTACATGGAGACTAGCAGTAATTTTAAGAAAAAATAGATGGTGGTTGTGAAAAATGAGTGGGATTCAAATAAGATAATGAAGGCTAACATAATGAAAAGCAAGATATATATATATATATATATATATATATATATATATATATATATATATATATATATATATATAAAACAACAGAAAGGAATGGAAATTTGTACAGTATAAATTTGTAAGGATGTAGGTTTATAAATACTACTATGCATAATGTTTTTATATAAAGAACCCCTACTCTTTTTGATAAGTGCCTTTGGATCTTTTAAATCTGAGCTACTACCAACCCAACAGATGGGGCCCCAGTTGAATTTTCCACTTGAAGGAATGATGTATTTGAAAGCAACTGCTTATTTGCAGAGTAGTGCAGTGAGCAGCAATGCCATTTCACAGCTTGAGTCTGATTGAGACTTTGGTTTCTTTTGTTTGTAGTCTGCATGTCATCCCTGTGTCTGTGGGGTTTTATCCAAGTGTTTTAGTTCCTCCAACACCCTAAAAACTTGCTATTCTTCCAGTCTGACTAAAGCTAAGGGTGCGGTGAAAGAGATTGGGTGTATGTGTGTGTGTTATTGCATCTTCTATTAGGCTTGGTTTGTAAGGGGCAGTGTCAGTATATATGTGAAAAATCAGTGCATTTTGTGGTAGACCTAGATCGTCTGTATCAATGGTACAACATTTAGCATACCCTTTTATGATGCTGGAAGATCAGAAGGCTGCTGCGTGTTCCATTCACACCCCAGGTGATTGGATTTATTTTTCCATCTCTGATGCTGCTATGCAGCATTGGTGGGTGTAGGGGCTGTACTCTTAATTTATGCTGTCGTTTGGAAGAGACATTAAACCGAGATCCTACTTATCTCGGGTGCTAACTCAAGTGGATATAAAAGATCCCATGACCCTTACTAAAAAGAGCAAGGTAATTTCCCCTAGTCAATATAAAAAACACCTAGAATCTCTTCAGAAAAGTGGTTACTGGCCTATTTCAGCTAAACTGGTTCACAAAGGATAGCTATATACCTACATAACATTGAGAGGAGAAGTGTCTGTGTGTGCTTGCCAGTGTGAAAAATCAGTGCATCTTCTGATAATCCTGGATTGTCGGAGCCAGTGTCAGTGAGTCTACCATTGTTCTTGTGAAAAAAAAATATCTGATTTTTATCTATGGATATATACCGAACTCTTTTGGGTAGCACTTACCTGTTTTATTTTTTAAGTTTTCTTTACAAAATAAAGTACACAATGTGTTGCAGAATGTCTCTGCCCTTGCATCTTCTTGGGGCCTTGTGGGCTCCACACTGTAATAAGTGGATTTTGCCTCAGGCTTCACAGTGGCCTGTACCATGAATCCCACCTATTTTAAAACTGGCCCTGCTTGCTGGTGTGCATTATCGCTTATGTGGGGAGCTGTGCATGGTGTGATCATTATTTCTTTAATTTTCCTTAGAATTAAACCTAAGAGGGACATACAGAACATCTTTATAGCTTGTGTGGAGGCTAGGGACAGTGTGGTCATTATTATTTTTTTTGTCTTTTAATTTCTTCAGAATTAAACATTAGGCACATATATAAGTGACAGTGATTTAGGGTAAGAGTAAGGAGGCACACTGCTTTACATAGGTGTCAACCTGCTAAGAGGCTAATGTGGAACACAGACAATAGCAATGTGGGACAAACAGTCAAAATGTGAACACTCAATTTTTGCACTGCGCAAAAAGCATACGTTGACCATGGCCTTTCAACCAAAATATACCATATGTAAGTATTTAATAATGCACACACTCTCTTGCAGACCGATATTTACATATACACACATAGATGTAGAAGCAAAAAGAAAAACACACACACACACACACACACACACACACACACACACACACACACACACACACACACACACACACACACACAGTACCAAAGTAAATAATTGCAATACCAGCAGTTAAATGGATTTCTTTTAACTTGTTGGTATTTCAGTTATTTACTTTGGTACTGTTTTGCTTCTATTTTATTTTTTCTCCCTCTCTTTAAACACAATTTGTCACAACCACTTTTAGTGAGAGGGAAAAGTGATAGACGTTTATTTTTTCTTCTGAGATCTCCCCTCTATATTTGCTCTACATGGTCAGATGTTTCCTCCTTTCTGTCATATATCAAAAAAGTATATATATATATATATATATATATATATATATATATATATATATATATATATAATCTTAACTGCCTATATCCCATAATACTATCTAGATTTTCACAGAATGTCCAGATTTTGCCTCATAATTTTGGTCTTTTTCTCATAAAATTTTTGGTTTTCTGAATTTTTTTGACATATCAGTGAGGATTGAATTCATGTCCTTCAGAAAATGCCGTGTAATACAAGACCTTTTATTCTAGCAACTTTCTAAGTTTATAAAGCCAGTATTTAAAATTGTTCCTATTTTTGGGGCTTTGTCTCCCCATTTTGTTTTGTTTGTTTTATTGGCTTTGTCCAGATTTTTTTGTGCTAAAAGGTTGAGAATTGTATTAAAGAAAACATTAAAAGTCTAAGCAATAATGGAGAACACTGGACTTGAGCGCACCTCCAGTTCGTATTTCATAGAGGTGAGTTGCACTCAGTGCAATGTCGGAATTGCAGTCTATACCTCCCAACTGTACAGATTTTTGCCCCATATTTTGGTCCTTTTTTTTTTTATAAAATTGTGGTTTTTCTGGCAATTTAGTGGCAAATCATTAGACTGAAATTAGAAAATAATGACAAAACATTTGATTTTCAGACTTCATACCCTTCAGAAAATTCATGCTAATGCAAAACCTGTTATTCTGTCAACTTTGTAAGTCTGTAAGAGCAATATTTAAAAATTGTCCCACTTTTGTTTATGACTTCATCCAGACTTCTTGCTGTAAGAGGTTGAGGGGCATGATTAGCACTAAACAAAGAATAAAGATTGTTTGGATTCGACCGCAGCCAGGATTCTGTCTGAAGATAATCTTTGCCATTCTCTTATAACATAGTTATCAGCATAAAGAATCATCTGCAGTTTTGATAAAGCTATAGGAAGAGAATTAAACCATATACAGACAAGACTGCATTATCATGACTTAGCTCCACTTTTGCTTAGATGTAGAAGTTTTGTAACCACCACAGACAGTGCTAGCTATACAAGGACCCACCTGTTAAAGTTAGTGGGATCTACCAAGTGCACAAATAGACCGGTACATATAGCTTCTATCATGTACGCGTTAATAGTATTTTTTTCAACTCTGATAATACTTTCAGTACTGACAGCTGAAGCCTCCGGAATGATATATGCAGAAATTCAGCCGTGCGTCAAGCCACGAAAAGGAAATGTACTACAAAAAAGACCAAGTATGACCTCTTACCATTACCGTTGCCAAGAACAGAACAGTTCAGTCATAAAAGTTTATTGAAGATGTAACTTACTAATCGCAAAGCTAAACCACGGCTGCAAAATGCAGAACAGGGGGCTTAATTGAACACAAATGCGGAGCGTTCCACACAATCTGGAGCACTTGTCTGCTTAGCTGCTTTATACAAGTCTGATGGCAAGAGGAATGGTATATGATATGTTGTTCTATATATTATTCCAGTTTTGTCTCAGCCTGACCTCAAAGGGGAATACAGATGGTGGTTGTCTTTTAATGACCGGATGAAGAGACATGTTGGATGCGATTTATGTATCTTTGCAAAAATATGCCTTCTCAGTTTAACATCTGTTTTGTCAGCCTTGGATGGTCCGCCTTGGGCACCATGTATTTTTTCCTTAAAAGAAAAATAAAAAAACTGAATTTCTTTCTGTACTTCAGTTTTTTTTTTTTTGTTGTTCGTACAACTGGTTGGATTTGGATAAAAAGTTTTGAAAAATGCTGTAAAAAGGAATCTCAGACCATGTATAGCCTCCAAGTTAATTCAAGTGTTTTCCTAGGCCATTATTACAGTACAGTTTTTGCCAGTTAAGTTCGTTGAAAGCGTGAAAGAAAAAAATGAGAATAAAATTTTTACTTATTTGTTGAATTTGATCAGTCAAATCGTTGTATCAGAAGGTTAAAAAGTGCTCTAAAATGAATTCTCCTCAGACCATATAGAAAAACATAGCTTTTGGAGCCCTAGGAGCACCTAGACACCCTGACTTAAGTTGGGTGTTTTCTATACAGTTTTTATACAGTAGTCTTGTCCATTTGGGGTGTGTTAAAAGGATTTAAGAAGTAAAGTCTGAGTAAGATTCAGTTTCTTTCCTTAGTTATTGTTTTAGTTTAGGCCGTCATTGGATGAAAAAGTATGTTTAAAAAGCTCTAAAATGTACCACGTTATCTGTAAACCTTTGGCTTCTGGGATTGTAGCAGCCCTCAGTCCCCTGGATTAATTTGATGGTTTATTCTACAGTTATTACAGTGTACACTTGGCCAGGTATGTTGAAAGGATGGTGGAAAAAGCACATTTGAAGATTAATACTGAATTTATCTCCTTGCTCATATATTTCTGTTAAGGCCATTATTGGTTTAAAAGGTTGCAAAATATATGTAAAATGCACTTTAGAGTATCTATAACCCAATGGCTATGGCCACTGGGAGTTACAGATGCACTATTGGCTTATTTTAAGCTATGTTGAAAGAATAAAGGTGGGGGGAATAAAGTTGTAGTAAGACTACACTTCTTTTCTTAGTCAAAATTTTAGTCAAGCCATCACTGTGTCAAAAAGTTGAGAGAGCCCCAAAATAGAACCCCTGTGGCTTAAACTTCTGGCTTAATTTCATTTTTTCCTGCACAGTTTTTACAGTAATATGTCATCCACTTAGGGTGCATTGAAGCAATGCAAGGAAGTAGCTGAAGAGCAAGACAAAGTGTACAAATAGTAGGGGAAAAAAGTAATCTGAATAAGTGAGGAGTACATTGTGAGGGCGGAGGGGGGAGTTGGGAGGGTTCATAATGGAGCTCTTTCACCTAGGGCACTATTTCACCCAAAGCCAGCCCCGAGTAATGTATTAATCACATGGCAACCCAGTGAAAAATGAGCCAGACTGACTGACATTTAAATGAAAGTGCTTATATTCAATGGCTTTCAGCTGCCTGGAATTCATTCCATTTGACTCTGGTACTTTAGAGTCCTTTGCGGGTTCCTGGATCTTGGATTGACTTGGATTGGACTGTTTGTTGAGTTCCAGTTAAGATTTTCTCAAAGTTTTTCTTTAACTCTCTCAGTGGCGACTGGCAAGATGAATTTTTCAGATAATTGTGCTGTTGATTCCTATTCATTAGGATCTAATGCTAATATTTCCTTCATGACAGCTTTAGCTGCCTAAAGCAATATGATGCTTTGAAAAAGGCTGAAATCCTTTTGTAAAAGTCAACAGAATAATGTCTTCCAGAAGGCCAGTTCAGGTATAGCAACATTACCTGCTAGATGACTTAAGTGCATATGTGTGTTACTGAGTTCAACTTGTTGATTTCAGGCAATTCTGCATGGTGGCTTTGTAATGGCTACTTAGCTTATCCTGATAAAAATGGACTGAGTGACATTCAGAAAATCCTGCACTGAAATGAATGATTGATTTGTGGTTCAGTGTAGACTAAAATGGCCATTTGCAGTTTTAAAAACAGGCTTACTGCTCAGTACAGAACATTTGTATTTAATTGCAACCTCGTTTTTGCTTAGAAACATAGCTGACCAAGGCAACTGAGTCAGAAGATACTTTTTTTTTTTAATGCTGAGTCACAAATATAGCTGAGCACTGCAAGTTAAGGTTTCTTCAGCATTAGTCAACGTATGTGCACACAGTGCAGGGGTAATGGAATGAAGTAATCACTGGATCTACTCTGCAGCTACTGCATGGTTCAGAAAACACAGATATTTGTTTTCTAGTATATATGAGGAAAACATTAGGTGGACATACACTGAGCTCTGAATGGAACACCACTGAGCTGCTCGCCTTTTTTTTCTGAATCTTTTTATTTTCCCTGGACCATTGCACTGCTATCCTGCATTCTCAAATAGTCACAGTGCAATGTTTTGTTCTGCAATTTCAGCTGGATTTAGTACCAGCTGTGTTCACAAAATGATTCACTGTTGGCTACGTTTATCCAGATTTTGTATCAAAAGGTCTGACTGTTTTGAACTGTTTTAGGAGCTGATTGTTTCTCAGTGTGAATACCTTTCTTACCTCAGCTGTTAGTCTCCTAGTGTGAAGTAAATGATGAGCTTTTTGTTTCATAGGTTGTTATAGCACACTGTTCTAAACAGAGCATTCCTCTTTAACAGCAGGTGTAGACTGCTTCTCGTATGCCCTCCTTTCACTAGCTTATGATGAGGTGTACTGTTCTCACTTGTGTATTAGATCTTAGATTTTTAGATCTTACATCTGTTCTCACTTGTGTATTAGATCTTAAAGCAGTAACTATTGACTTCCTTGTAAATCTACATCTTATAAAGATCATCCACTTGGCAATTTAGATTCAGTAATATCACTTAAGACAATGTGGACCAATATTTCATGGCATCCTGCCGTTTTAAACAAGGCTGTATGGTAGACACAGACCTCGGCCCAGATAAGAAATACATTTTCTTGATGTATGTTTTCAGATTCTGAGTAAAGAAATTTTAGTTATGAATTGTGAAATTCATCTGAATGACCCAGAAGCGTAGCTGGCTCAAACAGTGCCTTGTGCTAGTCCCACTAAAAAGCGCCCCATCCCCTCAGCTGTTCATGTGAAGAGCAGAAGAAAAAAAGACTTCTGCTACATACTTTTTACAGACATTACAGTACCCAGTTGGCATACCCCCGGCTCTTCAAATAAAGAGCAAAATACAAAAAAAGTCCATTCTTTCTACTGGTACATAAACCAGGTGGCCAGATGTAGAACACCCCCCCCCCCCTCCTGTCCCAGTAAATGAGGTCCCATTTCTGCCCTCAACCTTCCTTTCTCACACTTCAGTAGAAGATAAATGTCTTTTGGCTTTTCCCGGTTAGGGGTCACCACTGCGGAACTCCGGTCCACTCATGCTTGACAGTGGATTTTTACGGAGCCGAGTTGTCAGCCCGATGCCCAACCTTCAAAGAAGGCATGCCCATTCACGCTCGCACCTACCTGCATGTCTTTAGCGTCACTCGACCGCAGGGAGGACATGCAGACTCCACACGTGAGGCGTCAACGCTAACCGCTGCACCACCGTGGCATTCAGTAGAAAAATTATTTTTTAAACTGTGCATGAAGTGCTACAGTTCACTGTTTTTAGTTAAAAAAAATAAAAAAAAAAAATTGTTTTCTTTTAAACCGTTGTAAACTGCTTGCTACAGGTTACACCACACAGGGATCACTACAGAGCTCAGGTTTAAACCGGTATTGCACTAAAGAGCGATAAAGATAATGGATGGCCAATCACAACCCTTGACACTTTTCGCTTTGGGTGGTTGCCTCTCTTACCCCACCTAACTATGCAACTGGAAGGACCTGTGTGTTTAGCATTGTTGGCCCTGCTACCGTCCAGTGGATGAGTCTTCAAACATTCTATGAATGTATATAAAATACATTCTTTTCTAGAGTCTGGTCAACCTTTCTGACCTCTGTACCATTTTTTCAGTGCTGATTAACATGTATGCAGTACAACATATACCAGAAGGCATGAGATGTAACCCTTCCACATCATATAGTTACTCTACAAGAAAAAAAATAGCTTCACTAATTCCATTTGAAAGAAACATATTAAGGCTAGTGGCAAAAAGGTTAATATTTACCAAATATTTAATTTATTCCTATTATGCTTAACTATACACCTTCTTGAAACTATTCTTAAAATGTCAGACCCCTCTCGTTGACTAATTTCAGTGAGAAAGAAAACCTGATTTAAATCAAAGGTCCAATGTATTTACACAAGTCCTCTGCATGCAGTAATTCATTGTGTTCCATGATGAGCAACTGCCTACAAGGTATTGTTTTCAATTCATTTGGAAGTGTTCCATATTCTTTGGCCTAGAATGGGCAGATACTTTTCATAACATAATAGAGCAAGATGAAGCGTGCACAGTGATTTAATGATGGCCACTGGTCCTTAGAGCTTAAGTCAAAAACATTTTCCTGAGAACTTTCTTCATAGAAGCCAACATGTATTTTTGATTGCTGGTAATTTAGCATGTGGGTTAATCAGGAGACCGTGAGCTGAGGCCAAGGTGGTGCAGTAATACTGTTGAGGCACTTGCATTTAATCTCTTGGTTTTCTTTTGACTTACCTGCAGTATTTTATGGTGTATGCCAAGCTTGCTAATATAAGGGCAGAACATATTCCAGTGAGGGAAGCAGGATGCTTTTGCCAGGGTTTGTTTTGCTGCTTTGGTTAAGAGTGTTGCCATTCTGTAGCAGGTGGTAAGCATGGGCAGTGTTCTAGGTGTTGATTTGTAATTGTGGTTTGAGAAGTTCAGTATTAGATAGAGATCTAATCAAGTTGGCAGCATTTGTAGGGCAAACCACATGCAGTGCAGCCATTGGAAAAGGAGGAGTTGAAGGAAGAGATCTTCAGAGGGGTCTGATAGACATTGTTATTTATCATAAATTGAGTGTAAAATAATTTTTTAAAGAGAGTGTGCTTAATTTTAAGATTAATAAACTGTTTTGGCAGGTCATTGTTTGATAGCAGTGGATCTTGTTATAGCCAAAATGAGATAAAGAAGTAAACATTTTTAAATTTGTATGTGTAAGGAGATTTTATAGGTTAGGGAGATGGCTTTCGGTGCCATTAAGGCTCAACTCAGTGGGTGGTAGTGATTGATTTGAGTCTTTTGCTCTTGTTTAAAAATAAAATGTGGTTGCTGTTATGTTAATAAGCTGTTTCCTGTAGTCTAGGTTAGAAGGCTCAATTCCTTCCACCTCTCTTTGCCTATTGTGTGACTCTGAGCAAGTAAGTTAAACAGATAATGCTTATAACCAGTGGGCTTATCCTGTTAACAAATGTATAACATAAAAAAATCTGTTTACTTTGCGAATCCTAAAATTATAGTTGCATTCCACATATTCTTTCTTTCATTTTAGCTGTCCAAGTATTGAATTGCTATTCAAAAAAAGTTTTGCATATGTATCCGATCTTCTGTTTGGTGCTAAATGCAATTCCTTCTAGTGTTAAGGGAAATGTTTTCATTGTTTTTAAATGTATAAGTGGTTAACCTTTCTCCAGAAACCATTAGTGTTTCCAGAGAAGGTCAACTGCCTTTGCTTCAGAAAGCGTGCCTTTGTTCTGTCAGTCATCCTTTATCAGTGGCATGGATAGACAGTATGACAGTTGCTGAACTTGTTCATTTACCAAGCTGTTTTATGTTGCAGAGACTTTATTTGGTACAAGTATTAACCACAAAGACTTGATTTTGTAAGAGTAGTAAGTATTTTGTTGTGCTTAGAGCACCATGATTACACTCCAAAATTGAAAAAAAGTTAAGAGCTACTGTAGTGCAAGGTCCAGCCATAACACTTTTTTTTTTTTTTTTATACCCCCTAAGTGCTATCATGGCCAAGTCTCAGGCAAGGGGTGTTGATTTACTCTCAAGTGTAGCTGAATACTTTGGCACTTATTTTTGTTTTGTCCCTGGAATTTTACAGATGTCAATCTGTAAGTAACTTGTTTAACTAAATTAGAATGTGATTAAAAAAAAAATCCTTGATTTCTTTCACAACACTCGATAAGTGAATTACTTGCTGTAAAAACTGGTAAAACACTTTGTGCTTTTTTCTTTTTTTCTAACCAGTAGTTCACTGAGTAGGTAAAACTACATGCACTACAAGGAGTTATGATCAGTGATGCTCGAGAAGTTAATCATGGCATCCATGTCTCAAACACTTAACATGGTTATGACTGGGCACCCGATCATAACCCTCTATTTGGTACTAACATTTTTAAGTATCGTATGACAGTATTGCTGTTGTTTTGATTGGCTCTTCAGAACCAGTGTCCACTAGTACTTCACGCAACACTATTTGTTATCCTTGTTTAAATTCCATGTACCTGCTAATGGTCCCTCATAATGCTTAGCCTTTGGAGAGAGAATAGTTGATACACAACAGTAATCACCAAAATTAAGTATTTTTTGTCAGTAGGCAGTTTTCACCTGCTTCATCAAATAGTACTCAGTCCAGAATAGAATCTTACTGGAATTGTTGTTTGTACTGGTCACTTCTTGGCTCCATTCAGGAGTCAGTGATTGATATCAACATACGTTTTACATATACACATGCCATTGAAATAGGAGTAGGTGGAAGCCTAAAGAAGATAGTAGGTAGCAGAGTGGTGACTAGTATAAGATAATATACTTAACACCGTGAAGATTGTCAGTGAAACGACATATGCAGAATGTTACAGAAACCTGAATAATGGATGAATATGCTTTTTCAAGTTGGAGGATCATTGCAAAGATTTGCTAATATGGTGAATACTTGCATAACTGTTGGGTTCAGTGGTAGATGTTTGTGAAAGAGTTCTGCCATCCTGCCCCCCCCCCCCAAAAAAAAGTTCACACACACATGCACTCTGGTTTGACGTGGGTTTGCATTAAGCTTTTCCCCTGCTAGTGATAAACTCTAAGTTGGCACTTATACATGAGATCTGACTCTATTAGGTGATACATGTGTATTAAGCCTGTAATTCTTTGCTCATAGTGCTCTCTACTACTTTTTCTGAAAACAGGCAGTGTTTATTCACTGGGTCACTTGAGTAACCAACAACAAACATAACTGGCAGTTTTACTTAATTTGGAAGAAAAAGTGTTTATCGTTCTTTACAATAAAGTCACTAGTAACAATTTTAAATGTTTTATCACTGCACTGTCATGGCCTTCAAGAGGCAGGGTAAGATGACATTAAAGAGCGTATAGGTGCAGTATGCAAATTCATTCAGAATCTTTGACAAGTACCAGCACTCTTTTCATACGCAAGATGTCAGATGTGTACATATATTTAGACATTTCCCAGTTGACCCATGAATATCCAGTGGTAATATTGTTCCGACCCAAGAATACTTTACATTGTGGTAATATTGCTCTGAAGAAGTATAGAAGGAGGTGCTAGGATGCCTGAAAGCAGGAACTCCTGACGACCTGAGTTCAGATAGTAGTATGATAAAAGTGTAAATCAGTTTATAATAATGTTTATATCTATAATGCTAACAATGAGGTATTGTGGGAAGCCTGCGCATATAGCTGAGGGCTTGAGTAATTTAGATTCCTTGATGACTGCAACTGCATGAATGCCATAGATGTTGATTTAGATGATCAGGGATCAGATTGCTAATCTGTGTGTCAGTAACACGTGCCTGAATGATAGGTCAGTTGCACAGCAACAGACGACAGGGCTGGTGGCAATGGTTATATATCTTACAATGATGTCACCATGCTGTCAGTTACTACTTAACGCATTCAGTGAATTCATGCTGCATATGCTTCAAGTCTGATACATAGCTGCTCGCCTCCTTCAGCAACTTGGAACAGTCACATTATGTGATGGGCACTTGCTCAAATGGATACTAGTACTGTTATCCTCTTAGTATTATTACTGCTGTTCAAGAACCATTCCTGCTGTGATATGTGTTCCATTCCCAAGGATGGTAGTACAATGGTTGCACAAGAACTTAAAACAATAGAATATGGACACAATGCCCATGCCACTACTGTTGCCTTTTTTCCATCCTTTTTTCCTTCTAGTTTTATGTTACCTGTGGCTCCAGGAGCATTTGTGATTCTCCTGCAACTTTGAGAGTCTCTGGAAAGATAGCTAGAGTGGGTGATCCGTGACCTCTGTAACTTTAACCACTGCAGGCATCTGGCCTTGGTTTGGACAATATGTTGGTTTTAGAATGCCATATTGAAAGTGTGCATGTCTGATAACATAGTCCCTCACTGAAAGAGATGGTTTTACAAAGAACTACTGTTACTGTAAATCCTTGCTTACCAGCTCTTCCTTTTTTTCAACTCTGTTCTGAATAGGATTCTTCCTCTGTTTTGCCCAACCCGGAACTTTGAATCCTTTATGTAGCCCCTGTGATGACCCCTGTGTTTTAACTTGACAGTCTGCCTAGTTTTAGTGGTTAATGTCATCATGCCTTTGCAGATGCTTCATTAAAAAAGGCACTTTAAAAAACAAACTGAAAATAAAATGCCTTATTACGGCTTCATAAATCATTTATTTAGTTTGAAAGGATGATTCAAAAATCGAATAGGATGTAATGTGTAGTTTGACATACCATTTAAGTAAATAAACATGCCTAATGTTTAATCTGAGTTGCATTTTATAAATGCATGCACTATATTATCTTGACCTTTTAGTGCATTTAATGGTTTGCTTTTCAAATGTAATATTCTGTCATTGTCTTTATACTCACAGTTTTTCACTAATAGCAATAGAGATGGTTATAGCATCTAAAGTATAAAAGTAAAACAAGGAAAAATGAGTTGCATAATAACATACTGTCCCTTCTTTAATGTAGGATTAAAAAAAATAGGAACGTGTTTAAGTTTTCAGTGTGTACTGTACAAGAAAGAAAAATGCCCTTTTGTTGTCTGTTGTCACAGTAATTGTACCCTTATTAAAAAGTGCCTGTGGCACAAATAAACATGTTGCCCTTTGGTTGCTTTATTAGAATCAATTTTTACATGGTTTCATTTTCTGGGTAAAGGTTAGACAGCAGTTCATCAGAAACAAAAGCAATGAAATTCCTGACTTTCACACTGAGAGGTTTTTATATTATGTTTCATGCCACTACACTAACTCCTGCTATTGAAGGCTATTATTTTTAATTCTACTTTGCACTAGACAATTGCAGTGATCTTGCTTAGATGCACATCTTATTCCAAAGTATATTCATAGGGTATTAGCCATTTTAGGAAAAAGTACCCCAATATCAATGAAAATAAATAATTTCTGGTAAGGTTTATGCAACCTCCAAAGGAGTTGCTGATTGGGTGACTCTGCCATCTTCCCCAACTCCGTAGTCCATATTTCAGGATTTTGACTGGCTGTGCACCTAATGTGATCCTCAGGCCTTTTATTTGCAAGATGAAACAAAATGTTAGATTGTGGGCATTATTGCCAAGTTAGAAATGAGTTTTTACTCCATGAACTATGTAGAGTAGGAGTTCCTTATAACACTGTTCATGGCATTCATTGTCACTGCAGGTTCCATTCATGTTTCGGAACGCTCTTAGTTGATCAGTGGTGGGATATGGCTTGTGCAGTATGTAACCGTCATCATCATCCAAAATCAACCTTTTGGTGCCAGAATTAGGGACAAATGCAAAAATAATAAGGGAACAAAGGCCCAAAGTTCTGGACAGAAATTAAATATTGCCTTTACCAACTTAGAACATTGCTTTTGCATTAGCTCACACTTTCTGAAGAATATGAACTCTAAAACTGAAATGTTTGACATTTAGTGACTGCAGTTCTCAATGATTTCACAGAAAACCTCAAATTTTATGAGGGGGCAGACCAAAAATATGAGCCAAAAACCTGAACAGTTATGGTGCTCATGAATGCTGGAATTAGAGCCCAAGTGGTATAGCAAAAACATTGCTCACTCCTCCATCACTGACTGTTCCTATTGTTCTATGGGCCACATTGTTTTTCACGCGTGTGTGTCCTTTTATTGTTTTTTGCTTCATGCAAGTTTAGCAAATAAACATAATAGTGCCTTTGTTTCCATTAACAAGTGTGTATACGTGAGAGAGACTGCAGTATCTTGGGCATTATTCCTATTGCGTACTGTTTTAAGAAAAGCACCACATTTCCTTTCCATTGTTGTTAGCACCCTTTATGAAGCTTTCAAGTAAAATTTTGTATGATTTAATATAATTTCTGCAATAGAGATGTAGATTTTATATGGCTATTGGAATTCATTTTGTTCCAGCATTACTGCGTTCAACTGTTAAGTGCAAATGTGTATTGTGAGACATTGGGGGAAAAAGAAGGGAGTGTAAGCAATGAAAACAATGTGTGTTTGAGATGATCACTTTTTCCGAGAAACTAAACTTTACAAAAGCCCTTTTTTGACTGAAATATTTCACTTTCACTAGGAAATTGTTTCTGTATTAGAGATGGAGGCAAACATTTCTTTCTTTCTTTCTTTTTTTTTTTCTCCCAGCACAATTCGTTTTGATGACCTTTATATCTGGTGAGGTTTTGTCTGCGGCATATGTGAGATATTTTCATTTTATAATGAATGTGGGCACATCCCCAAGATATATAGTACGTATCTTTTTACTTTTTTCTTTTATTTTCTAAGATATGTACTATTTGAAGAAGTAACGAGGTAGAATTTTCTGCCTTAACTCATTACATCCGAGTGATGCCTCCAGGTGCCTCTGCAGTTAACTCCTGCTCATGCCTCTAGGTGTCAAATATTGCTTGTTCA
The DNA here is from genome assembly GCF_019279795.1 of Protopterus annectens. NCBI lineage: Eukaryota > Metazoa > Chordata > Ceratodontiformes > Protopteridae > Protopterus > Protopterus annectens. The sequence continues at coordinate 16,088,392 of NC_056729.1, read as the reverse complement.
TATTTGCATCAATAATTCCAAAACCATGCTATGTACAAGGTTTTAAAAGATTTCATCTTAAAGCTTACACAGTGGCAAACACAACTGCATTAATATTTGACCTCTAATTAGTGCAGATAAATAGATATTAACTGTTATTTTTATGATATTAATTTATATAAATATAATTTTCACATTTTTCTAAATATCTCAACAACCAAGTAACACAGAACTCCTTAGCCTCATAAGAAAGCTCTCCGCTAGATTAATAAAATGCTGCTGATGGTATGTGTGTAACTTGAGTGGTTGCTGAAATATTTTAAGTTGTTTATAAAATATTACAAACATAATAGTTAGTGTTTACTGTGACTTATAAAATTCAGTTTAAGAGCTAAAACCTAAAGAATACTATCACTATAAAAATTGTTTGTGCTGAAGGGTTTGCCATTTGTACTTCTTTCTTAACTCTATGGTTCCAGAGATATGAACATTTGTTTGAAATGTGAGGGCATAATTTCATTCTGTCAAAAGGGCTTATGCACTCCACCCATTGGAAGTTACAGTGCAGACTTCTTGAGCTTCATTGGAGTAAATCAGTTATACACCAGTATAACCAAACTTTGGAGACAAAGCCAGAGAGGCGAGATTGAGTTGGTTTGGACATGTGCTGAGGAGGGATGCTGGGTATATTGGGAAAGAGATGCTAAGGATGAAACTGCCAGGTAAGAGAAAATGAGGAAGGCCTAAGATAAGGTTTATGGATGTGGTGAGAGAGGACATGCAGATGGCTGGTGTGACAGAGCAAGATCAGAGGACAGGAAGAAATGGAAACAGATGATCCGCTGTGGCGCCCCCTAATGGGAACAGTGAAAGAAAAAGAAGATAAACTTTCAGTCAAGTAACAGTTGTTAAACCATCAAACAGCCATTAAAACTTAAATAAAGAAGAAAGTTAGAGAAACAAATTCCAAAGTATCACTTTAGATGTTTGCATTTAATTTAGGTACATATCTAGCCCTATTTCATGAAACACCGCAAGTTTAAGAAAAACACCCACTCACATTGTGTAGCGCTTCACAAGTGCTACTCATTATTGAGTCCTGAGGTATAGGTTCATAGGTAGGTACTAGGCTATCGGCCCTGGGGCCTATACAAGCCCAGCCAAAAAGGTACCCTGGCTTTTGCCACCCAAGAAAATTATTTTCCTGTGCCACTGTCGAGCAGAGCCACAGAGGTGATCCCCGGGGTGAATTTCCTATTTCCCATCCAATCATCAAGGTTTTTCTTTAAGAGTGCCAATGAGGAGCTTTGTTTAATATAGATAGGTAGTTTATTCCAGAGTATGGGAAGTCTCTGGGACAGGAATCTATCCCTCCGGCATGTTCTGTTTATTGTGGTGACAAGGTTTAGGTTCCTAGAGCGTGTAGCTCAGAGGGATTGGGATTTCTTTAAGTGGAGCATGTCCAACAGCTCTGGGTTTGACATAGCTTTGTATGTTAGGCAGAGATCACCTCTGAGTAGGCGATATGTGACTGAGTAAAGCTGGAGTTTTTTGAGACGGTCTACGTAGGGCATCTGGTTGAGGCCAGTAATCCTCTTTGTGAGGTATTTCTGCAGCCTTTCCAGTTGTTGTAGATGTCTTGTGAGATACATACCAAAAGGGGCGTTGTACTCTATAATGGGTCTAATGAGTGATGAGTAGAGGGGAACAATGACCTCTTTTTTTCTGGATGAGAAACCTTTTGTGATGAGGTGTGCCACGTAGAAGGATTTCCTGACTACTGTGGCGATGTGATTATCAAAGGAGAGACTACTGTCCACTTGTGTCCCAAGGTCTGTTATCACACTTTTGGTGTTAAGTATACTGCCGCCTATGTTGTAGTTCATGGGTACAGAGTTTTTATCAAAGGAGATGACAATGCACTTTTTGGCATTGAGCTTGAGGCCATGGCTTTGACACCAGGCATCTGTCTCAGTGAGGCCCTTTTGTAGGATGTCCACATTGTTAGGAGTTTCGATTATGGCTCCTAGTTTGCAGTCATCTGTGAACTTCATTAGCCAAAGACCTTCTGTGTTAGCCTGTACTTCAGAGAAATAGATACCAAACAGGACAGGACCCAGGACTGAACCCTGTGGTACTCCACTTGTCATTGGTCTGAAGTCATATTTGGAGTCTGCTACTTTCACAGTATCAGTGTGCCAGTTGGCAACCCATCTTGTGACATAGGGATTTATACCTAGTTTAGTGAGTTTATCTATAATTCCAGAGTGGGGGATAGTGTTGAAAGCCTTGGCAAGATCTAGATAGGCTGTGTGAACCACCTTACCCTTGTCTACGGCTTTGGTGACTACTTCAAAGAAGTCTATCAGGTTTAGGAGACATGATCTGCCTTTTACAAACCCGAACTGGGTGGGATCCAGAGTTTGGATATTACCAATGTCATTGTTTATAAGTTCCATGATGATACGTTCCATGGCCTTGCAGACCAGGCTCGTCAGGCTAATGGGGCGGTAGTTCCCGGGGTCTATGGTGGCTCCCCCCTTATGGAGTGGGATAACTGTTGCTGTGCGCCATTCAGCAGGCACAAAGCCTGAGTTGAGGCTATGATTGAACATGATATTTAGGTGGGGTGCCAGTTCGTTCTGTAGTTTGTGTAGAGCGCAGCTTGGGATGTTGCTTGGTCTCATAGATGCAGCCTGGGATGTTGCTTAGTCTCATAGATGCTGTGTTCTTGGCTTTGGAGAGTGTGGATTTTACCTGTGCAGCCATGATTACAGGAACTTTGCATTCTTCCGGTATAGAGATGGGCTCTTTAGGGGGTGAGAGGGGGGTAAAGTTAGCACTGAACCTGTCTGCCAAGATGTTGGCAATATCAGTTGGGTTTGTATATTTAGTGCCATTGTGCTATAACTCTGAGCAGATCTGAGTGTTGCCATTGAGATTCTTGACATAGCTATAGAATGCTTTGTGGTTGTCTTTAGAATCAGTGGCGATTTTGTTTTCGTAACTAGCTTTGGAGGATTTTATCAGGGATCACAGCTTTTTACTGAGGCTAACCAGGGAGCTCCTCCACTCGTGGGATTTTACTCTCTTTTGCAAGTGTTTCTTCCTTCTGTTGTACAGTTTGTTTATGACAGGGGGCCACCAGATTGGCTTCCTTTTTTTGGAGGATAGCGTCTTGGTTCTGTTTGGGATAGCACGATCCATGCACTCATGTAAATGCTTATAAAGTGCAATTGTGTAGGATTCAGTAGTCGTAACTGTATTGTCCATCTGCATGTGTGTCATGATGTTCACCACTTCTGTCTTAAGAAGCATGAAGTTGGCTTTGGAGAAATGTTTTACCATGGTTTCTTTAATGAGGGGGTGGAGGCAGGATGTGGATATCTAGGGTAATTAGCTTATGGTCTGATCGGACCAATGAGGCGTTGACTTAAGGTGTGGAACACCGGTCACTCATATTGGTAATGACTAGATCTAGGATATTGTTGCCGCTGGTGGGGTTATGGATAAGTTGATCCAGGGCATTGGAGTTTATGAATTCCAGAAAGTGTTGATTGAAGGAGTTGGTACATGAGTAGTTTTCCCAGTTAATGGTGGGGTAGTTGAAATCGCCCATTATTAGGGTGTTTGGTTGAACCCTATTATTTTCCAGTACCTCAAGAAAAGAGGAGTGGGAATCCTGGGGCATGGTGGGTGATCTGTAGCAAGCTACAATTTGGATTGCAGTTTTGCCCAGAGTTAGTTGCACTTGGATAACCTCAGCTGCATTATGCTGAGCAACTAGCCTGGAGGTGTGGGTATCCTTAATGAATATGGACACACCTCTGCCTTTGGTGTTCCGGTCCAGGTTACATGGCTGAAAAGTGTGGTATGAGTTATAGCCTGGTAGTACAGGGGTGCTCTCTGGACCATTGAACCAGGTCTCAGTCACTGCACAGATATTGATGTTCTCCATTTTAAGGAGTGCCGCGAGTGAGTGCATTTTGAGATTTAGACTTCTAGCATTGAGTAGCATCACCCTCAGTTTTTGCTTGCGTGTTCCTGTTACGGTGGTGAATTTGTCATTTGAAGCTTGCCTAACAAAGGCACTATAGAGGCGGCAGGAACCTTAGCCAGTATCCGGAATCCCAGGGTTGACAGGTGCAGGCCATCTCTGGCAAAGCATTGTGGTCTGTCAACCATGTCATCCCAGGCAGACAGATACTGGATCCCTTTAGAATGGCACCAGAAGCTTAGCCAATTGTTGAAGTCAATCATTTTGTCCTTGTACTACGGCATCATTTTCGGTGATGGCAGAATGCTACTCAGGGCTAGGGTCATACCCCTACCTGCCTGGGCTACAAGATCGGAGAGCTCTTCCATGTCTCTTTTCATGTAGTCCAGGGAGGTATGTCTCTGGTCATTCACACCAACATGGCCAATGACAGAGTCATGTTTGTACTTGTTGTGGAGTGACCTGAGTGCGTGGGTTATGTGGCGGATCCTGGCAGCTGACAGTAACCTTCTCCTTGTTTAGCCTGGTGAGTGAGACATCAGTGTGCCTGACTATAGAGTCGCCTATGACTAGTGTGTTGGGTACGTTGTTTTGCCTTATTGGCTGTGGTTGAGTGGCACACTGAGTCTGTGGGCTATGTGTCATTTGGGTTGTGTTGGGGGGGGTGGAGGTTGCTTGCATTTCTGCTTTGGATGTCTCTGTTGCTTGAGCAGATTATTATTGAGAGCCTCCGCAAATGTTTTTGTGATCTGTATGTGGATTTTGGTGGTGTAGATTTAGTGAGACTATGTGATGAGTGTGGTGTGGTGCAAGTGTTTAACTTCTCCTCTTGACTGTCAAGTTCAGTCTTGATTGGAGAGCGCTTTACCTCCTGTTTGGTTAGATAAGTGCATCTCTCTCAGGTTGTAGTGTTGGGTGCTAGGAGGAGAGGGTTGTCTGTGTACATGAGGCAATTTCTACATTGCCCCATGATGCCCAGATTCATCGGATAGACGGGAGAGAACACTGGGAGCTGACCCTTGGACATGCCTGAATAAAAAAAACTATTTTCCTCTAGATAAGTGACATAGCCGGTTTTAGGCACCAGCAAACCCTGCGGTCGCTGGGAGCCCCCAACCACAGTAAGTTATCTTATCCTGATATTTTGTCACAACTGTAAAACCAACAAAAGCTAGTGCAGCACTTTTGCATACTTAATAAACTATGAGGGTAATAACTCTTATTTATATCTCCCTTAAAATTCAAAGATATTTCTGGTTGTAGTAACAGTGTTTTGTCAAGTAACAGGCATCAGAATGCCATTAAATATTTTACTACTGACATAGTGCTCCTGGCTTAGTTAAACCCTGCTTTTGGACATTTTCTCCACTAAAACTAACTACATAGCCAGCTTTTAGTCTCTGCGAAACCATGGCTGCAGGGGGCCCCCTTAATCATCTTTATCTGTGTGGGGGCCCCACAGAAGCTGCTGCTGATTGGGGAAAAATGAGGAATGAAAAATGCATTAATTTCCTAATTATGCTCTTTAACATGAACAGGGCTGTGATATGACCCTGTTAGGATGAAGATGATAATGAACATGAACAATATAAGCACTAGAGGGATCAGCAGCCCAGAGTGACTTACCTCAGTGCAAACTTTGGATTTTAAGAAGAGCTGATGCTTCCGATCGTCAGAGATAGTTTCTCTTTCAGGTAGTTTTATAACTAATAACAGAACACCAGATACTATAACTCAATTTCTTTGCTTAAGAATTCAGTAAAATCCCCAAAATAATAGAATAAATGCTCAGAATCATAAATATGTTTAAATATTTCTCTAATTCACTTAAGTTACTAGAATAACATATTTTGCATCAACATCTATTTTTGGACAATAAGTATAAAACTCAGATGTCTGGATTAATTGACTGTTTGTAATCCTGAATGATTTACCAGCAAATCAGACTTTTTACGAAGGATAAAGCAAAAGTATGAAGAAAATCAGGGAAGGTCTGTGAAAGTAGGGACAGTGACAAGTATGCATTACTCCTCAGTGGGATAAATCTTACTGCTTCTGCTGTTTGACGACTGCTAAACAGCAGTGACTAATCTAGTGTGGCAGTACCAATGTTGCACAAGGCATTGCTGTTTGCTGAAATTAAGTACATAACTAGTACTGCTGTGTGTGTGTAAAAAAAACATCACCGATTTTTATCTGTGCATGCACCCAATAATGCCAGGACACAGACATTATTCTTATGTGTATCAGTAAAAAATGTACCTAACGAGTAATTTTATTTCGAAAGTAAGACAAAACATATATCACAGAACATTCAGACACTTAGATATTCTTGGAGTCTGGTTGCCCCCACTCACCAGACTGTCTAAATGGATAATGGGGACTCCCTTTATCATCCTTGACTCTGTGGGGGGCCCCACCAAAGCTGTTGCTTGTTGGAGAAAAATGTATCAATTTTCTGAATACGCTGTTTAACCTGAATGGTGCTGAGATATGACCCTTTTAGGATAAAGCTGATAATAGCCTCTGTTTACAACCACACCCATTCTAAAACCAGGCCTGCTCAAATGTGTGTATGTACATAAAGCTGCTACGGGTTATGCGGGGCTAGAGATTGTGTGGATATTACATCTTTAATTTTTATCACAGTCAAACCTCAGAGGTGCGCACATTGTCATTATAGCTTGTGTTTGAGCTGAGGGCAGTGTTTCTCACAGACCTCAGAGGTGTACAAAGAAGGTTACTATAGCTTGTGTAAGAGAGGTGTACTGTCTAGGAGCAACAAATTTGAATATTACTGAAATCATTCTCACAATCCCATACTAGGCACATATACATATGGTTACCTTTGACGGCTGGGTTGAAGAACATGCTATGTATATGTATATCATCAGTCACTTGAAATATATGACAAAGGCAGTTTAAATCTCTGCTTTCAATGTGTCGAAATGTAGGTCCAGTCATCATTTCACTTTATGTCCAGACTTGTGCATAGACTTGTTGCAATGTATCACTGTTGCAACTAAGTGCCAGTAACTCTAACTGCCCCTTTGTTAGACAGCTCAACATAGTGATAGTGTGATACATAGGCCTGTTGTAATGTAAAAGCTTGTAGCTGCAGGTCTGTCTGTGGATACTACTCCTAAAAGTTTGCAGCATGAAATAAAAGGTTGCTTAGGATGGATGGCATTGTTAGGATGATACTTGTATTGGAAGTGCCCAGGGGGCCCCCAACTTGACATTTGCTGAGGGCCCCCAAAATGCTAACACCTGCCCTGATAAGTGAGGAAAGTGAGTACAAGAGCTTTTTTCTCTTAGCAAATGATGAAAGTAAGTACCAAAACTGTTTTCCTGTAGGTAATGAGGAAGGTTTAGTGCTGTAGAAATTAGTAGGTTATTTAGTGCTTACAAGTTCTGAACAAGTGATGATTACGAATAAGCAAATTCAAGTGCTAAAACTAAGAATCTGTATCTGGACTAAACTAGTTACAGGAAAGGGGGAAACAAGTGCAAATGTGGGCTTTTAAATCAGAAAGTTGAGAGAGATGGAAAAACTGCCCAAACGGCCAATAACTACAATTTCTGGGCCAGAACCACTCCTTATGTGGTAGATAGGTTACCAAGTGCTTACCACTCCCACTGATAAGCTAGAAGGCTTCCCTCCAACACAGAAAGCTTGGGGGGGGGGGCTCAGAAGCTTACATACAATCCTGGATACAGTAAATCGGAATCTGGACTACACTAGTTACAGGAAAGTTTTATATATATATATATATATATATATATATATATATATATATATATATATATATATATATATATATATATATATATATATATATATACAGAAAAGTAGCTAAAACAGCAGTCAAAACAATTCAAATGCAGTGAAAGCTAGCACACTTGAGTATGTAGCAACGTTAGACCAAACAGTTTAAAAAATGCAATTAAATTAAAAATGACTAAAAACAATGCAGAAGGAGTCTATTAGGTAGAATGAGGTAAAGAGATGGGACTGGGGGGAGTGTCCCAGATAAAATCTACAGTGGGGGAGACAACTGCAAAAGCCTCCAAATTTAAACAACAACACAGAAATGGGAGGGTGGGTATGAGAAAACCAACAACTTTGTTCAGCAGAGATCTGAAAAACTATACAGTGAAGCAAAAATAACAGTGCACAACTCTAATTTTATATCATTGCTGGCTGACATCAGTCAAACGACAGTTACCAGTACACAACTCTGAAGTGCCAGAAAAATATACTCAGCTCTGTGTATCTCCAGATAGTTTGAAGAGCACTCTTTCAGGACACAGGGATGTATTCGTAATAGTGATGATGGCAGTGATAGCCCATCCTTGGCTCTTACAGGTGTTACTCCTTTGTCTGTTGCACCAAATTTCACAACAACTAAAACTACACCCAGTCCCTTATTTTATCTACTACCACTGATACTGTACCATTAAGCCTGCTTTTCAGCATGTAAACTTTGACCAGGAGTTTTTCTTCAGTGTTGAGACTCTGGTCTTTAGCATATCCATAATTTCAGTAACTTATGTAACCATTGGTTCTGTCATTGTCTTACACTTTTTTGTTGCTTTTTGCCTGCTGGTTGGATGATGGTGAACTAACACTATTTTGTAACGTTACTGGTCAGACTTATGAATCCGCACTGGTGGTGCTGCGGTAGCGTTGTTGCCTCATAGTAAGACGCTGTCCAGTTCGATTCTCAGCTAGAGCATCTTCTGCGTGGTGACATGCGTGAATGGGCGTACCTTCGTTGGAGATTGTGCGTCAGGGCTGGTAACTCGGCACGTAAAAATTAACTACCAATCATTAGTGGACCGGAGTTCCGGTGTGGCGACCCCTAACTGGGAAAAGCCGAAAGACACAACAACTGGTCAGACTTATCTTCACATCATAGCACAGAAACATTACCGTTTTTGATATGCAACTCTTGCAGTTCCTCCTTACAGGTAGCTAACTCTGACAGGAACAGAGAACGTTTCCATGTGCCTTGCTCCCCAAACGGCCAACAGCCTAAAAGTAGATCTGTTATAATTTTGCTGGAAAAGAACTGTGTGTGTGTGTGTGTGTGTGTGTGTGTGTGTGTGTGTATATATATATATATATATATATATATATATATATATATATATATATATATATATATATATTTTTTTTTTTTTTCTGGGCAATTTTAACTTTGGTTTGAATATCTTGATAGTTGGTATAAGTAACACCATTTTTATCCTACCATTCTATTTCCTTAATCATATGTGCCTCATCTTTTCCATCACCGCCCCTTTAATTCCCTCAGTGCCCTGCTATCTGTCTTTTTCATTAAGAATCACACTTAGCTGCTGTTAATAATACTACAATCTCAGGTGGTTCCATCGTTAACAGTTTTGTGATACCTAGAACTATAGCTGTATATAATAATCCCTCATACTACAGCCTCAAAAATCTGTGGAGGGCAAATCTCTTTGGTTTTCTTGAAACTACCCCATGCATCTTCATATCTTAGTTGTCCCCAGACAATAATTCTGTTTTTCTCTGTCTGCAAACTTTTATTTCCTCTTCACCAGGCATACCCACTGTATTACATCTGATAGCTCTATTCTCTAAAACTTTTTAGGTTCATTAGTTGTCTTGACAGTTATCAAAGCCTAAGTCATTAACCTATTTTGCCATAGAAGGCTTGATTTATCCATAATGTGCACAAAATTTTGAGGTGACCTGCATTGTAATGTGGATATGGTCTGGGACTCGGCATACCATCTCTTTCCCTGTAACTAGTAGTTTCTTCTGTGCTATACTTGTTTTTCTTATGTCATGTAAAGTTGATCATCAAATGTTTAATCTTCAGAAAGTTGCCAGTCAGTGCTGTTTAAACATATAGTAATAAAGGTAGTACAAAGAAATTTAAAATCTGGATTTCTTGATTCATATAATTTTCTACCTTTTAAATGCAGACTTCAGTCTCCTCAATAACTCCTCGCATGTTTTTAGCACTGAAATCTATATCGAGTAACCCAGCCATACACCCAGATATTTAATGGGAGAACCTCCATATGGTAACTGTAATTTTGCTCCTCTTAGAGGGTGGGCTATAATTTATCAATATTGCCCTGGTCTGTTTGATTTTTTTATATCTTGAAAAACACCCAAAACTTTCCAAGTTTTGAAGCAAATTCAGTATTTCCTCTTCAGGATGTGATAGTTAAATCAGAATGTCCATGTATTGATAACTGAAGATGCCTCCAAATGTAGAGCAAATAGTATTGGTGACAGATGACACCTGTGTCAGGTCTGTTTGGTTAATTTGAATGAGTGATTAAATCCCAATGTATCTTTATTATTGACCTGGACTCTATGTATTTTAAGTGTTAGATTTATGAATTTGTGCAGTATACTATGGGTTTGGGGTTGGAATTCTATCCTCATTACACACAGGACTTGGTCTAGCAATAGAAACTTTCCCATGCTATCTGGATCATCCTTTCTTTTTCATAATACTGTCCTCCTCAGTATCATTCTTCAGCTCTATTTTGCAGCACGTTCTAGTCACTTTGTGTAGAGTGTGGCCCTAATGACTTATTAAAAGTGCTTTTCAAAATTCTTTTTCCACCAGATCTTTTTATTGATTTTTCTGTAAGCCTGTTGTGTGATGATAGATCATACTGTAAGTCAGTACATCCCATTTACCTGGTTTTTGGAAGAGTTTATTAATGGCCTTAATTTCTGCTTCCTACCTTCTTACATGTTCTAATGTTATTTTGTTGGTGTTTCACCTGTTTGGAGAATCCATTAGCTGGGCTACAGTTGTTTTATTTAGCAGTTGTTTGTGTGGATCTTCTCCCTGGTTAGTTTAAAAAGTGTATACTATATTTATGATTGTACCTTATGCTTGGGTGGCTGATAGTACTAACTGTTGGGCATGAAAGTAACACAGAAATCATATTGTATTTTATGTATCCATGTTCTTTTAAAAAATGGTCAACTTTCCTGTTTTGCGGATTGGAACTCCACACATGCTACTGAACGTGCTAGGCATTCCAGTTTCTGTAATAAAAACAAAAAGTAGGAGTACTTGCTGTGTTGTTTTCCAAAACATCTCAGCTTTTAGACACTACTGCATATGGAGGATAAAAGGGGGTTATACTTTGTGGCAGCTTTTCCTGCATTTTGAGAGTGGTGGGAATGCCGCTTCAGAGGTGGCTGACTGGGCTGCTGTATGAAGCAGTGAGATGCCGTTTTCTTTTGGCTCAGGTTGCCTTGGAAGGGGAGTGAGTGTTCTTTTTTTTTGCATTAACAAATTATTAGTAGCACTAGTACCACTGACGGTTAGCCTATAGGACAGTAAGAATTTTTGCTTGTATGTATAGAGAGGCGTTATAATGGATTATATTGCACTGCATGTGTCTGACTACAGCAAGTGGAAATAACATTCCTGGGCTAGTGCTTGTTTTTACTCATTTGATCACAAGTAGAAATTCAAAGTGCACACAGTCATACTGATAGCTGTAATTGATAGTCACATCTGTGTATGTGGGAGGAGAGCTTGCAATGGATTGCATTGTAGGTTTCTGACAACAGCAAACTGTATTCCTGGACCATTATTAATATATTCATTCTTTAATTTGAACACAAGCAGACATCAGAGTTGTATGTAGTCAAACAAGTCTCTCTAATTGTGTGTGTTTTTGCATATTTTTGTGGGAGTAGAGGGTTGCAGTGGGTTGTACTGTATAGTTCTTAGAGCAGCAAACAGAAATACTTTACTTAGGCCATGGTTTATTATTTCTTAGAGCAGCAAGCAGAAATACTTTACTTAGGCCATGGTTTATTATTTCATTTATTTGATAACAATCAGACATTCAATATTAATGTAGTCCCATGAGTTCCTGTAACCATTAGGCACTTCTACATGTTTTTGTGTGTGTGCCTGTGTTTGTATGTATGTGTAGAAGGAGGAGGTATGACAGCCTTGTTTATGTTTTTTCTTCATACATTTGGTAACAGTTATTCAACCGGGTTGTGGCAGTTGGTGGCCAAGCACTGTGCTTGTGTGGTGGACATTAAAGTAAGCTGCGATGGCCAATTATTTATTTTATTACAATTTGATATCTGAAATATATGCAGCCTGAATAGCTGTAATTACTGGGTACAGGGGCTGTTTTACAGACAAATATTAATGACCTTATTGTCATATGCTGAAGTTGATCAGTTATTCAGTATTTGCAAGACTAAAGTGTATTTGTGTGATGCAGTTTGGGATAATTTTCTCAGGCTACTGCTTGTTTGAAACAAAATTGAATACTTTATTGTGGTCATTTTTTTGTATCACAGATATCTGATTTATATACTTTCAACAACGTGGCAATAATTGCAGGTTAAAGGTATAGCTGTCTATGGTGGATGAAGGTGGCTGACCATGCTCCAAATTTTTTTTTTAACTGATGTTTTTTCTTTTTAACAGTTTTGTTGAATTATCACTTACAATGTAACTAAACATTACAGTTATATAAAAGAAAACAAACCATATTAAGATATTGCCAGTTTCAAACATTATACATCATATATATTCTTTTGTATATTTATCATTAATTCAGCATTACATAGAATGATCAGTTTCTACCTTCACTTAAATCTCAGTTGTTTTCTAAAACATTATTTGGCACATATTGTTCCCAAAAGTTCCATTTTTTTCTTTGCAATTTGCTCCTACCTTTTTCTAAACATCCCACTTCTGATTCTTTTATCGCTGTTAGAGTAATGGTTTAATATTGAAATGGGCCTATGTAAATCTGGATCTGACAGGTCTTTTCCTTCTTTAGGTTTTATAGCTACCACAGTTTTCTTCAAGGATGTTAGTGCTTCCTCTCCTTTTAAAATACTGTTAAACAAAAGCTTGCAGATCATTATCATTCTCTTCCTTCCTATCTTTCAAACTTCCACATTAATGCCTTCTATTCCTGGAGACTTTCCTGCAAATTGACTGTACGTCACCCTTTTTATTTCATCTCCTGTTATCTTAACACTTCATTGATAAGCATCTGCTTCTAACCGTGGCATATGCAAGTCTTCCATAAATATTTATATTTGTGCTCTTGCTTCATTTCCACTTTCCTCTTCTTTATAGAAATGTTCATAAAATTTCCAGAATATCTCTAATATCTCTATACGACCGATGGTTATTTTTCCTTGTTATAGGCTCTCTAAGTTTAACAACATTTTTCTCTTTCTGTTGGTAAAGTTTTTGTGCTGTGGAGTTACGTAAAAAAAAAAAAAAACAGTTGCTTAACAGCAGTCTTTCTAAACTGATGAATATAATCCAACTGCTCCCTTATTTTCTGTTTAGCACTCTGCAATTGCACCTGTTCTTGTTCTGTGTGATTCTTATTCTGCCTTACTTTAACCTTAGCCCTTCTGAATAATTTCTGTTTCTTCTTAACCATATCGCCTTTTCCTTTATTTCTACCCTATTCTACGCCACTTGCATTTTGTCCCCCTCGCTAGCTATAACTTCTGAAAAAAAATTCTATCTTCCCTAATAACTCTTGAATAATTTGTACTACCCATTCATTTAATTCCTTTCTGTCAGGTAGTTAGGAAAGCGCCAATGTCTCATTTTTACTTCTTTACCCTGCATTTTTAACTTTCTTGTTGTTGGCACATGATCTGAAATAGTTATTGCATGTGTATAAAAGCTTTCAATCAAATGCACATGCTACTGAGAGGTATAATTTATGTCTAGTCTAACCCAGTTCTTGTACATTGGGGAATATTATTTAAATTCTCTCTGAATTCCTACTACTGAATTCACGTTTTCCATACCAAATGTTTTCATAAATTTCTTCTGAAATCTACCCTTTTTTTGTATATTTCCTTCTAGGTCCCCAGATGCACCCTCATTGCTGCAAATCAAATTCTAGTCCCCCACCTATAACTAATAATCCCTGCTGGAAATTATTATTTTTCTCAAATTTTTTCTTAAGTGACCTATATCAGTTTTAAGTGGAATATAAATGTATGGCAGTGTAATTTCCTTCCTTGCCAGTAGCCCATAACTACCATAAAGCTACCATTATCTTTTTTCCTCTTGTATCACTATGCATTTAGTAGAAGTACTCCCCTTTTCCTTTGCCCCTAATACTCAACTGAACATCTCCAGAAATAATTTCTTTATCAAATTTGCGTGCTCATTTCTTTCCAAGTGCGTCTCCTGTGGCATTTCTTTTTGACTTTGTATTTCTTAATGTCATTCACTACTCTCTACTTTTTCTCTGTACATGTGAAGCCATTCGCATTCCAATGTTACCATTATAATGATAACTTATTACTCCCACCTGTCATATATAGCAGTTTTTTTTTAATTACATGCACCCACTAATGTTTGACAGATGGTTCTTTTATGTAATTTTTTCTTATCTCTATTTGAACCCATGTCACATTTTACAACACTTTGTTTTAATGAAAACACTCAAAAAAAAAAAAAAAAAAAAAAAACAAACACATAGCGCCAGAACACTCCTATAGCCTATTAATACAAACACAGAAAAATGTGTGAATCTTCTTCTTATGAAGTTTAACCATCCTAATAGGAGCAGATGTCCCAAATCAGCAGTTGCATTCAAAGGTAAAAACCTAACCTAAAATTAAGGTTATCTATGCTACGTCATATTACAATCTGTGCCGTGGTTTACACTAATTGCTATTGGTTCTTGTATGATCTTTATTCCCCTCCCATATGTGAAAAACTTCTTGTATCTTTTCAGAAAACATTTACTTTAGCTTAGAAAAAAGTACTCTCTCTTCTGTATTGCATACCATTCAGCTTGTCTCATGGAAAGCTAAGAATAAAACGTACATCTGCCTTCAGCTACAGACTTCTCAAACCGAACATTTATTTGGTAAAGTAAAACTTTCCGTTACATCCAGTGTTCTCTTATTTACTTGCTTATACAGCAAACTTGTTATTAGATTAAGACCAGAGCCTTAATCCAGACATTCACTTATGCAAAAGTAACAGAAATAGTACTAGCTCTGTATATGTTGTAATATGTGCAATTTTATATCCAATTCCCCACCTCGGCACACCAAGATTATAGCATATTAACTTAAACATACTTTTGTCCAGCCTTTCTTCTCTTTAAACATTGTAATGCCTACATTTCTTAAAACTATAAAAGAATAAAAAACACTTTATCATGTACCACCAGTAAGTGAAAAATGGTTTAATGTGTAGCATGCAATTGTATCTTGAAATGTTTTATACAAATACTGTTAAGAATGAAAATTGTTTTACGTGTTACTTTTTCCCTTTCCTTTTAGTGCCCTTAAAAAAACGTTAATGACATGAACTAGGGTACATGCTTTTCAGTCCCTCATAGAAGTTTAACAAAGTCAATAAAAGTCCAGTCTTTCCCCGTTCTCTTGCAAAGCCATATTTCAGAAATGTGATTCATGCTTTGTAGTCTGAAATGTATTCATCAGTTCCAGTGTTGCTGGTCTTCTTCCTGTTTATCTCCATCCCCCAACCCCAGACTCCAGCTCAAGTCCAATGAAATCCTGATTCTTCTAGTCAACCTCTATGCTTTTTTCTGTCTCTCAAGCATTTTTCTTTGGAATATTGGAATAGTTTTCAGTGGCAAAATCTTTCTCTCTGCCTCTCTGAGCTTTATTGTCAGAAAAATGAGAAAAAGAGATTCCCCTTCTGTTTGTTGGGTCACATTTTGTTGTGCAATCCTTTTATATTTCCTCCTTTTTCTGTTCTACATCAAAATGATTTTGATCTTCCTGGAAAAAATATTCTGAAGGCAGCTAGCTACAACAGCTTGAATTTCACACTTGCCACTTGACTTTTCTTGATTGCTGAGATAAATTTGCTTCTCTTCTGCCTGTTGTATAGTTAAATATAATTTTCTGCAATCTCCAGTTTTTAATACTTTGTGCTTTTGTCCCAGTTTTGCCAGGATCAACTCTTTCTGCTGGTATGATTTCATCTTTACTAATACAGGTCTTGGCTGCTTTTTCATTGGAGCATATACAGAATGCTCTTTCAGTTAATACATTCTGGTATGAAATACCAGTCTGTTTGCTTATTTGTGTTTTCATAACATTAATCCAGGCTTTTCTTTCCAGTTTCTAGAGAACAATAGAAAATCTCAGGGTTTTCTCTGCATCTTCTGTCTTCTAACTGTACCAATTTTAAAATCAGAGAGCTTTTTCTTCATTTCGACGTCTGATTTTTGCAGAGGTTTTATCAGATTATTCTTTGAGATGGATATACTCCACTGTTTCCTTTATTCTAATAAGCTCTGAGCACATTTAATTCACTTTTCCTCTAAATTACTGGAAACCATGGATTGCGCCAAAGCTGGAGCTTTGCAGAAAAGCTTCAGGATTCTTCCCAGTCAGTATGTGATGTGTATATATATTCCGTAAATTGACTAAAATAAACTGGTGCTAATGCAGGCTGTGGGTGAAAGTTGATGTCTCCATCTGCCTTTCGACCACAGGTAAACTGTGACTTGTCATAATGTAGCTTCATCTCATTCAAGTTAGCCCCATCCATTCATTTGCTTTCTGCAGTCCGTATTGCATTGAATTCACCAGTAACTACTGCCTATATTTGTACTCCGTGTATACCTAGTATTTACATCTGTGCTGTATATAAGCTCAGAAGTATACATAGCTGTCTAGAGGAAGAAAAAACAAACTAAGCATAAATCTCTTCTATAGTCAGAAGAAGAAAAAAAGTAAGTTCCTATTTCTTTCCATAAGAAATTATAGAAATTATGCATTTCTTCACAGTCCTTTCTGAGAGGCCCTGCCTGTAGAAATCTGTAGGAATACCAACAAAGTCTCTGGACAGTGCTCTGTCTCCCCAGAATGTTTGTGCAGAATTTTCAGCCTCCACGGGAGTGTTTAGTGGGAACAAACTCGCCCAAACATAATGTGATCATTTTTGGCTGTAGCCCTTTGAAGGGGTTCTACTTTTGTACCTGGCTATCCTTCCCTCATTTAAAAAAAAAATTGGCTGTGGAGAGATTCAAGAAGCCTACATTTGCATCCTGTACACTTTTATGTTGAAGGCCCTTGAAATATTTGATGTATGTGCTGCAGGTCCATTGGGATATGTCAGAACAACCTCATGGTCTGCTTGCTTACAGCTCAGAAGGAAGATGCTAGAATGGCAGAATCCAGCATTATTGTCCAACTGCACTTCTGCCTATGATGCACACAGTTCACAGAGGGCAGCAAGGTAGCCTGTTTAAAGAGCTCCTCCTGTTCAAGTTAGAAGTGGACAAATGTCTTAAACCCATGAAAGAAACAAGTTAAACCCTGTCTGCTGATAAGAGTAATGTTCTATCTTCCGTAGCATTCCTTTGCTGGGATGCAGAAGAGTCGGTCAGGTGTAGATGTTCTTTGTGTTTCACTGTTGCAGTCATCACATTTGGGTTATCCCTACCAGGGTAGCCCTAGGCCGGCCCACATACCAGAGGCTTAGTACTTCTGCGTCGGTTGCTGTCACTTCAGGAGTGACGCCAGGTTGTCAGTAGTATAAAGTAAGGCAGTCGATGCCATTACATCAGTCTTTCTTGTCGTGGAGCCCGAAGCAGCAGCAGTTAATACGAGTGCCGGTCGGATGCTACTGGAGTTTCGTCTTCCGAATTGAAGCTGAAGTCTTTTAAAGCTAAGTACCCTGTTGGGGATCCTTTTTTCTTGCACCAACCGATGTCAGAAAAAGTTAACAATTGTCTCACCTATGGAAAGCAAATACCACACTGAGACTTTCATTCTTACTGTGTCACTTGCTCAGGCCCAGACCATGACGTACCCCTCTGTCACTTCTGTGCTTTGTTCAATGCCAGAACTATACGTTATTGGGCCCTTTTTGTAGCTAGATATTTTCGCTTACAGTCCTTGCATTCCGATATGGCTTTGGTAAGCCATCTAACAGCAGATCTTCCGAAAAAACGTAAAGATAAATACAGAGACAGACCGCACAGGTCCAAACCTACTGATGATGCTCCCGTTAAGCTAGTCTTCAGTTCTCCGGTCCTGAGTCAGGTGCCTTTGCAGCCCCTGATGCCCGCTTCTGCGGATTGGCAGGCTGCTACCGAGACCCTTTCGGGGTCTGGTATGCCGCAAAACTCTTATACTAAGGATCTTGCGGTCATCTTTACCTTCGATGGGTCTGGAGCCGCTGAGCAGGCACCGGCTTCCGAGGAAGTCCTTCGCACTACCGAATCTCGACACAAACCGACAACTTCTTTCACGACTACCGTTCTTTCAAAAACTACCAAGTTTCTTAGGCCCAAGTTACGAACCACACCCAAGAAACAGACGACCCAATCTCTGGCACCTGCTTCCTTGCCTCAGTCTCAAATGCTTAAAATTGCGGAACACCTTATCATGCTGATCAGGGGAAGCCAGGCTACCCCTTCCAAAAGAAAAAGACATCTGTCCCCTGTAGTTTTGTCTGAACAGGCGTCCAATGACTCGTGCATCTGAATATGAAGACATGCAACCCCTCAATGCTTATGAGGATTCTGATGCAGAGGATTCCATTCCTTCAGCCTCTCCCCCAGAGAATTTTTCCTTTGGGGAAACCCTTCACACCTTAAGGGAGCATTTCCAATGGGAAGACAGGAATACCCTCAGTCTAAAAGAGACTCTGGGAATTCTTAGATCTTCTGCAGCACAGACCCCTGTCCATCCTCCCAGTCCTGGATGTTGTGGAGGATGTTTTGCTGGAATCCAGCTAGACTCCTGACACCCTCCCTCCTGCACCCAGAAAACCAGGCAGGTATTAGAGTCCCTGACTAACACAAATTTATTTTTAAAAATCCTACTGGTGACCCTGAGGTAATTTCTCAAGGGCATAAAGGAATTAAAGCAACCTCTGCTAAGAATTCCACCCCCTCAGATAGGGATTCCCGAGCACTAGACACATGGGGTAAAAAAGTATACACCTCAGCTACTCTTGCTATCAGAGCACTAAATTGTCAGTTCCATATGCTAAAATTTCAGCAATATACCCTGGAACTTCTCAAAGAAAAAATGTCTTCCTTTCTTGCTTGTGCAGAATCTAAAGAGTTGCAAGAGTTAATGCATTCTGCAAGTAAAGTAACTAAGCACACCTTGCACTGTGGTTTTGATGCCCTAGAAGCTTCTTGCAGGGAAGCGGTCACCAGTTCTGTCCTTGGAAGGCATGCATGGCTTAAGGAACAGCCCTTGCCAGACCATGTTAAATCTAAATTGTTGGATGCCCCTTGCACAAAGACAACTTATTTGTTACAAAGGCAGAAGAGGTCTTAAAAAGGATGGAAGAAAAAGCAAAATCTATGTAGGCAGTTAAGGATTTCGTACAGGTCCAGCCACCCTGGTTCAGCAGGCATTGTCCCTCCAACCACTGATCCTTTCCTGCTCCCACCAGGTCAGTTCAGTCCAGACCCCACAGACAGCAGCCAGAGGGAATGCAGAGATCTAAACAGTGGACTAACTGGACTTCAAAACCAGGGGAGTTCTAAGCTAACCCCTTATGGTAAGAACTTGCAATGACTCTCCTCCCCCACCCTCTCTCTCTGCCCACCTCCACTTACCACTAGGAAGAAAACTCTCCTTTCATGCAAACACCTGGGCCACCATTACCAACAGCCGCTAGGTTCTCAACATAGTGTCCCAGGGATACAAATTTTCTTTCCACACCCTTCCAACCCCAAAAGGGTTCCCAGATCTACCTCAAAACCAGTGGACAGAGGCGCAAAAGCAAGTCCTTTCCCTGCCCCCCCATGAGGACAGTACAGCACAATCCTGCAGAACAGAAAGGCCAAGGTTTCTACTCCAGACTTTTTCTGGTACCCAGGAAAGAAGGCACCTGGCGCCCCATCCTCTATCTATCCATTCTAAACACCTTCCTAGTTATCCCAAAATTCAAAATGCTCACCCTCCAGCAGCTGCTACCCATGCTCACCAGGGATGCTTGGCTAGCCACCCTAGACCTAAAGGAGGCCTACCTCCACATTCCAGTCAGGGAATCATGCAGAAAATATCTCCATTTCAGGCCAGGATCTCAGCACTTTCAGTTGTCTGTGCTTCCCTTTAGCTTATCTACTGCTCCCAGAGTTTTCACAAAATGTCTGGCTCCAGCCATTGCCTTTTGCAGACAAAGGAATATCCAGATTTACCCATACTGCCTAATTCACGCAGACACCCAGGAAAAGCTGCTGAAGCACCTGGCCTTTGTAAAGTCCCTACTAACCTCCCTAGGGTACACAGTCAATGAAAATAAATCCAAATAGGTACACACCCAAAGGATTATATTCCTGGGAGCAAGCCTGGACACAGCATCCCAGATGGCATTCCTTACACCAGAAAAGCAAACTTTCCTATCGGCCAACTTCTCTCAACTAGCCACCAGACCCCAACTATCTGCAAGGAAAATCCTGCAAGCTCTGGGGTTCACGGCATATTGCATTATACTCCTTCCATATGCCAGACTGCATATGAGGAAACTTCACTGGTACCTAAAAAGCCTTTCGTGTTAACACTCTCAAGATCTGGAGACTCTTATACGTATAATACCTTGCCTCAGAAAAGATTTTCTTTGGTAGGCAACAGCATGCTTCCTCAACAAACGACTAACTTTCTCACCACCCCATGCTGCCCAGACCCTCACCACAGATGCATCAGATTATGCCTGTGGTGCACACCTAGACGGCAGGTACATACAGGGCCAATAGAGCCCACAGCAAATCCATCTGCACATTAACCAAAAAGAGATGATAGCTGTCCCAGTATGCCTTGATAGCTTTCAAGCCCCTTCTCTCTCCCAGGGGCTCTCCTGATCAAAACAGACAACACAACTGTGATGTGGTATATCAACAACCAGGGAGGGACTCAGTCCTACCCTCTATGCAGTCTGGCCATGACCGTTTGGCACAAAGCCTCTGCCATGCAACTCCACCTGTTAGCATAATTCCTACTGGGTTCTCTCAACTCTCTGGCAGACCACTTAAGCAGAAATCTTCTGGACCCACATGAGTGGCAGCTCAACAGAAGAACCTTTGCCCTAATAACTCAGAAATGGGGCACTCTGAAGGTCAACCTCTTTGCCTCCCACACCAACCATCAGCTCAGTAAGTTCTACACCAGGGCACATCACTGCATGGCTTGGGAAAGTGGCTGCTGTGCCCTTCCCCTGGGTCAATCTATTGGTCTATGTCTTTTCTCCACTACCTTTTATCCCCAAAGTACTGCTCAAAATAAAGGAGGAAAAACCAAGGACAATCCTTATAGCTCCAGACTGGCCTCATCAGCACTGGTACCCCTTACTGCTCAGCCTATCCCCTCTGCCACCTTGGTATCTCCCTCAGATTCCAAACCGCCTGACCCAGAGGGAAGGGGAATTCATGCATCCCCAATTGCAGACGCACAATTTGGCAGCTTGGCTCATTCCCTAACCCCCCCCCCCCCAAATCAATCTGCCAACCTCAGCAAACAGGTTCTAGATGTTATAAGTGAGGCCAGATGCCCTAGCACTAGGAAGTCTTATGGTGTCAAATGGAAAAGGTTCTGCACCTGGATTCAGGCTAAGGTAGCCAATACGGTACAGCCCTCCCTCCCTCTCATCCTGGATTACTTAGCTGACCTGCTACATAGTGGACTCTCCTTTTCCTGTATTAAAATTCATGCCTCTATCTCTGCTCATTTTCCCACTGAGCAGCCCCCTTTCTCACACCATCTGATCAAACCGTTCCTAAGAGGGGCTAGCAACTTGAGGTCACCCAGAAGAGCACCAACCCCAGCTTGGGGATCTTAACTTTGTGTTGGAAAAGTTCACCCCCCCTTCCCCTTTGAACCTGCCTTTTCAGCAGAGCTAAACGTTCTCTTCTGGAAGACAGCTTTCCTTCTGGCCATCACTTCAACCAGAAGGGTCTCTGAGCTGCAAGCACTCATGGCTGTGGAACCCTTCATCATCTTCCATGCTTGACTGGGTGTCCCTCAGGACTAACCCATCCTTCATGCCCAAGGTGGTGTCCAGTGTGGCTCTCAATCAATCCATTCATTTGCCCACCTTTTTCCCTAACCCACAGAACAAGGTGGAAAGGATCCTGCACTCTCTAGATGTGCACAAACAGCTCAGATTCTACCTAGATGGGACTAGATCCTTCAGAAAGTCTGGTCAATTGCTGGTTACCTTTGCTGCAGGGGCAGAGGGCAAAGCCATCTCCAAACAAACCATCTCCAAATGGATAGCACACTGCATCCCATTTCTGCTACAAACATCACGGAAAGCCTCTCCCCAAGGGGGTCAGGACTCACTCCACCAGAGCAGCCTCCACCTCTGCAGCTTTCCTCAGAGGACTCCCCACCAGGGACACCCTGGAGGCTGCCACCTGGACACCTGTTCACACCTTCACCAAACATTGCCACCTGCCTATCTTCTCCAAATCCAGGTCAGGGTTTGCCTCTGCAGTCTTGCAGGGCATCCTAGCCAGCCCCTAGTTTCCTTGACTGCCGCCACCCTTTTCCTCAGCTTTGGGAATCAACCCAAATGTGATGACTGCAACACTGAAACACTAAGAACATGGTACAGTTGTGTACACTTACCATAAATGTAGATGTTTGAGTGTATTCACTGTTGCAGTCCTGGTTTCCCTCCCTCCATCCCCCTCTTCATTTTTCCCTTTCCTTACAAGGGACATATTGGTATTTACTTTCTACAGGTGGGATTGTTCCACCAGAACCTGGCTCCCACTTGTGGGCTCCTGACAGGTTAGGGCAAGAAAAACTGAGGTAATGGTGTCTGCTGCCTTACTTTATACTACTGACGACCCAATGTCACTCCTGAAGTGACAGCAACTGACGCAGAAATACAAAGCCTTTGGTATTCGGGCTAGCTGAGGGCTACCCTGGCAGGGATAACCCAAATGTGATGACTGCAACAGTGAATACAATCGAACATCTAAATTTATGGTAAGTGTACACAACTGTACTTTCTGTTGTACCCTACTATAGGAGGGAGCTGTCAACTGACAGCTACCCCAGAATAGGCCACAACAGGGTCACAGTCCCAAGTGCTAGGGTCTACATTGACCCAGGAAGCATGGATTATTTCCAGATATATTTGTAGCCATCCTGAATATGTTCCTGGCTGTTTCCCAGCAGATGCAGTCATGGAGGTCTTTAATGCTTAGGGCTGGAGAAAAGTCTTCAGAAACAAATGTATTATGGAGGTGATAATCAAAGGCTACATCTACATTTCCATTCCTAACATTACTGGACTTTCCACACTGTCAAAAGAACTTGGCTAGGAACGAAGAGTTTAAGATCAACAGAAAAGGAGCCTTTTTTGAGGCCTCACTTGGATATTATGCCAGGTTCTTTTTAGTGTCTTGTAAGACAAGAGGAGTCAAGCCAGTTATAAACTTCTGCTGTCCAGGCATTTTCACCCCAAAGGTTCCGTTTGCCCTTTTTTGCATTGTTATGGCAGAGTGTCTCTTCCCTTACTTATCCAGAGAATGGATATGGCCCTTGAACCTCCAGGATACTTGCTTCCACACAGAGATAGCCAATCAGTTGATTGTTCTGCACTTTGTAATAGGGGACCATCCCTTTTCAGTTCGAGTCTTACATTTGGGCTCGCATCTGCCTGCAGTGTGTTTAAAATGTGTGTTGTCCGTGTCCACCTCCAACTGCTGGGATCAAAGATTTTTCACTACCTGGATGATTACTGGCTGTCCTATCCCAGAACAACCTTGTTGAGCAGAATGGGTCCACTTTTCAGGCTCTCCTACTTGAGTGACAGTGAACCTTGTAGAATTTCGCCTCTGCTTGGATGAAGTTATGACTTTTGTTGATGATTTTCAACGAATTGACTATTTTTGCTGCTAGACAAATTTTTGCCTTTTTTAAACATTCTTTAAATTTCTTTCTCTTCATACAAGAACAGAAATGTAACTCATGGCTTACTGTTGATAAGTAGCATTGATCTTGATGGTACCTCATGTGTGGCTTTGTATGGGAGTGGGCTGCCTTGATTTCCTCAAGTCCAATGATTTCAACATGCCATCTCCTTTTCCCCCACATCTCTGTAAATGTTGTCACTCCCACTTTACTTGACAGTTTCATTCCTTTAGTTTGAAATTGAGTATCCCTACCTTGCAGTCACCACAGGCTAGAGTAACTGTGGATGCATGTGCCATTGGGTGGGTGGCACATCATTGGCCAGACAGCTCAGGGAACATTGGGACCCCAAGAGCCTCACTTACACACCAATGTACTGGATATGAAAACTATGTGCCACAACTATCCAGCTAAACAGCAAGGTTTTACACTGGAATCTCAGTAGTAAGAAGGGACACACTCTTAACCCTTATGCTGTGATGCCATGAGGATGTGTACAGTGGGTCATTTATTCAGTTTGCTTTCTTGTGGCAACTTGTATCCTGGTGCATGACCAACTCACTAACAGACTTGTTAAGCCATTGTCTTCTGCTGCCTTATCAGTGTTCACTTAATCCACCAGGGGCCAACAGGAATTTGCAAAAATGGGGTAATCTGGTATTAAAGCTATTTGTCTTTTCAGCCAGTTCAAAATTTCCCACATTCTTCTTTCTGATCACTCCAGCAGGGAGTTGGGCAAAACATTACCTAGCCCACCTGCAGTCTAAGTCTTTTCTTGATGAAAGCTTCATTGAGAAAGCCAGACTACACAAATAAATAAATAATCGTAATAACCCACTTTTGACATGGTTCACACATTTTCAACATGTTCTCTAGTTCTCTTTGAACCTCTTTATCTCCAAAATGCTACTATGCCATCCATCACAAAGCCAGCCAGTCTCCTTACTCTGAATGGAACTACCTAGCTGCTCTGGTTCCAAGGATAGTGGAATCCCACACCTTCTATGTCATAATGCTGTACAGCATTTCTTCTTCTCAAAAGCTCTCCACCTAGATTACATGGTAGTAGAAATGGACTTTCTTCTCTTTCTGGCTGCAAACATGACCTGGAACATTTCTCATCAATGGGATTTCAGGTGTTGTATGCCTTCTATACTAGTCCTCACTCTTTAGCCTTAAAGGTACATTTGGCAGCCACCTCTAATTTTCTTTTTGGGCAAGACTGTATATAACCCTTGCTCCCCTCAAGGTCTGCAAGGCATACCTTTCAGTTGTCCAGATGTTAACAAAATGTCAATATTTTAGCCTTGTATTTTTAGTATTTTCCTTATGAGATTTGTGGTTTTCTGGCAAATCAATGGGGGATAAAGTCACCAAATGACAGGCATTTGAGATTCAGACTTCATACCCCTCATACATGCAAACACAAAATGTGGTGTTCTAAGAACTTTCAAAGTTTATAAGAGTAGTAGTTAAAATCTGTCCCTATTTTTAGGCCTTCACCCCTCCATTATTTTAGACTTTTTCCAGATTTGTGCACCAAGAGGCTGAGAGCTATCATACAAGACCTTTTTGCGATGTACCCTTAATTAACTGTGAAAAGTGAAAGACCCACTTCCTCCTGACCTATTCATTTCATATTAGAAAAGTGCAGCACTAATATGGAGACTGGAGAGGTTTGGTAGAGGAGGAAGTAATATTCTGTGCAGAAGGATAGGCAGAATGGGAATTTAGGGCTACGAGGAGGGCATGAGATTAATGCAAATTGAAAAGGGGCAGATGTTAACTGGAGTCTTTAAGCTGTGGAAATGAGGAAGTGTATAGTCAGCTGCAAGAAGTGTGGAAGGTGACTGTAAAAGAGAACGTGCAGCACATGAAGAACAAGATGGGTGAAGAGAACAGTGGCAATTGATGGGAGGTTTTGACTTTTCGAAAGTTAGACATAGAGAAAATTGTAGCAATATGGCTGGCTTTGGGTAGGAGGGATGCCCAAGTTTACACTAAAGAGAGGTTAGCAGGCACCCATAGAAGAAAAAGAAAAGAGCAGAAGAGGACGAGTACTTTGTGTTGCATTATAGTATTGGTTATTTGGCAGGAAATCAGAGAACTACAGTGAAGCTCCAGTGTAGCTAGGACACCTGTATCAGAATAAGAAATTCTGTAGAATATTTGAAGGTACTTTTAATTCCCTTTGCAAATCAGAAAGGAGCAAAAGAATGATGGACTGTCGTGCATTGCTGAGGATGTGGTACAGAGACCGTGATGCGTCTTGTTTATGCACTGAACTTCATTAGTGAGGTGGGGTGTGGAACAGAAAGTGAAGAGCCTGAGGTTGGGAAGCAATAGCGTGAACCTGCTCCTGACTAACAGAGAAAGTAGAGGAAGTGAGAACTCATAAAGGGTAGTGAACATGCTGTAACATGAATTGCAATAGCAAGAGGGATCTTACAGAATGGGATGGTGATGCTGATTTCTAATAAAATAAGGCAAGAAAACTGGAGACTGTCTAAAGGACTGTGAGGTAGACAGACTGTGCAGCTTACATCCAACTGCAGTACTGGAAACAGTGCTAGTACATGAGAGAGGACTGGGGTGTCTTGGTGTAGGCACCGAGAACTATATGGTAGACCTCCTGTGTAATGAAGGCTGGTAGACATGGGGCATCTAATGTGTAAGGAAGAAAGCATATGATGCATATCAGCTGGAGCAATCAGCATAGTAAAAATGGAGAACAAAAAACAAAAACAAACCACTTGTATACACAGGGTACGAGTATAGGAACACCAGAAATACAAGGATCAGCGTAAACGTACTTTAATAAATTTCCGTTTTCGCTTCTACAGAGGTAGAAGCTTCATCAGACAAGTAAAAAGCGCCAAAATGGCTCAATTTAAAACAAAACCACATCCTGTGATGTCATTTCCTTAACTACCAACAAAGGTAGTTAATATTTTAAAACAACCATTTATATTAATAAATTGAATAATCGTGATTTAAAATCAAGACTAACTTCAACATATAGGTGTACCTATTTACATTCAAACAATATTTAAAATATTATAATTAATACACCACAATAACAGTGCTATAATAAGTAAGATGTACTAAAGCTACTTTTAAAGACATGCTATTTTCTACAATATTAGAAGGTGGGTATCACCCACCACATATAAATACAAGCAAACAATGCTACCGCAAATAACTTTTGTACTTTAGGATAGGATAGCATGTCTTTAAAAGTAGCTTTAGTACATCTTACTTATTATAGCACTGTTATTGTGGTGTATTAATTATAATATTTTAAATATTGTTTGAATGTAAATAGGTACACCTATATGTTGAAGTTAGTCTTGATTTTAAATCACGATTATTCAATTTATTAATATAAATGGTTGTTTTAAAATATTAACTACCTTTGTTGGTAGTTAAGGAAATGACATCACAGGATGTGGTTTTGTTTTAAATTGAGCCATTTTGGCACTTTTTACTTGTCTGATGAAGCTTCTACCTCTGTAGAAGCGAAAACGGAAATTTATTAAAGTACGTTTACGCTGATCCTTGTATTTCTGGTGTTCCTATACTCGTACCCTGTGTATACAAGTGGTTTGTTTTTGTTTTTTGTTCTTCATTCAGTATGTCTTCTAACGGTACTACGAGTCCAAGGACACCTGTTTTATTCGGGTCTGGTGATACTCCGATTACGGAAGACCCGAAGAGCACTGATGCGCTTTTGGTACTTTTAACACAACGGATTGAAGCGCTTAATTCCCGTTTGGACAGTATTGAAGCTAACGGAGCGCCAACTTTACGGAATTCTCATTCCAACTTGCTTATTTCTAACCAAAATAGTTTGCAGAGTGGTTTTTCAGATGTTATTCCACCGGCGCAACCCCAGCATCTTCTCCCTACTATTGGGAGTAACTCTACAGAACAAACACATCTTAATGCAAGAAGTAATGCCGCAGCATGGTCGGATGACAGTAACAATAATCGACAACCTAAACATGGTGCCTGTGTTTTAAGGCAGAACATTGAGCCTAATGGCTTAAATAACAATGCTTATAATAATCCTGGGCTTATTGGTGTGCCGACTTTTTCGCAATGGGCCGGGAATCTCGAGGCCCTTGATTTTGGAGATCATCTCCCATTAGGAGCACCGGCTACAGGAGAGGATACTCAAGGTAATTGTACAGACAACATTGCAGTAAACCTTAAAACCCTTGACAATAATATGTTAAAAATAAAGAGACTTCAACTTGAGGTCTCTTACTTTAAACAGTGTCTGAAAGAGAAAATTGTGCCTAAAGGTTTAAGATGTTCATTTGTTCCTACTGGTCTCTTTTACGACTCAAAGTTCACGAATGATCTTGTTAGCCTTTTTGATAAACAAGGCTTAGAACTCTTAGACCTTATGGTCAAACATTATTCTGATTATATCACGACCCTTTTGGTGGAGACAAGTGA
Source organism: Protopterus annectens (assembly GCF_019279795.1). Classification (NCBI taxonomy): domain Eukaryota; kingdom Metazoa; phylum Chordata; order Ceratodontiformes; family Protopteridae; genus Protopterus; species Protopterus annectens. Next base: position 16,060,034 of record NC_056729.1, on the reverse strand, counting down.
GCTTGATGACAAAATTAAAACTGATTTAAACTTTATACGCTATAAATATGACTATGATCGCATATTTCAGAGTATTGATGCACTACTGGTCAAACTTAAATCGAATAAAACAAAAAAACTTACAAGAGACAGGCAAGCTTATGCTAATTGTACTGTTTACCCTAACCTTCATAAAAACATTATTAACACAAATAAACCTTCTGGTGTACACAGTAAAAGTGTTAATAATGGAGGTGAAATGCCTAGTGATGTGGGTTTGGTAGAAGGTGAATATGAAACCAATGATGGGGATGAAGGCCCTTCCTCACAAGAACCGAGGAGGAGTAGCAGAATTAAGTCGAATTACGACAATCAAGGCAACCGCCCTAATTATAAAGGCCAAGGGAAGCCTTTTTTAGGGCGCAGGAATTACCAAAGACAACGGAACAAGAACAATTACAAATAGACTGTACATACTCCTTCTGGTGAAAACTTCGGTTCTTCTTTGAAACCCATTATTTTGACTAATACTAATGGAGACTTTAAAGTTTACAACTTTTCCCAAGTTGTTATTGAAAACGACTTGATTGACTTGTTGGCTTTTGGACTTACATTTGTACCGGATCAAAAATTGAACTTATCAAAATTATTGATTGATTTCAAATGTTTTGTCCGCACTTTAAATCTTAAAGTCTTATTTAATGGTGAAACATCAGGTGAAAGGCCTTCATTCAAATTACTGAGCGTCTTTAACCCCCCTTTGCACCCTACTTTGAACATATTTGAGAATGTATGTGAATTGGATTTAAGACAACTATTTGAAAAGATCAGATGGTTTGACCACCAGAGTAATACCTCATCTAACCAGATGTCAGCTTTAAAAGACATGTGTAAGCTCCCTATTAGGGTTATTAAACCCGATAAAGGTGGGGGTTTAGTCGTCCTAGATAAGGAAGACTACATAGAAAGGATGTTACTTGTCCTAAAGTCTCCCGCCTACGAGGTGTCTTCTCTGAATGAGATGTCAGGGCAGTATAATAAGATCAAAGGATACTTTAGGGATTTGTTTATTGAAGGAAGAATCGATATTGATACTTTTAACTTCATCAACATTTCCTTTCCAAGGGTCCCAGTTATGTTTGGGATCCCTAAAATCCACAAAAACTTAAGTGATCCACCAATGCGAGCCCTAGTAGACGGGAGATGCTCTATTACCCACCCTTGTGCAAGAGTAATTGATTCTATTATTTCAAAATACCTTGGCTTGATCCCTCAAATCTGTAAAGACTCCTGGTCTTTCTTGAAGTCCATCAACGATATCCCATTCGACCCAGCCCTTAATTTTTTAACTATTGATGTGGTTGATCTTTACACCTCTATCCCACATCAAGAGGCGGTCGAATGGGTAGAACTGATGCTTCTAAGCTTAAATGCTCCTAAAGATGAAATTGATGTAGTCACATTGTTGTTAAGACATTATCTTGTCTTCTAATTTTTTCATCTTTAACAATTGTCACTACATACAGAAAAGAGGTATCGCCATGGGTTCCCCCTGTGGTGGTAGTGTGTCAAACCTTGTCGTAGCTTATTGGGAGAATACCTTTCTATTAAATAACCCTAGATTTAAAAACACCATTAAGTTTTACACACGTTTTTTGGATGATGTATTCTTACTCATATTAGGAGGGGGAAGATATTTGCTCTGATTTGGTTGATTATATGAACACCTCTTCTACATTTCTAAAATTTACGCATAAATTTTCACCTAATGAAATTGACTATCTCGATGTCAAATTAATGAAAGACCTTGACAATAAAGCCTTTTTGTCTACAACTTTCAGGAAGCGAACGTATTGTAATAGCTTCCTGCATTTTTCCAGTTGCCATCCCTGGAAACAAAAGAAATCAATAATTAAAGGGCAATTGGTTAGAGCTGCCCGCATGTGTAGTACAAATGTGGCTTTTGACCTGGAGTGTACTAATCTGAAAGATATGTTTTCTAATAGGGGCTACCCTATCGATTTATTAGAAAACCTTGTGGAAGAAGTAAAATTTAAAAGAGATAATGGGTTTTACAAACCTATTCTTGCGATCAATAAAGTGATTACTGTCGTTATTCACGACTGCTTGTCTGATACTTCCCCTGCCTTTGAATACACCCTCCCTCAACACAATATGGTAGACACTCTTGTAATGCACCATGTGCCTAAATGTGATTATAAGACCAGGTTTATTATTACTTATAATAAGCATGCTAATGATATTTGTACCATTGTTAAGAAAAATTGGCACTTTATTCAAAACAGTGCCTCTTTATCCAACATTTTGGGCTCACACCCTTCTTTCGTTTTTAGGAGAGGTAGTAATTTAAAAGAACTTTTACAAACTACGGATACCCCACTACCTCTATCTAGACAAACTGGGTAATTTATTTGTGGCTCTTGTAATTTGTGTAGCCTTTTCAAAGTGGGAGGCTCATTCACCATTAGAGGCAAGAAGTATTTTGTCAAGCACAAAATTAATTGTTTAACAAAATCAGTGATTTATGTTGCTCTGTGTGACTGTTGTCAGGCATTTTATGTTGGTAAAACGGACCGTAGATTACGGGACCGTGTTTACCAACATAACTATGCTATTAAGAACAAAAAGAGCGAAAACGCTCTTGCCAGACACATTGTAAATAATGTTGGACACAATTTCCATTTTATGGGGATTGACACTGTTAAGGTTGGACTTAGGGGGAGCCCTCAATCCCTTCTTCTTGAAATGAAAGAATTGGAATGGCAACTCCTTTTGGATGCCTTTTCCACCCCAGGATTAAATGAAGCTTGTAATATTTCTGTCTTCCTAAAGTACAAAAGTTATTTGCGGTAGCATTGTTTGCTTGTATTTATATGTGGTGGGTGATACCCACCTTCTAATATTGTAGAAAATAGCATGTCTTTAAAAGTAGCTTTAGTACATCTTACTTATTATAGCACTGTTATTGTGGTGTATTAATTATAATATTTTAAATATTGTTTGAATGTAAATAGGTACACCTATATGTTGAAGTTAGTCTTGATTTTAAATCACGATTATTCAATTTATTAATATAAATGGTTGTTTTAAAATGTTAACTACCTTTGTTGGTAGTTAAGGAAATGACATCACAGGATGTGGTTTTGTTTTAAATTGAGCCATTTTGGCGCTTTTTACTTGTCTGATGAAGCTTCTAGCTCTGTAGAAGCGAAAACGGAAATTTATTAAAGTACGTTTACGCTGATCCTTGTATTTCTGGTGTTCCTATACTCGTACCCTGTGTATACAAATAGTAAAAATGGAGATAAAGTAAGAGCAAGAGGACAGGCTCTTAAGAGGTGAAATGACAAAATAAGAAACGTGACATTGCTGTTTTGAAGAAAAGTTAAAGTAAGCATAATTTCATCGTAAAGTCCTGTCTTTGTTATGGAGTGCTAGCAGGCAGTGCTTATGTTACATTTATTATTTTCCAACAAAACCAACATACATACAAAGTTACAGAACTGGGATTCAGTTAACAGTGGGGAAGGCACAGGAATCTGGTTGACTGTTGCCCAGGCTTCTGCACTAGAGGAATGCTGCCTTGGTTGTCCACCATGATACTGGACCTGCAAGGTCGGGATTTGTCTTGGTTAACTGAAGGTAGCAAATGCCCATTTATTCAGGGCTATTCTTAGAGAGATCCAAGGAGCTTGATATTGGTAATAGAGTAGATTGTGTAAGTGATCCTCAAGAATAGCTAGGTAGAGCAACTAAATATATGTGATTTACTAATCCCAGCCAAATTTGCCTGGATTTGCGTCAAAAATATTTTATCAGTCAAGCCTAAAAGATTATGATTGAATTATGGCAAAGGTATGGATCCTGTTGAAACTCTGTAGTTGTTGCCTGCATAAATTTCAGCAATGCATTTAACTCTTTGCTAATTAAATGGCTGGATGAGAATCCAAAACACACAGGCATAATGAGGCTAAAACTTTAAGGATGGGTTAAATGTAAATATGATTGGGGGGGGGGGGCAGTAAGAAGCCGATCATAACCAGAAAAAGCCCTTGTTGTAGATTCCTTCATGGCCAGTATTACGCTCAGTTTGTTCAGTATTTTTATCTTGGAAATTATGGACTAGTTAAGTATGAAGAAACTTTTGTTTGCATGTAGTATAAAAGCACATTATTAGGCAGGCAAACCAGACTTCAGGAGTATAGCCTAGTCAAAGTGATGGCAGCTGGAGTTAATTGCCAAGACTTGTAACCAATTGTTCATAGGTTCAGAGATTAGTACTAAGATAACTGCCCTTGTGGGCGATTTTAAGCCTAGTCATTTAATCCATGTGAGAATCAAACGTTGCACCTTGTGTCTGTAAGGTAAGCACCTTAACCATTATGCCAAAAAAACTGTTAGCGTATATATATATATATATATATATATATATATATATATATATATATATATATATATATTGTTTGTTGCTTTTCCCGGTTAGGGGTCGCCACAGCAGAACTCCGGTCTGCTAATGATTGGTAGTGGATTTTTACGTACCGGGTTACCAGCCCTGATGCACAACCTTCAACGAAGGCACGCCCCATTCACGTATGCCTCCACACAGAAGACGCTCTAGCTGAGTATCGAACGGGGCAACTTCTTGCTATGAGGCGACAACGCTACCGCAGCACCACCACCGCAGCTCTATGTGTGTGTGTGTGTGTGTGTATATATATATATATATATATATATATATATATATATATATATATATATATAATTTATTGTATATATGTAAATGTGTGTACTATATATATATGTGTGTGTATATGTATATATATATATGTGTGTGTGTGTATATGTATATATATGTGTATGCATATATATATATATATACACATATGTGTGTGTGTATACTATATATATATATATATATATATATATATATATATACACATACAAACACAACCTTCTGTTGCGCGCATCCAAACATGGTTCTCGGACCATAGGTTCATAGATTAGTACTAGTCTAATTGCCCTTGTGGGCCATTTTAAGCTTAGCCAGTTACCCCATGTGAGAATCAAGCCCTGCACCTTGTGTCTGCAAGGTAAACACCTTAACCATTCTGCCATCCTCACACACACACACACACACACACCTCCATCATAGTCCAGCAAACTTAACAGATAAATCTAACATGCCCTCAAATAAATGTTTCAACAAGGGCAAATAACGAGCAAGACACAATTATGCTGAGTAGCTTTTACTTTTTTATCGCAGTCTTGTATTCATAAAGGAAGTAACGATCTAGCAGAGCACAGACTGGTTTCACCCCCTGGTGTAATTAGTGTAATGGACTGTGATAAAAAAGTGAAAGCTACTCAGCATATTTGTGTCTTGCTCGTTATTTGCCCTTGTTGAAACATTTATTTGAGGGCATGTTAGATTTATCTGTTAAGTTTGCTGGACTATGATTGAGGTATGTGTGTGTGTGTGTGTGTGTGTGTGTGTGTATATATATATATATATATATATATATATATATATATATATATATATATATACATAAACAATAAAAAAGATGAACGCAGAGGCCACAGTACTCAAGGAGCAGCACTGTAGAGTAAAAGTGTAAATCCCAAAGATAACCAGTGCAGTCACCACAGCTTTCAGCACAAAACAAATTTTTTACAAAACAAAGTAAAAATGACTCTCTCAGGTGGCTTCCACCCTTCTTCAGGGTCTAATTGCCTGAACAAACAAACTTTTAAATATTCCAAAAAAGCCAACAACTCATTGGAATACACACAACAAAACAACACTTTAATACAAAATAGTAAAAATATAAAATGTGAGCACTTTCACAGGGTCCTCTCTGCTTCCTCAGACATACTACAGTAACTGCTGCTCTTATTTAAATAATGATACATCTAGGTCATATCCAATCAGTTAACAGCATCTTGATTGAATAAATAAAAGTTAAAGGCATACACCATACAAACACTATATAAACAATCAATCATATAAATAGTGAACTAAAAATATATGTAAAAAAACTGTAAAAACATGCTCTATAAAATTGGATAGAACTTTAAAATATATGTACAAATATTAGAAGATGTGACCAAACATAATAATCAATGTTTCAAAGCCCTGTTCCTAAGAAAAGGTTTGAGTGAAACCTTACTATTTAGTCCAGGTGGTCTGTCAGCCTGAAGCCTAATTATCCATTCTTGTTCTGAGGCTTCGATCTTGTTGTTCATGTTCCCACCTCTTTTATTATCTTGTATATGTAACACTGGAAACTTGAAGGTGTGTGTGGCTCCCTCCTTTATAACGTGCATCGCTAACGCACTAGTCTCTCTCTATTTTTACTGTCCCTTACATGTTCTAGGACTCTATCTTTGAGTAGCCGATTAGTTTTGCCTACATAGTAGGCTGGGCATTTTGTACAGAAACCAAAGTGTACAACTTTTTTACTATAACAGTCTGTATAAAAGTGTGTTATCTTGGGAGGTGTAGTGTTAGGGCTCTGTCATTTAAATTTAAGCTCCTTATTTGCAGCTTCTGTTTTGTTATCCTGCTACCTCTTTCCACATTCCTTTCTGTATTCCACAACCTCCACCTTTTGTAATGTGTTTTCACCTTTTTAAATCCACCTGTGCACTTAAATATTTTTTCTTTTTAATTTTCTGCCTCTAACTCCTTTTCCGTCCTTGACGGCTTTTCTCACCACCTTTGATATCAAGTTCCTTGATAAATCGTACTCCTTTCTGTTATACATCTAAGCTCTGATACACCACAATACGTAACACAATGCATCACAAATAGAATACGCGACACTTAATCTAATTCGAGACTGGAACAACAAAGTGCAGTGAAGGCAACAAGTGCAACGGCTAGATCTGTGGCAAGCTATCTGGAGTAGAAGATAATGCTCTGACTGTGGGCTAGATGACATGAGTTTGATTAGTGGCCTAGGTAGATGATGTGCTGGAAGGGGAGGGTAGGCAGGATCAGCAAATAATGACTTTCCTACCTGGGGAAAGGACTGGAGCTCCATTGGCTGTTTTTCCATTTGCAGTTGGAGGCTTGTGGGCGAGACGTCTGTAACTAGAGACATCGGCTTGGTCTACCAAAAAAGCAGCAGCAATCCTCATTGCCATGTGGATGGACCACCCACCTGCAGAGGGGAGGGGATGGTATAATAGGCCAAACTGTTGATATGGGTGTCCTCCCCAGCTGTGGAAGGATGGCATTACGGCCTTACTTTGAAAAGCCCCTGATACTTGTCGTAGTGTCAGCCTCTACAGTCATATTTCACCTTGTTGGGAGTAAATGGGCCATTTGATTGTGGAGGACTGATGACTGGCAGGCAGTATGGGAAAAGTGATGTTTTAAAAGGTCAACAAGTAGGTTGATATCGCAAAGTCTGTAGATTGCATAGCAACATGAATTTCACTAAGCAGTATGGAAAATTGACTTCTATTATAATGCAGAAGATTTCTGAGGGTAATCGTGAGCAACATATGTCAAAATGTATGACACTTGAGTGCTTTCTGCAGTCTTCTTATTTTCTTTAGATTTCTGTAACATTTTTTGTATGCTGCTTCTGCCAGTTTTATTTAATTTCTCTTTTTGCCTTGCTTCTACAAACCCTCTTTTTATGGATGCAGGCAAAAGTTCCATGAACCTGTTCAGTAGACGGTTTTACTCCCTCAGTGTTGCTCTGTCCTCCAATTCATCTTCAGACATGTCCCTGGTCATTTGTAATTCATCTTCCTATATAGTTCCATACTTTAGGATCTTTTCAGCTGTATGCTAGCGTTTATCTTCAGCTGCCATAAACTGTCAAATGACAACAATCACTGTTTGTAAGGCATGCTTTTACTTCCAGGTCTCTCTCTTCTATCTTTGATTGATTCTAGAAATTGATTTTATTATTAATATTGCTTTCCTTTATGCATTTTGTACATGCTCTCTTCCTTTAGTGTGTTTTTACTTGTGAGATTTAGATGTTGATGTTGAATATCCCCGTATGCGTCACCAATTCAGATCTCCCTCAAGTATATTTTTCTACCCCATCCCTGCTTGTCCTATTTTTATCTTCCACTGTCCCTTCAGCTGGAGAATTCTATACTCTCGCCAGCTCTTGCCCTTCCTCTCTTAAACTTTTTGTCCATGATTCCCCTTTTTCCTCTTCTGACTGGCGTCTGTCAATGAACCCATTGTTGAACCTGTTCTCTAGGAAGTGCTGACAAGATGGCTCTGTCTGTGAATCACAGTTTTTTGTTTGTTTTATTTAATAACCACACGTTTTGAGTGATGAGGATTTTTTTTTGTTAAACTATTAATTTGTCTGACTGTCTCGCTGGATGTATGTAAACAGTAAATACCTGTACTGCATAAATGCATTAAAAAAACAGGTGCAGCCAAAGAAGTGCTGTCAATAATGGATTTTACAGCAAGTGTACTCTAATTCGTTATTGAAGGAATCTGTAGCAATGCAAGGGCCTTAAGCATGTGACAATTTGTAAGAGCACCTCTTCAGAGTTGCTGAAACTGTGCTGCATAAAGACGTAGTAGCAATATAATGCCCAACCCTGAATTTCCTACCTCGGATAAAGCTTTTATAGCATGCCTTAAGCAATATGTAAGGAAAAAAAAGCTGCTTCAAAGCATCATAGTGCAGTAACAGAAGATCTTAACAAACTGATCGTAGCAAAACTGCTGCTGTGAGATACAGAAAATGTTTTGAGTCACATAAAGTCTTTGGCTTAAATACATCCGGTCTTTGTCTTCTTTATTGAATTTCTCAAAGGAAGCTCACAGCAAGACCATTATTTCCAGAGACATTTTTTTTTTTTGTGAAGATGGCAGGTTGTTTTTATTTTCTTATTTAGAGTCATCTGTAGTGTTTCCTAGTTAGATATGCACCTTTTTAAGACTGAAATAAGCAGTTAGGGTCAGAAATAGCAAATAAGACTTATTTAATCAAAGATGAAATCTGTCAACTGAACCTCACCCTCCATTTCACTGAATGCACATGCACTTAAAAATGTATTAAGGATAAACAACCCCATATGCTGTATGTATTTCATTGCAGATCCACTATATTCAGCATGGAGTCGTAAACCGTTTGTGGGAACTTGTACTAGAACTGAAAGCTTTGTATTGTGACATAAAGTATACCTCAACAAAGACTACCTACAATGTTTGTATAATGTTCACAGGATGTGTTGCTTTTCACAGCCAGCAAGCCCATCATATTCTATTGAATACCAGTTGTTGAATAAGAGGCACACCTTTGACGTTACTGTCAGTCTTGCTTTGTTTGAAACGATGACAGTTTCAGGTCAGAGAAGTAAACAAAACTAGAAATATTTGCTGAAGTTGATATAAGCATGCAAGATATAAAAAATAGACCAGCAACAGAAAGTTTCTGAATTTGTCTTGGCATAGTCTAGTACTGCACAAATTCATATCAAGAGAATGCTTTGGTGGTAAAGCAGAAGGCGCGCTTACTTTATTTTAATTTTTAACAAATGTTGCCAAAGAAAAAGCAGCACTGTTACATTTTTTATACTTCTCACATTTGTTATCAAGTATGGTACTGAGAAAGGAAAGCCAGTTCATGCCTCATTGGGTGGAACCTATTGTCATCCTATTATTTTGTTTTGTGCCAACATTAGGTCTTCTTTTATGGAGGATTAACAAGACTCCTGGAAATATTTTGTCTTACACTACCTTCAGGGTTAGCACATAGCTTGCTTTTCTGAGTCTGATGTGTGTTCATTGTGAAAAGCCTTCACTATTCACCAAGTCTGTTAACACAGAGGATACACTCAATAGCATTGCTTCTTCCTCCACCAGGTAACCCTTTCCCAACATACCTGAAATGATTACAGGCACAGTAAACACTTTCAACATAGTGGTGCTGCTGATATGTGAGACACTGGCAATTCTGTCTTTCAGGGGAGCTGGCATATTCCTCACTTTCTTTTAGGATTTTTAGTATCAATATCCAGCAGCCACAGAGATCTCTATGACCTGTCAATGGGTTTACGTGGCAGATCTGTTATGCGAGTGCCATTTGGGGTGGGAGTTGGGAGTCATGGCACTTTCCAAGATCTGCTGCTACCAGGGCTGGTCTTATCTTTCAACAGGTATATTAGGTTTGGTTTCATCTTACACTTTGTTGTTTGACTGCTTTTTGGCCTGCATCTCCCATTTCAATGAATAGGACAAGGCAGCTGGCCATTGTAATCTATGAGTCTGCCTCTCCTGTTTGACTTTGTGAAAAGGCATGTATCCTAGTATAGGGATATTTTTATGCCCTTCTGGCAGAGATTATATTTGGGAACACAAGGATTTAGCAGGTCTATGAGTTGATCTTCAGGGTCCTGTCCCAAATTTTAAGTGTACCTTACATATTTTGTGAACAGGGAGAGACACTGCAGTCTCAATCCTTTATCCATATGGAGTGGCCAGCTGAGCTGTCCCTTATGGAATTTGCGCAATCTGGCATGTAGTTTAGGTTTTTGGTTGTTCTCATATGGAGCTATTGCTTTCAGTGGTATTTGTTACCTCTCTTACTTGTCCAGCTGTGACCTCTTGGATAGTCCTCATGATATGAAATTCCTGCTTCCATTCTCAGTCCCATGTTTTGGGAGAGATGATATGTCGGGCACAAGCAGACCCTTTCCCCTAGGCTTTCTCCCTTTGTCCACCACTTCTTGTATAATTTATTAACACTACTGGAGCCCAGTTGTCCCCTCTCCTTTAAGCTTTCTATACATGTCATTTTGGGCTGTAAGTAGAAGTGCCATGATCATGCAGAAACAGGCCATGTGTATTAATTCTGATATCACTTTTTTCATTTACTAGCCACGTGATGTTGCTAACATCTGGTGAATGACATCTGCCCAGTTCGTCTCTATTTACATATGCATTCTGTGATGGGCACTGATAAGAGTATTGGTGGTTTCTGGTTATTAGGGGCCACATCCTCAAAAGTTATTTTGTGACTACATTTCTATCAATGTCACTGATAGCCTAGAGTGGCTGCTGTTGTTGCAGAATCTTTGCATCAGATTACTTTCACTTTTCACCTTCTGTACAGGAATGTAGGTAACAGATGGAGTGAGACTTCTTGTACCATGGTACATTGTGACCTGATGGGGCATTATTTCCTGCTGCGGCCTTTCTATATTGTTTAGGATTCCAAAGGGCTACTCCTTTGGAGAACTTGCCTTTCATATGAGATAAATGGTGGCTGGCTTATGTGGCTCCTTTGTTCAGCCTTGGGTGGTAGCTACGTAGAGCTTCCGCTATGCTGTTTGTCCATTCATTGGGCTTCTGACTATATCTTTTCTACTCCTTCATGCTGTGTTTCAGTACATGACGAGGCATGTCTTTGCTTTAAGTACTTTCGGGGATGACTGGAGCCTTTCCTGTTTTGTTAATGCTGAAACTCTGACGGTTAATGGCAGTTTTAGAACCAGGATCACGATGGTGACCCAGATGTTGGGTTGCTATGGTAGCACAGTCCTCTGAAATGGATCAGCAGCCACCTGCTTTTGAAATTTATAGTAGCTGTGATAAACCAAGATGCTGCCAGCCCAGCTAGATGGAATTTTTGTAAATAATTCTGTGTCATTTGTGAATAGTAATATGATTTGTATGCTTGCCTTAAAAATGTAAGAAAACTATATGTTCTGTACTGAGCTTCAGGATTGTAACCACAGTGCACCCTACTGGAAAAGAGGAGAAATGTGTATAAATTATATGCCAATGCAAATGTATGGTTTCATAGTAAAAGTTGGAATATACAGAGTTAATTTGCAAACTCTGAGAAAATAAATAAAATAATTTTGAGTGTGTTTACCAGAACTAGGAGAGAATGTCTGCAGCTGGACATTCTGTTGTTTGAAACAGAGGTAATTACAGGGCTCCCAGGTAATTGTTTTATGACTTCCAGTTTTTGGCAAGCTTCTAAGAGAGAATTGTCAGCTTCTAAGAGATAAGTATTTTGCGTAGAGACATGTTAAATTCTGTTATCTGTTTAGCCTGGGAACTAGATGCGAGTGTCAAATAGTGATGTCATATAGCTAACCCAGCCATAATGTGTATTATTAACTTAAAAACCATCTCAGAGGGAAAGAAGACATTTTGTATTTTGTTCTGGACCGGTTAACAACTCACCAGCACTTTGCCTTGCTCTGTAAGTAAGTTAAGAACATAGTTTCTCTTAGAGAAAGATAGGAATATAGTAAGATTAGTGTAGATGTTTTCTATATTTATGTGAGACTGTCCTACTATGTTATTTTAAAGTATTTCCTGTGACTGTGAACTCTGCTGTCACTGTGTTGAGTTAACAAGTATTGTCTTGTGCTTTTATTATTAAATATTTTTAAAACTTTTTATTGTGTCTGGTTTGCTTACAAATATTTAGGCTCTTGGGGTACTTGCATGTATTTGGTGATTATGTATAGTCCACTCTGGAATAGCCTTAAAGGTCTGGTCATACTTACCATTTGGATAACAGTAACATTATACAGTGGAATTGGCCACCCTTTGGGAAGGGCCTTATACTAGCTGATAAGTAGGGGTTCTGGTGACAGTGCTAACAACCTTATGGTCTGGGCAGAGGGGGGCATAGCTAGTAAACTTGTGCTAGCCTTCCCCAGGTGTGTGTTTGTGTATAAATCAAATCTCAAAGTGTATGTGTGTGTGGGTGTGTGTGTCAGCTACTTGGGTAGGGACATGAAGCACTGGTTGGACAGAGAGAGTGTTGGGACGACTTGGCTTGGAACCTTGGCTAAGGACTCCACTCTATAGCTGTGTCAGTGGGGAGTCTTATTGGGGATCTGGAGAGAAAGGGAGAAACCAGCCCTGGAATGACTGTGATGTCTGTGTGCTCTTAAGGGAAATTGTACTTTACTCTGTGTGTACTTATCCTTCCAATGTGCACGTCCCTCACTAGTGTTAGTGGTGAGAATTGAGGTTCCTTGATTATTGGGCCAGTGCACAGGCATTATAATGGCATCTCCAGGATAAACTTCAGGGGTGTGCTTTCTAAGGTTGGAATGCACCTCAGGCATTTAATTCCTTCTCCTTTCGTCAGTGTCCATGAGCAGGATAGTGAGGTTCTTCCTTTTGACTTATTCCTAGGAGCAGTGGACACAATTGCCAGAACAGTTTCCTTTAAGATCAGTGGATGTGCTTTTACCATGTTTGGTTGATTGTCTGCTCACAGCAAACAGGGCATCTGATCTCTTCTGGTTTAGTGTCACTAAGCATGTTGCTGATACCTGTATACTCATTGCAGTTATTCTGATGCTAATCTTGGGCTTATATGTGGAAACAAATTTAAGGCTCCTCCCCAGAGCTATGACATATGGATGGTGGTGGGCATGGCCGCCATTTGTAGTCTTGTAGATGGGTACTGTCTTTTTATATAGATGGTTTTATTCCAGCTAATTGTTTGCTGAATGCCTGGCAGCATATGGTTCAGGTGGATCTTACAAGATGGGTGATGACAGGCTTCACGTGACGGGTAAATTTCAAGGTGTTTTTATTTGTGATTTGTGACAGAGCCCCTCACTATCACTCTTCAAGAGGAACCTTGATGAGTGGATGGGTAACAGAAAGTTCACACCGGGGATCACACAACAGCACTACTAGATAGGGGCCAAGGGTATTAGCTGCTAGTACAAGGGTCTAGGGAACTACTAAAGGGGCGGTGAATACCGCACAACGTGGCTGGGCTAATATATGCCTTCGGGCAGATAGCCCAGTACCAACCTATGAACCTATTTACTGTACTGGCAAAAAAGATATTGTTGCCCTATCTAAGTTTTTTTGGAGCATAGTGCTTGTTGGTATATTTCCAAGACTAGTCATCCAGGAGGACTGGCTCAGGACTCAGTATCCTATTAGTTAATGAAGGCTGAATCTCCTTAGCAGATAAATATGCACCTGTTATAATGCTAGATCTGCTGAAATAATTCCATCTCCCTGTATAGCTATAAGATCATTTATTATGAAATCTTTTTTATTGAACCTTTTCAGCATAGGCAGAAACTAGAAGATGACGTGCTCTTGCAGTGTGCGAGATGTTTGGTATTATGGAAAAGGAGGTGTAGCCTGGAAAAGAAAGCACCTTTTTTAAACACCTTTATTAAATTAGCACTTAAGAAATAGATGAACATATATTAACAAAAAAAAAAAAAAACATTTTTCCTTTTTTTATTCATTGTACATCCGTGTATTTCTTTCTTTATAACTATAATTAGTTCAGCATCGCAAAATTTACTTAATCCGTGCCTTCCCTTAAACATCATTCCTCCTCCTGCTGAACATTATTCTGCAAATATTATTCTCATAATTTCCAAAACGTTAGCAGCCTTGTCCCTTATGGAGAGGGGTAACATGTAAATGTTCTGCCCTGTTCTGGTTTATTAGTACTTCAGTTACAGGCATTAAAAACTTCCTGTGAATGCAGGGCTAGTCTTCTTGAGATCCTCACAGGTCAATACCGTGGTAGGTACCTATGAACTCATCTGCCAAACTGAACATACTGTGCAAACTAAGTTCTGTTGTTAAGACTGATTTCTTCAAGCAGATCTAGCATTATGATAAATACATATTTCTCATTTTTTTTCTGCTGAGTTGTTTGACTTGCTGCCATTCAAGTATGTGTGTTGAATATAACATTCTGCACCCATATTCATCAGAAATGAATAGACTAATGATTGAAAAGATTAGAGGTCATCATTCAGGAGTTCTTTGATTAAATGTGCCGTCAAGTCATGATTGTGGTTTATTTATTAAAATTACAGCACTGAGCTGAAATGGTTAATCTGCAAATTCCAGTTCAGCCTTTTGTAATAAACATCCAGTAAGATATTAGTTTAAACAAAGTAACAGATGCATGCAGAATTATATTTTGATGATAGTGTGCTCTCCTCAGACATACCAAAAAGTGATAAAACAGGTGGAGAAAATATTAAATTTGGGGTGTTACTTTAATAAAGAAGGGCTGGACAAAAATAAGTGATGCATGCTTGCCATTACTTGTGAAGTAGTTAAACCCATGTAACTTGCGTTAAGACTTGCTTAGGGGTTTTAGTACTTGTGCACAAACCATTACTTTTCTTGAGATCTGCCTCATAAATTAAGTAGTGAAAAAGCTAATGGAATACCTAGAATGTAGTTTTGCATATTTATTTATTTTATTTATTTGTTTGACATTTGTTGACCGGAATAGTCCGACTGGGACAGAGCCCTTTATCAGCGGAGGCCCGCGGAGAAAAGCTCCAATGTACAGTAGAGGAATAGAAAATAGTAGATTTAAAATTCTGCTATTTACACAATGCATAGAAGAATGCAAAAAATAGTGGAACACAAATATTGCTAAATACATGAATAGAGTAATGATTGTTAATTGCATGTAAATGAGGAAGTCAAGTAAGAGTTTAACACAGATACAGTTAGATAGCAGCTTAATGTTGTAATGGAGTCGGAGCAGATGAAGGGTAGTTGAGGGTGATGTAAGTAGGGGGGAAGGAGCAGTGGGATTTGGGTGGGGGGGGTTGCAACAGTTTGTGTAGAGGGGGTGATTTGATAGGTTTATGGATTAGCAATTGTGAGGGTCCTAGTATAAAATAGCCTGCGAAGAGTTGGGAAAGGTTATGCACTTACTGACAAGAGGTAGGTAGGAGAGAGCAGACCTTGAGGTATAAAGGTAGAGGGTGGGTGGAAGGAGGAGTGTGTGGAAGAGGGGGGGTGATAGGTAGTAGGGAGGGAGGATGAGATGGATAGTAGGATGATGTAGGGAGGGTGAGAGAGGTGTGAAGAAATCAAGATCTGTACTAGGTTCAAGGGGGGCATATTGTATGCAGGATGCATTTTAAGTAGACCCGCACATACATTTTGATCTGAGCCTTGAAAATGACAGTTGTCCCATTTGTGAATTATTGAAAAGAGATTTTTATCTTAAATCATTTTACCATAATCTTCAGAATTACTAGAATTTTACTTTGAATAACTCTCTGCAGCTGGTAACATTGGGAGTTCCTATTCTGAGAACTGTTTTTTATCAAGCAGTTCCTGAATTCTGTAACTTCTGGGACTAAGGTGGGGATGGTGGGGGCACATGACCTCCAATGACATATATGATGTCATGCACCAGTATAGGAAGTGTGCCCAACTACCCACAAGCTTTTGCAAAAAAAAATAAACATGCCCAGCTGATTATAACCTAGGTTGTAGGAAAGTTAAGTACAGTGGCAAAGAAATTTATTTTCTAGGTGTCCCTGAAGCTGCTGTATCACCATCAAGAAACTACACCAGTTACTGTCTGTATTGCCTAATGAAGGATCTTAAGGAGGGCCACAACTGAAAACATTTAAAACAGTTTACCTGAAGAATGTAATGCACAGTTAAAAGCTTTCTTATGGTTTGAAAAATAGCAGTGACTGAGGTAATTCAGCGCAGTGATTGGCCAAAGAGTCCCTTCCATGATGCTGTGTGAACCAAAGCTAAATTATGGTGGATAAGGCTAGACATAAGCTTAAACCTCCCAGCTGAGTTTGCAACCCTGGTAGCCTCTAATCTCTTGACAGTGATGAGCTCTCCTGTGCCTGGTGGGTATCTGACTTTATACCAGTCATCGACATCCATTTCAGAAGATGGCAAGAAAAGCACTTCCCTGGCAGCTATGTTTGATGATGTGTTCTGAGGCTTGAGTGCTATATCTCCCATGTGGGTATAGGTGGGAGATTGCCCTTCTACTGTGGGTTGGACTCCTGCTTGGTGACAGCTGTTCAGTAGAATTTCAGCTAAGAGTGGCTTCATCTGTTACAGTCCACAAGACACAGCCTTGTTCTTGACAGGTAATTAATTAGCTAGCCACTGTTTCCACTACTTGTGAACATGCATTCCTCTCTGAAATGTTATATTTCAGAACATGCTTTGTGTTTCAAAGCATTTTATTGTGACGCCCCAGCACTGGCCCCAGTAATCAAGGAGCCTCAATCCTCACCATGGGCAGCAGTGGGGGACATGCACACTGGGAGGATGACAAGTACACACGCAGTAAAGTGCAATTCCCCTTAAGAGCACACAGAGACCACTGTCAGTCTGGGGCTGGTTTTTCCATCTTTCTCCAGATCCCCAATAGGACTCCCCACTGACAGAGATAAAAAATTGAGATCTCAGTTGAGTGGCAAAGCCAAGATCTCCAGCACCCTCTCTTTCCCACCAGTGTTTTGTGTCCCTGCCCAAGTAGCTGACACACACACACACCTGGGAAAGGCTGGCACAGGTTTACTAGCTATGCCACCTTCTGCCCAGACTATAAGGTATTTTTCACTGCCACCAGCCACTACTTATCTGCTACTTTAAGGCCCTTAGCAAATAGTGTCCAGTCCTACTGTGTAATGTTACCATTAATCCAAATGGTAGTTTGACCAAGAGCAAGACTGTTAGGAGTGGCTGCACAATGTCACCAAATAGATATGCAAGTACTCTAAGGGCTCATATATCTCTAGACAGACCAGCTACAATTGGAAGGTTTAAATAGATTTAATAATAAATATTAAAAGAACAAGACAATACTAAATATGTATTCACAGTGACACCAGAGTTCAAAATCATAGGAAATATTTAAAACAACATTGCAGGATGGCTTCAAATACAGAAATCAACTAAACTAGTCTTTACTATATTCCTTACTCAATCTAAAAGAAATTACTGTACCCTAGTTAACTTATTTACAGAACAAGGCAAATGTGTGGTGAGTGGGTCTTCCAGCTGATGCTGTCATGTCGGAGACAAAATACAAAATGCACTGTCTCTCTTAGAGAGTTCTTAAATTAATATCAAATATTACTGCTGGCTTTGCTTGCAGGATGACCTCAGTTTTTGTCACCTGACTTCAGTTCCCAAGCTAAACCCCCCATTGCTGGAAACTACCAGTATTTAGCATCTCCCTGTGAAAACACAAACAAGGCCCTTCTTAGATCTTTTGGCAAATCGTGGGAGTCATAAAATAATTAAGCATTAACCCACGTCTGAGTGTGGGTAATGCTGGATTTATCCACGATTGGTGTGGTTTGGTCACGAGGGTGAAGCTCGAGTGACCAAACAGACAACCATGGGTAAAGCCAGCATTGCCACACCCAGAAGTGGGTTATTGCTATTATACAATGACATTATTAAAGAAAAACAATACTTACTTTTCTTAAATAATTTCTTTGTATAATGCCTCCATACTGCCCTTCAGCGGTTTTCCACTATCCTGGCACTTTTTTTGATGTACTACGCATGCATATGGGACTTGTGTTCCCATGCTTACACAGTACTTCAGGGCTGTGCAGAGGAAGCAATGATGAAAGGAAGATCTCCTTTGCTGTTTTTTTTTTTTTTTTTTTTTTTTTTTTTTAATTCAAAATAAAAAAGTAAAAAATCAGGGAGACTGTGGTACGTTTCTTTAATTTTGCAGAACTTACCTGATTATCTTTTTATTTTTGTCTGTGCCATATCCCTTGCTTCCTTTAAGTCTCCTGGTTTCTTTTTTTATTAAAAAAAAAAAAAAAAGAAAAGTAAAATAAATTACGAGAAATACTAACAGGAAAAAGTTAGGGTGACCGAACCTTTTCCCGTCGGTATAGTTTCCGATTTACAACGGGCGTGCTGTTTGGGCTGGACAATCAGTGAAGTTTTGCAAGGTAATCTCCCGTGTTTCACTCTCCCCTGTTAAATGGTTACAATAGTATATAAAAATATCTCCAACAGACGTCTATACAATATGACATACAGTTCTAATATATTTGTAACACAGGCATATGAATCAGGTTGATATTCACAAATGATACACAGCCACTTACTGCCAGCCCAGCTAGCTGGAATTGTTCATCTCCTTTTGTTACATTTCTGTATAGATCATATTAGATCATATTAATATTCACAATTAACATATAATTATTTACAAAATTCCAGCTAGATGGGCTGGCAGTAACTACTTTTGTTACATTTATGAACATGGAACAACCAGGCACAATGTAGAAATACACCACTTTAATAGTTCAAAAACCACACGATGAGCAATATTCCACAAGTTAAGCGCTTTCGTCACCAACTGCAAGGGACTTCATCAGAACAAATGAATGTAACATCCCACCCTTTTATTTATATATATATATATATATATATATGTACCCCACCCCAATTAATCATGTTTAATTGTTTAATTTAATAGAAAGCTTTAAAACATAATATAAACTCAACCTATACATGCTAGAAGTGTGTTGTGTGTATGAATTAAAACACTATCCTAAAATACTTTTTAACTTTAAAATATTAGCTATGCTAGTCATTTCATTGATTCCTGGATACTCCACAGCATTCAAGCATAGCTGCCATTTCAGCTCACTGATGTCCAAATGTATATCTAGGCATTTTCCCTGTGTGTCTTTAAGCTGTTGTGTTCCCAGGAACTTAGGTATGCTCTTTTTGGTCCTGCACATGCCTACTCAAGGCACTAGTTGACCTACTGTATCTTATGTCCCCCAAATGTTCTCCACTTCTGTTCTTGAATTTTCTACAGGTTTTTCCTATGTAAAATATGGGACATTGTTGGCATTTCGCCATGTATACAACATTAACACTATTACAGTTAAAATATCCATTAACAAAAATGTTCCTGTTTAACCTGAAAATTTCGCCAGTCTCCATAATGTAGGGGCAATAAATACAATTATTGCACTTAAAATTACCTAGTTTTCTGCTACAACATTCAGGTGCTAAATTTGTTTCCAAAATGTCCTTGAATGACCTGTCCTTCCTGTATACCAATCTGGGATTTTTGCCCACTCTAAGTGCAACATTCGATTCAAATTGTAAAATATCCCAGTTGTTCTTGATGAAGATAAATATGATGTTTGCATCTTGGTTAAAAGTGATGATTAAACTAGTTTGAATATCATTGTGTTTACTTAAAATTTCCCTATTTGGTGATGTCCTAGTTTTGTGTCCTAAAATGGGCTTGTAAATCCCATTCTCACACTTGTTTTTTACTTCCATACAAATTTCATTCAGTAGACTACTAGGATAACCCCTTTGATCAAATAACTGGATTATGAACTTTGTTTCTCTTAAGAAATCATCTTGCTGGCTAAGCATCCTGGCTGCACCAACTGCCCCTTAACTACAGATTTCTTCTGATGGTGCAGGTGCCGGCTGTCATAATCTAGGTATGGGTTGGAAAATGTTGGTTTTCTGTAAATATTAGTGATAAAACTCTTACCGTCTTGATCAATTTTTAAATCCACATCCAGATAGGTAATATTTTTTCTGTGATATTCGTAAGTAAACTTCAAAAAATCTATGGTATCATTGATGTAAACCAAAAACTCATTTAATTCAATCTCAGAACCCTTCCAAATCAGAAACAGGTCATCCAAAAACCTAGTGTAATGTATTATCTTTGAGGCAAAGGGACTTTGCATAACATATTTTTGCTCGCAAAATGACATAATTAAGTTTGCAAATATGGGGGCACACGCTGCCCCCATTGCTACCCCCTTGACTTGTTTGTAAACTTGCCTCTCAAAATACACGTAATTACTTTTAAGTATTACCTCCATCAAAGTGACATTTATTTTTATTTTATTTATTTTACATTTGTTAACTGGGAGAGTCCAACTGGATATATGTCCATTTTCAGTGGAGGCCCGGGGAGAAAAGCTCCAGAGCAGTAACTTCATTAACAAGAGAAAGACATGTTAACCAAAAGGTTCAATAAACAATATATAGAGTACACAATCTTTATACTTCTTATAGAAATATAGTACATATAAGATAGTGAGTTAACCAAAGAGTGTATTTTTCAACATTCACAGGCTACATTAATAGATACATGTTATAGAGGTGTTTAACAGCACGTATAGCAGGAAAATAGAGTAGATAACTTCATAACTCATTTCTACACATGAGAGACTAGCTATGTCTTTTAGGTTTCTTTACAGAGTTCAGTGATATGATTACCCCATACAGACATTACAAAAGCAGTAGATAAGCTGTTACTCTAGTTGCTGGAAACAGAGACATATGAATTACTATACAGGGGTAGTACCGGTACATAATCTGTGATTCAGGAAGTGTGTTTTGAGTAGTTTTTTGAATTGGGTGGTGGAGTTCTTTATTATGAGTGCTGGAAGGGAGTTCCAGATTTTAGAGAGGAAGTGGCTATAAATGGAGCTACTTGCCTCATTTTTATAGTTTGCTACCTTAAGGAGGTGTTGGGTACTTGATCTCAGGGATCTGGTAGTGGTGTAAGGCTGAAGTAGTTGCTGCAGGGCTGGTGTGTTGCCTGGGTGATGTAGTACTTTGTGAGCAAGTGCTAGTTGGTTGACTTGAAGGGTCAGGGGGAGTTCTAGCCAGCTGAGTTTTTTTAGGCTTTCACAGTGGTGGGTTCTAGAAGGTGATCCTGTGGCAAATCTGGTTATTTTATTGCAGCAGCTATCTAATTTGTTGAGCTCAGTTTTTCGGAGATTGCTAAGCACGGGGGAGGCATAAAGTAGGGTTGATAGGAGGTGTGTCCTGACTGTGGTAACCTTGAAGTGACTGGTGAGAAACTGTTTGTTGCAATAGAGTAGGCCCATTTTTCTGTGGACTCTTTTTATGGTCTGGGAGATATGAATGTCAAATTTAAGACTATTGTCAATTTCGAGGCCTAGCAGTTTGGCGTCACTGCTGGGTGTGATGATGGTGTTATGAAAAGAGATTGAAAAGTTAGATGAGGAGGGTGGAGATCTGCGAGGGCTGAAGAGGAGTAATTTAGTTTTGGCTGGGTTTAGAATGGGGTTTTGGTTAGTGATCCATGTTTCTGCCAGGGAAAATCATTCTTGTGTTAGGGAGAGGAGGTGGTCAAGGGAGTTGGCTGCACAGATAATGGTGGTATCATC
Source organism: Protopterus annectens (assembly GCF_019279795.1). Taxonomy (NCBI): domain Eukaryota; kingdom Metazoa; phylum Chordata; order Ceratodontiformes; family Protopteridae; genus Protopterus; species Protopterus annectens. The sequence continues at coordinate 16,038,080 of NC_056729.1, read as the reverse complement.
TGCATATTGGACTATTAAGGCTTTGGGTATGGTGGATGGTAGTTGATTAGTAAATAGGGTGAAGAGTAGAGGACCCAGGATGGAGCCTTGGGGTACCCCTAGGGAGACGGGCAGTAAGGGAGAGAGCTGATTTTTGCCATTTTACAGCTTGTTACTTGCCATCTAGGTAGCTCTTAAACCAAGAAATAGTAGAGAAGCTGAGATTTAGGGTGGTTAGTGTATGAAGCAATTTTTCATGGTTGACCATGTCAAAGGTTTTAGATAAGTCTAAGAGAGTTACAGATACTAGCAGTTCATTGTTTCTGTGGTTATTGACAGTATTGGTGAATGATGCAAGTGCAGTGGGGGTGCTATGGAAGGGTCTGAAACCATGTTGCTGAGTGGATAGTAATTTGTTTTCTAAGAGGTACTTCATCAATTGCATGTGGGCAACCTTCTCTAGAAGTTTTGATAGGGGGGATAGTGTAGCTATGGGTCAATAGTAACCAAGTTCTACAGAAGTACCCCCGTTGTGCAGTGGTGTAATATGTGATCTTTTCCAAAGATGGGGTAATTTGCAATCTGAGATAGATCTGTTTATTTATATGGAGACAGGGTAGGCTATTGCTTCAGCTGCTAGTTGCAGATATTTGGAAGGTAGATTATTGGCGGCTGTAGAGGCTGGCCTGAGTTTTAGTAGTCATTTTTGTATGATTTTGGTTGGCACTAGGTTGAAGGTGAAGATGGGGTAACTGATATTTTTTTGGGTGAAGAGGGTGTTTTAGTTGCGGATGGGTTGTTGGGGCTTAGTTGGTTGTTGACTAGGTTTTGGATAGTTTCTGTGAAAAATTTGTTGAGCTGAGTTAGGGATGTTGTCATGGTTGTTCACTATTTCGGGGGTGGGGGTGGTTGTTTTCCCTGGTTGTAGTACAGTGTTGACAGCAGCCAAGAACTTTTTTGGGTTGTTAATATATTTTTTCTGCGAATTTTGATAGTAGGAGAATTTGTCTATTTTAATAAGTTGTTTGACTTTGTTACGTAACTGACGGTATGTTTGTCCATGCTTTGTTCCTATCTCGGAATAATGTTTAGTATTTAAAGTTAGCCAAGGTACATGTTTAGTTCTGATTCTTGTAGTTCTAGGAGGGGCATGGTGGTTAAGTATGTTAATGAAGGTAGTATTGAAGTATAGTACTGCTTCATTAAAGTCCAAAGTTTTTAGGGGGGGGGGGTCCAGTTACATAGTTTTAGGTCATTATTGAAGTTTTTTCTATTCCTACATTCCCTGACAGTTTCTTGGGTCAGTTGGGAAGTTTTGCTTCTTATTAGAAATGTATGTAGGTGGTCGCTGAGGGTGTCTGGCAGGCAGCCAGCATGAGATATGTGGGAGGGATGAGATACTAGTATCCAGTTTAGTATAGATTGATGTTTGGTTCTTTTGTCTATTCTGGTGGGGGAGGTTTAGTTGGGTTAGTCCTTGTAGGTTGATATGGGAGATGGGGTTTAGACTGGAGCAGTTGTCCCAGTCAATATTAAGGTTGCCTAATAGGATGTTTTCTTGGGGAAGTGTGTCGGTTATCCATTCTAGTAGTTTTTCTGTGATGGTAATATTCCCTCGGGGGATATAGCATCCTATAATGTTGATGTGTTATGTGGGTTAAGTTTCAGTTTAGTGATGATGAGTTCAGTGTTATCCAGGTCTGGGGTTGTTGTGTCTAGTTTTTCTAAGATAAGGTGAGTTTTATATAGTACTGCTACTCCTCCACCCCTTTTTCCTACTCTGTCATTTCTGATTATATTGTAGCCTGGTGCTCTGATTTCATTATCTTGAATTAGGGGCTTAAGCCAGGTCTCTGTCAGAATGACGATATCTGGATGTTAAAAGGAGATTAAGGCATGGAGGTCATGGACCTTATTTAAGATGCTTCTAATATTTAGATTTATGATGAGGAGTGAGTTTGTGGGCCTTGGGAGTAGGGTTGTATTTAGGTCTGGGATTGGTCTGTCTGGACTGAGTGGACCTGGGTTGGGTTGTATGTCACCGTAGCATACTAGTGCTGTTTTCAGGTGTACATAAAGTTTGACTAGTTTGTTGTTGAGTTTTGTGTAATTAAGAGTGGTGTGGGATTGGCTATTTGATGGGCATAGCTTGTGTCTGAGGTGGTGGATTATGGTGGTTTGATAGTTGTATGGGGTTTGGAGTATTGAGGGATGTTCCTTTCTAAGGAATGAATAGTGTGTAGGTAAGTGGTGTTTGGTAACTGGTAATGGAGGTTAGCAGAGTGAGGGAAGTGATGCAAATGATATATAGTAGGAGTTGAGTGTGTGAGGGTTGAGATGGAGATATGGTGTAGGGGTGAAATACCTAGTGTTAACCAATAACCCCAAAAACCCACAGCTATTATTCAACAATATGATCCCACCAAAAATATCATAAATAAAAGTCAACTAGGATGACACCAAAGACTGGTCACTATAGTTATAAATTATCAAGTGTTAAGATCCTGGTCAAATTTATGGGTTCTAAATAACTGTTCTAACCATTTTAGTCCATCATGGGGTATTACTGAAAATAAATTGCATACATCCAGTGTGACCATGATAAGATCACTGCTAATGTCCACCCCATTTAATTTGTTCAAGAACTGCCAGGAATCTTTACTAATGTAGGTAAAAACTTCCAAAGCCTTTTGCATATTGGAATCCAAATATTTACTTATAGGTCTTTGATCTTTTTTTCATCCACAATGGGCCTGAATTTGGGGTATTTCAACCCTTTGTGAATCTTTGGTATTCCGAAAATATTAGACACCATTGGGTGTTCATTTCGCATATAAAAATATTCTTTTTCATCTGTTTGTCCTTGGTACAGCATATCTTCTAATAACATGTCTATCTTTTTATTTGTCACATTAATTTAATTCAAAGAATTTCTACACAAGTTCCATCCATAAGCAATACAGTCATTCCGTCCAAATAATCCCCTTTGTCCATAACAACTATACCATTACCTTTGTCCGGTTTCATAAACCGGACATTTTGATTCCTTATTAACTCATTCAATAACTTCTCCTCTTCAATGGTCATATTTTTATTGTTTTCTCTTTGCCTCTATTGTTATTGAAGTGTTGTCTGATATCTTTCTGACAAATCTTTTCAAACAGACCTATCAAGTGCTAGGCTCGTGCAACATGCCACTTGAATCCTGCTGTGTAACTGCAACACTGTTGAACCAGACTTTCGGGTTTAATTTTCTAGTGAAACATTTCAAATCAGTGGGTTGACAACATTCCCTCTCCTACAAGGCACAAAAGTGAAACCTTTTGCTAATAAGTTGGCATGGGCTACATTTAGTACATTATTAGAATAATTGTACATTTTAAAATCTCCTTATTATTGTAAATAACTGGTTCCAATCCACCATGTACATTCTCTTGTTCTTCTAAACAGTGCATTAATATGTCTAAATCACAAGTTTCAACTTCACAGCTGTCTTGTGCCATGAAGAATTGACATTCATTAATCACATTTTCATCTACCAAAACCCTTGTGTCGCTATTACCTTCATCATTAGATTCTCTTAAGCTTGCACACTCGCAACATCCTTGATTTGTACTGGAGATAACATCACCCTTCCCCTCACGTATGGTCACAATTCCAGCATAACCTTCGTCCATTGATGATAAATTTCCACAGTCATAGTCAATAATATTGTTAAGCGGGCTACTTACTGATGGTAAAATACCCAAAGCCATGTCCATTAACACATACACTAGGGATTCCGAGTTCTTGTCGTTTTCAGTCTCTCCCCCTGCCCCACATAGTCCTGGTAAATATTCCCCGAAAAAAACTGCTGTTCTTTCCTCGTAGTCTTTCAGAACGCCGTACAGTTTCATCCATGTTTGTCACAGAATGGAGACACTGACACTGTTCCTGCTGATGTGTCTTTGGTCTTGCATCATTTCCTGTCCATTTCTTCTCAGCTGATTCTAACCGATCCTCTGCTCTGACTTGGCCACATACAAAAGCTCGAGGTCTTCAAGCAGCTCGTGGCCTACTCCCTATCTTATGATGCATTGGTGCTTCTCCCAGATCTCGTTTGCCGCTGCAACAGATCGGGTCTTCTTCAACAGCTGTGGCTTGTATAAGTGAAATTTCTTTATATTTCTCTATTTTCTCAATATTTCTCAATAGCTGTTGATATTTCTTGCTGTTTCTTAGCTTCTAGTGAGTTCTAGTATTAGATAGTTTAAAACTTAGAGAGTGCATTGTTGTTATTAGTGGCCGTTCTTTTTTCTATGCCGTTTTTTCACAACTCGTTTAAGTTACAGAGTTGTTTTGTTAGAGTTTCTCTCTACCCTTATAGTGTGTGCTGTAGAATTAGAAATAGAGTGTCTTAAGCTTAAGCCCAGATATATATATATATATATATATATATATATATATATATATATATATAGTATTGTGTGCTTCTTCATATTTAGTCATATAGTATGTGCTGTAGCGTTTACAAAATTTTAAGAATTAGAGCCCTGTTTTTTTCTTAGGGCTATCCTATATATAGGATTGTGTGCTTTTCATAGTCACTCGTATAGTGTGTCTTTTTTGCCTGTTAATGGTTACATTATTGTACAGCCATGTCTCAACAAGAGAAACCTAAGTCTGGATTCAAGAAGTGTCCTAAATGTAGACAAAAAATGTCGATTACAGATGGGTACATAGAGTGCGTTTATTGTTTAGGTGATGTCCACCTACAGGAGAATTGTGCCATCTGTCATTCTTTTAGCTGTCGTGTCCTTCACGAGTGTAGGAGCAAGTTAATAGCCGGGGGATTATTGAAGTCCTCTTTCCAGGAATCTTTAGATAAGGACAAACCTGCAAAATCCTCCAAGACTTTTTCTTCTAGCTCCTCTTCTGGGTCGGAGCCGAAAAAGGGTTCATCGACCTCTAAACCGATGCGGACTACCACCTCGGCTCCATTGCTTATGGAACCGGAGGTGGTGGTGGTTAGTAGGAGCCAGTCCCCTGTATTGGAGCTGGTATTTCCTACTCTAAAGTCTCCAATACTGCAATCAGTGTCCTCTTCTACAGCTTCTTCTCGGTCCTCAGGACTATCTGATAAGGATGTGGATCATGTGGTGCAGAGGCTTCTGCAGACACAGGCACTAGCAAAAATTTTGTCGGGGCTGAACCTTGGGGCTTCGGAACCGACTAGGACCCAGCCCATTTCTACTGTTACTGCTCTGATTTGATCCAAAGCTTCAGAGCCAGAATGTTTGGAGCTGATGATCGTGGAACAACCGGAGCTGACACCCCTCCAGGCCTATCAGATGTTCTTCGTGTTTCACTGTTGCAGTCATCACACTTGGGTTATCTGCCTGCAGGTAGCCCTCAGTCGGCCCAAATACCAGAGTCTTGGGATTTCTACATCGGATGCTGTCATCTCTTCCATGACGTCCGGGGTATAAAACATGCAGCTGATGCCATTACATCAGCTTTTCTTGCCATGCAGGAGCCCAAAGCAGAAGCAGTTCGCAAGTGCCAGTCGGCCGCTAACTGAAATTTTCGTGTTTTGAGTTTCAAACCTGAAGTCTTCTAAAGCTAAGTACCCCTTTGGGGATCCTTTTTTCTTGCTCTAAACGATGTCAGAAAAAGTTAACAATTGTCTTGCCTGTGGAAAGCACATACCTCACAGAGATTTTAATTTTTACTGCATCACCTGTTTAGGCCCAGACCACAATGTCCCTCCCTGTAGATTTTGTGCCTTGTTCAATGCCTGAACTATTCATCGTCGGGCTATCTTTGTCACCAAATTATTTCACTCTCATTCTCTGTATTCCGAAATGGCTTCGATAAGCCCATCCGACTACCAATCTCCCAAAAAAATGTAAGGATAAAGACAGAGACAGACTGCATAGGTCCAAAACTGCCAACGATGCTTCCGTTAAGCTAGTTGCCAGTCCGCCGGTACTCAGTGAGGGGCTTTTGCAGCCCCCGATACCCACTTCTATAGATTTGCAGGCCTCTACTGAGACTCTTTCGGAGTCAGATATGCCGCAAAATGCTTATTCGACTATGGAACCTGCAGATGTCTCTACCTTGGATGCGTCCGGAGACGCTGTGCAGGCACCAGCTTCTGAGGATGTATTCAGACCTTCCGATGTTTGTATTAAACAGACTACTACGTTTCTGAATAAAACTACCAAATTTCTCAGGCCCAGAGTTCGCACTATGCCTAGGAAACCGATGACCAAAGTGCATTCTCAAGCTCCCATGCCACAGAAACAAATGCTTAGAATGACTGAAGACCTTATTACTTTAATTAGGGAAGCCAGCCTTCCCCCACTAAAAGACAAAGAATGGATTTTCCTTCTGATTCTACAGACCATGAGTCCGATGACTCTGACCTTTCTGATTACAAGGATATATCCTTATCTACCTATGAGGATTTAGATGCAGAGGATTCTATTCCCTCTGCCTCCCCCCAGAGGACGTTTCTTTTGGTGAAACCTTGCATACCCTAAGAGAGCATTTCTGCTGGGAATACCAGGACTACCCACAGTCCAAAAAGAGACTCTGAGAATTTTTAGACTTGCCTTAGCACAGGCCTCTAGCTATACCCCCTGTCCTGGATATTGTAGATGATGTCTTCATGGAGTCCAGTCTTATCCCTGATACTTTAGCACCAGCTCCTAGAAAGCCTGACCGGTACTGCAGAGTACCTGACTCTCACAAATTTCTCTTTAAAAATCCCACTGCAGATCCAGTGACCATTTCCCAGGGACCTAAAAGTATTAAGGCTACTACAGCCAAAAACCCTACCCCTTTGGACAGGGATTCTAGGGCTTTAGACAAATGGGGTAAGAAGGTATATACCTCTGCAACCCTTGCCATCAGGGCTTTAAATTACCAGTTTCACATGTTGAAGTACCAGCAGCATATTATGGAACTAATTAAACAAAAAATGTTGTTGATTCCTGATTGTGCAGAAAATAAAGATTTACAAGAGTTAATGCATTCCGCAAACCAAGTTGGTAAACATACCTTGCAGTGTGGTTTTGATGACTTAGAAACATCTTGCAGGGCTTGTCACTGGGTCTGTTCTGAGAAGGCATGCTTGGCTGAAGGAACAAATCTTGCCAGACCATGTCAAAGCAAAAATTACTAGACGCTCCATTAAACCAAGAATGTTTGTTTGGCACAAGTTCTTAAAAAGATTGAGGAAAAGCTAAATCTATGCAAACTGATAAAGATTTCTTACAGGTACAGTCACCTAGATTCAGTAGGCATTGGCCTTCAAAAAACTGGTCCTTTCCAGTCCTTCCCAGATCTTCAGTCCAAACCCAGGGACAACAGACCACAAAGAGTCTCAGGGTATGCACAGATCTAAACAATGGAGTGCTCCCACCTCAAAAACAGGGAGTGGTAAGCCACTCCCTTATGGAAAAAGTTCACAATGACATGTCCTTCATCCTTCCCAGCCATGCCCAAGTACTTGCACCCCTAGGAGGAAAAGCTCACCCTGCTTGCAAAAAACTGGGAGTATATTACCCAGGACCAATAGGTCTTAAACATTGTATCCCAGGGATACAGATTCTACTTCCACTCACTGCCAACCCCAAGCAGATTGCCAGACCTTCCTCCAAACTAGTGGACAGAGGCCCAAAAGCAAGTACTACTTCTTCTCAGTATCAGGGCTCTTCAACCTGTTCCAACAGAGCAGAGGGGGCAGGGTTTCTACTCCAGACTGTTCTTGACACCCTATTCTGGATCTGTCAATTTTCAACACCTTCCTGGTGGTAAGAAAATTCAAAATGCTTGCACTCCAGCAGCTTTTTCCTATGCTAGCCAAGGACTCCTGGCTGGTCACCCTAGACTTAAAAGAAGCTTATCTGCATATTCTCATAAGGGAATCTTGCAGTAAATACATATGTTTCAGGGGAGGCTCTATGCACTATCAGTTCTCTGCACTTCCCTTTGGCTTATCTACTGCACCCAGGGTTTTCACAAAATGCCTGGCTCCAGCCATTGCATACTGCAGGCAAAGAACTATTGAAATGTACCCATACTTGGATGATTGCCTGATTCAGGCGGACAGTCAGGAATTGCTACTTCAGCACCTGACATTTGTAAAGAGACTCCTAACTTCTCTGGGGTGTACCATCAACGAAAAGAAATCACATCTAGTACCTGGCCAAAACATTGAATTCCTGGGAGCAAGCTGGAGCACAACTTCCCAGATGGCATTCCTAACTCCAGAAAAGCAGGTTTATTTGACAAATTACTTCAAACTACTGGCCACCCAAACCCAGCTATCCGCAAGAAAAATACTGCAAGCCCTAGTGTTCATGGCTTCATGCATTCTCCTAATTCCATATGCAAGACTGCATATGAGGAAACTTCAATGGTACTTAAAATGTCTCTGGTGTCAACATTCGTAGGACCTGGAAATAGTGATTCCTATCATTCCTTACCTAAGGACAGAGTTCCTTTGGTGGGCAGAGGCTTGCAACCACAAGGGACTCCCTTTTACCCAACCCCCCCCCTTACAGCCCTAACCCTGACAACAGATGCATCAGACTATGCATGGGGGGCTCACATGGCAGGCAAATGGAGCCCAGGACAAATTCACCTGCATATCAATCACAAAGAAATGTTAGCTGTACAGAATGCACTGACAGCCTTCAAATACCTTATCCTTCCAGGACAACTCTTGATAATGACAGACAACACCACAGTTATGTGATACATAAACAAGCAGGGGGGAACTCATTCCTACCCACTCTGCAGGTTAGCCATGGCTCTGTGGAACACAGCCTTGAGCAATCAAGTGCACCTGCAAGTTCAGTTCTTGCCAGTCAAACAAAATTCACTGGTAGACGACTTAAGCAGAAATATAATGGACCCACACAAGTGGAAACTGGAACCCAACTCATTCAAACTTCTAATTCACAGGTGGGAGACAACAGAGGTGGACCTCTTTTCTTCCCCCCAAAACTATCAACTGAGCAGATTCTGCACCAGAACTCCCCACAGCCAAGCATGGAAAGTGGATGCTCTATCCTTTACATGGGAAAACCTCTCAATCTACACCTTTCCCCCTCTGCCCCTCCTTACAGAGGTACTACTCAAGATCAAACAGGACAGGCCAAGGACAATCCTTATTGCACCAGACTGGCCATGCCAGCACTTGCACCCACTCCTAAGCAGTCTGACACCAGTGCCACCCTGGCACCTACATCAGACCCCCCCCCTCCCTGCTGTCCCAGCAGGAGGGACAGATTTTGCATCCTCAGCTGCAAACCCTGAACCTGGCAGCCTGGCATATTCCCTGAATACATCACTAGCAGCCCTCAGCAAACAGGTGCTGGATGTCATCCTTGAGGTCAGGAGGCCTAGTACTAGGAAATCCTATTCAGAAAAGTGGAAAAGATACTGTTCTTGGAACCAATCTCAAGGAAAGGACACAGCCGTGCCCACCTTATCTTAAATCCTAGATTATCTAGCAGAGCTGCTCCACAAAGGCCTATCCTTCTCATCAATTAAGATTCATGCCTCTTCCATCTCAGCTCATTACAATACTGAGCCACCCCTCTTCTCTCACCCTCTGATCAAACCGTTCCTGAAAGGAGCTAACAATTTACAATGAATGAATACACTCGGACATCTACATTTATGGTAAGTGTACACAACTGTACTTTCCGACTGCTCTGACTTCTGCGGTGCCGATGTTAGAGTCTAGGAATCGACACGTACCAGTCAGGTCCGGAGAGGATAGTCATACCGACCTGCCAGTTCTGACTTTGCCTCTTGGGGCCTCGGCTCGGGTGAGTTCAGTACCTACCTTGGGCTCGGAGCCCACCACTTCGGTGCCACGGAGACTGCCTGTTCCTGTGGATCCAGGTGTCTCTTTGGATCAGAGCTGGGAAGCCTTTGATGTCGTGAGGCGAGCATTGTCCCCTCGGGCATCCACATCATTGGTACAAGCAACCTCCTTCCCTAAAGCACCTGCGTCTGTCTCTGCTTCACTGATCCCTCAAAAGTGTAGAGACCCAGAGCCTCAGGTTTCCCCATTGGGTGAACCCTACTCTTCTGGGACCTCCCACTGAGGAGGTTCCCAGGAAGTGGCTTTGCAAGAGGAAGCATCTGGATTCCCCATAGGAATCCATCACATTGGATACTGACTTAGGTGAGAGAGAAGGGTCCCCACGGTCCCCCTCTGAAGATATCTCTTTCGGTGATATCTTGGAAATACTGAAGCAGACTGGTGGCTGGAAGCCCATTAACCCTACTGGTGGAGTCATTCCTCCCGAAGGCTTTCGGTCTCAACCCTCCACTTCTTGGGTGACTCTGCCTTTTGATGAGCAGATAGACCTTTCTCGACAGGCATGGGAGTCCCTGGATACCATGGAGCCTGTCCCTTGGAGGCCTAACAAATTCATAACGTCACCCCAGGACAAGGCTTTCCTTACCAAAGGAGTACCCTACCCATTGATGCTGTGGTAGTGGTGACAGCCCCCAAAAAGGAGTTGTCAGAGACCTCTACATCTGTTCATCCTCCTAATAGGGATTCTTGGATCATGGACAGATACGGAAAGTGCATGTTTATTTCAGCGGCCTTTGCTGTTCAATTCCTGAACTATCTTATACATTTTACTAGACTACACAGATATCTCCTTAAGGAATTGGGAGATGCTCCACAGAGTGCAGTAGCTATGGCGGTCTCAGGCAAGGTAACCTCCCAGCTTGCTACCTTAAATTCCCTCATAACTTCTTCCATGCATCTGATTTTGTATGCAGCTGATGGAATGAGTAGGGCAGCAGGTACAGGAATTGCTCTTAAAAGACACTCCTGGATACACTTGTGTTCCTTTGCAGAGTCCTACAAGTCATCCTTTGTCAACACCCCCTTTAATGGTTCATCCTTTTTTTGGACCGGAAGTGAAGGAAATGGTTTCCAGGTATGAGAAAGATGGAAAGACACCGTCTGCCATAGGAGTCTGTTTTTCCATCCCTACCAGACCTTATCCTAAAGGTCAGAAAAGAGGGAAGATGTGGTTCCATAAATCCCAAGGAGCTTTCTTTCACACACACATGGTGACACCCCCTCTATCTAGAGGCAGAGGAGGGGGTAATAATGGAAGACGCCGTCCACGAGGCAGAGGGAGCCCGCAAAATCATGGCGACAAGACTCAGTTCTTTGGAAAGTCCCATCAGTGCTTCCGAAAGGAGTCTTGTCTGTCCATCTTAATGGTTGTTGTCCTTTATTAAAAAGCTTGGTCAGAAACTCTAAGGTTCAACTGGCAGCAATTTCTAATTTTCATATTAGCAATCAGGAGGCTTCTATCATGTCCCATAGACTTTCTAAAGCCTTCCTTAAAGGTGCTATCCATTTGAGACCACCTATTAGATTCCCAGCTACACCATGGAATCTAAATGTTCTTTCTCGAATCATCTTACTCCCTTTTGAACCAGATTCATCTTGTGACCTGAAATACTTATCATGGAAAACTATCTTTCTAGTAGCTATTCCTTCTGCTCGAAGGGTCATGGAATTACATGCCTTGTCCATCAAACCCCCATACTTGATTTTTCACAACAGTGTCTCGCTGAGAACATATCCTTGATTCTTACCTAAGGTTTGTTCAGAGACAAACCTCAACCAAACTATAGAATTACCAGTTTTTTCCCCAAATAAACTAACAAGATGGAACATATGCTGTACAAACTTGACATCCATAAGCAGCTTTGATTCTATTTACACAGAGCTAAGGACTTTAGAAAATCAGAACAGCTTTTCATCTCCTTTTCAGATTCAAAGAAGGGTATTCCAGTGGTAAAAACCACGTTGTCAAAATGGTTGTCAGATTGCATTTCCTTCACATATAGCTCTGGGCATATGCCACTAAATCATAAAATAAAGGTGCACTCAACTAGAGCTGTTTCCACATCTTCAGCTTTTGTGGCTAAGCTCCCTATAGATTCCATTTGTGCAGCAGCCACGTGGTCTACACCTCATACCTTTATCACACCTTACAAATTGGATAGTCCCTGCAGGGACAGGGCCTCCTTTGGTTCCATGGTCCTGAGGAATATACTTCCGTGAGCCACCCAAGAAAGATGCTGCTTGGGATGCTAACCTATCAGTGAGAATGAAGGTGAGATAGAACAACTTCATATAAAGAGGTTATGTACTCACCATAACGTTCCATGTGAGTTGTTCATCTCACCTTCATTCTTACATCCCACCCACCAACCCCCTACCATGAATTTCTTGAGGAACCGGAAGTTGAGACAAATCTTTGTAATATTTGTCCTTATCTACTTATTTTTTCTTACCAGTGTAGTTACCTATTGGTATAGCTGTCTGCAAACAAGATCTGAGGGAAGCACCACTGCATCATGGGATAGGGAGTAGGCCATGAGCTGCTTGAAGACCTCAAGCTTTTGTATTTGGCCATGTCTGAGCAGAGGATCGGCTCCGAACCCATCAGTGAGAATGAAGGTGAGATGAACAACTCGCGTTGAACGTTATTGTGAGTACATAACTTCTTTTTAATTTTGGCTGTGCCAGGTCATTGGCTATATTTGCAGCACCAGGCCATGCTTGCACTACACTGATATAGAGATGGCTCAAATTCTGATTTCCAGGCTAATGAAAGCGGGCTATTCTGAATATACTTTTCTGGAGAAAGTTTCATTTTAAACAGGATTCACAGGAAATTATTGTTTAGGAAGAGTACATGGGCATTAACTCACTCAAGCCTATAATGACATTTTTATATATTTACAGTTCGCATCCATTACTCCATTATGGCATCCAGACATTTTTTGGACCTGGATTCTTTAACCAACTGACTTATCAGCTAATAATAGGTAGTACTGGAAAGTGCAAAGATTTAAGAAAGTGAGGAGGTGTTATTTTTACTGTTTTGGATTCTTCCCAACTGTTGTCCACTGTGGAAGGCCCTGTGAAGTAAGGTAAAACAGATGTGTGAGAACCCATTGTGTTAGTAGATCTTCAAGAGACTGTGTGGAGAAATTTATTACAGTTCTGTTATTCCCTTTGCCTTGGATATTTCCTCTATTTGCTAATATGGATGGGTGCTTCTGTAAATATTAACAAGTTTACTTTTTTATAGACTTGTCTTTTTGCTTTCATCTTTCCAGTTATGTTTCCTGACTTAACCTTTACTTTAACTATGACCCTTTAACAGTCACAAAGTCTTAGTTAGGTAATGGGATACACTACCTCCCCAATGCCAAAACTCACACTACCTTCCAAAAGCCTCTGCATTTAACAAAATGCCCCATGATTTCAGATGTCTTAGGTTTGAATGATCACACATCGATTTAATGAGAATTGATTATTCATAGTAGACTCCTTCCACAGCCAGTATGGAATCTGCATTGCTCCTCCTGAATCAGAACCTCATCTGCTTGCTAGTTTCCTTCCTAGTACCTTGGCATAGTTTTTGCCCCAGCTGCTAACGATTGTGCTTCCACCATTAATGGAACACACCCTTCTGTCTGCTTTCTTTAAAATCAGGATTTTGCTCAACAAAAAGTTCAGGAAATGTTTGTAGCCCATAGCCTGCATGTGAAAAGTTACATCAGTCACAATCATAAAGAGGCTTGCAGTTTGTGGCCAAAGTTTTATAAGACAGTACTTGGCAGATTAAACCAAGATCATAGTTTATTCACTTCATTTGTTCCAAATTTAAGCAGCCTTGTACTATACAACTATCATGAACTAAACTGTAGAAGGTATTTAGCCCTTACCTTAAGCTGAATCAACACAAATGCTACAGAGCTTAAGTAGAATATTCCACTTTTGTAAGGATCCTTTGTTATCTACTTCTCTGAAGTCAAGGCAAACGTTAAGGGCTGCTGGCTGACAAAGTTGGCAGATAACTGTAAACTAGGTGTGCTTAATCCCCTAAAGACACTGATAACCTTTGAGATGGCCTGATGCAGAGAAACAAATGGTGTCAGAGCCATGGGCTAAATCTTATTGTGAAAAAAAAAAGTATAGTAGTACCCTTTGGAAATGCATCCACCCCTGGAAATTACCACAGTGATAATACACTCCTAAAAGTAGAATCAGTGGTAAGGGATCTGGAGGCATATGCTGACAGTAACCTGACCTTTGGCCACCATGTGTCTACTCTGGGGAGAAATGCATTCTGTATTACAGAACTTATAAGTAAGGGCACAGTCCAAGGAGGTCATTGGTCTGATGAGAACCAAGTACAATGGAACAATAACAGAAATATGCACATGGGGAAAGAAAATGGTGCAATATTTATGCAAAAGAGAAAGCAAAATTAATTGATGATAAAAAGAGCAGCTTCAAAGATAGTTGAAGAGAAATACAGGCAATAGCATCTGGACATGGAAAATGTTACAATACAAAAAATAAGAAAACAAAGAGGAAAAGTAGAAAAGAGGATCAGTAATGGAGAAATTAAAGAAAGTGGATTACCTGCAAAGTGAAGGATTTAGTGTACAAAAGCTAACTCGGGTAACATCACAGCATGATAGAACAATGGAACCACAAATTAAGGAGAAACCAGTAGAACAGGAAACATATGATTAGTTGCCATATGATGATATTTTGGAGCCTTCCATAGGAAACCAGTACAGACGTTCAGTAGGAGTTGCACAGCAATAGAAGGAGCAGGAAACTGGTAACTGATGCAGCCAGTGTTGTGGAGTGATAGGCCATTGAGTTCCCATATGAAAGAGCAATGGATGACACGGGATGAAATCGAAGAGAATTTGGCACAGGAAGATGCTCTGGAACTTTCTATAGAATCCCCACAGGAAATGGAGAACAAATAATGTGCCCTCAGTTTAGAAGAAAATAATTTAAGAGAAGAGGTGCTTGATTTAATAGAGATGAGCAGACATATTAAGATTAATGAAATAAATAGACTAAAAGTCAATAAAACCCAAAAGGTTAGATGTTTGATAAAACAAATGAACATAATAATTAAGTCTATCCATAGAGATTCATGTGATATAACCAAAGTAAATAGGATATGTTACTGTGCAGCTAAATTAATAACAGCCTTACCACAAAAATGCAGGGCAGTAAGGGAAAGGAAGGGGAGAAATCAGATGCCATCATGGAAGTATCGAATAGAGAAAACTATAAAGCAATTAAGACAAGAAGTCTCTCTCTTAGAAAAGTATAGAAGAGGAAACAGATCAACAAAAATATTCAGGCAGACATGATAAAAGCAATGCGCAGTATCAGAGCAGATCAGGATCTGTCATGCACTAGTGCAGATGAACTAAAAATATCAGCACAGGCAGAAAAACTTAGAAGATATGCACATACATATAAATGAAAAGTACAAAATAAACAATTTATTGATGACCCAAAAAAGTATTCTAAAGAATTGGGGAAACAAGGCAAAAGGAATTGAACCACCACCAAAATCAAAAGAAATGGATACATTTTGAAAAATATCTATGATGATGCTCTGTGGAACATAAATTCGCTAAATGGATATAAGTAAAAGAATAAGAAGCCCAAATGTATGGGATATGAAATGGGATGAAGTAACAGCCAGAGAGAGATTGAAACAAAGTTAAGAAAAGCTCCTAATTGGAAAACCCCAGGCTCAGATGGAGTACCTAAAAAGTATTAACATCTTTACATGAAGATTTAGCTATGAGTAAGAAATATGTATGTGCTCACCTCGAATAGGCACCAGCCTGATTAACAGGAGTTTCTAGTCATTTAGAAGAAAACTCAATCATGGCAATAGAACAAAAGGGCAGTAAAAGAAAGTCATATGGAACAAAGGATTATTTGTTAAATAAAGTCATAATGGAGAACTGTAAAAAGGGGGAAGAATCTAAGTATGGCATGGATAGACTACAAAAAAAGCATTTGACAGTATCCCATATTCATGGATAAGAGTGCTTAAAAATGTATACGATACACCCTACACTGATCGATTACATTACAATGACCAGGAAACAATGGTAGACCACTCTGAACTTTTATCCCTGTAATAATAAGTTGTCCTTTATCATGGTTTAACTGCAAACGGGGATATTCCAGAGTGACTCTGACTGCTACTCTTTTCTCTTGCTCTTAACCCATTAAGCTGTCTACTTAGATTAGGCCATGGCTACAGTTTAGCTCCCAGAAACAAAGTGTAAAGACTTCTCATCTTTTTTTTGTAGATTATTTAAAACTGTACAGTTGTGCTTTCATTTCCTCATCTTATGAACTATAAATGGTCAAAACTTTTTCAGATGATACAAGAATGTCATTTGGTCTTGATAAATGTGCAAAAGCAACATTTAAAGCAGGAAGGTTGCAGCACCAAGAAAACATCAGTTTGGGACAGGAATGTGAAATAATAGAACTTGAGCAAGAGGGAGTGTATAAATTGGGAATTGATGAAGAATCGGCAATAAAACATGAACAAATGCGAATAAAACTTGGAAAACTTAAATTAATATTGAAAACAGTGTTGACATCTTGGAACTAAGTAAAAGCTATAAAACAATTTGCTCGCCCTGTATTAACTTACAGTTTTGGAGTGATTGACTGGCCCCAAAAGGTGTTTGATCAGTTGGACAGGAAAACGAGACGGATGCTTCATGCTCGTCAAATGATTTATACAAATCCGTGCATACCAAGACTATATATTCCCCATTTTGAAGCAGGTATGGGCCTCCTTGAAATTGATTACACGTATAAATCTGCAATTGTGAGAATGCATATATATCTGCTGACCTCGCAAGACCCAAAAATGGTGAAACTTTTGAGTCATGAGGACAGTAAGTCTAAGATGACCTCCCTGCTTAGTTTAGCAGAAACATATCTGCATCAAGCAGGAATAGAAATCAAACCAGAAGTAGATAAAAATCAGGCAGCAACTGAATGCGCCAAAAAATGAAAGAATATAAGGTGAAGAATCAGATAAGAAGGCAAGAAATGTGGAAAATGCATAAATATAGTTGCAAGTATAGGAAACTCTTGGAATAAACCTCATGTTGATCAGGATCAAATGCAGGAATGGTTAAGAAGTGGTGAGTTCAAACCAAAAGACAAAAGGTTAATATTGGTGGCCCAAGATAGCGCGCTACATGCACATTGGTTTACAAAGACCATTGAACATGTGGGAGAAACAGACAAATGTAGGTTTTATAAAACATAATTGGAAACTGTCATACATATTGTTGCTCTTTTTGAAGAAAGGACTGTGTACTAAAAGGCATAATAATATGGCAAGACTGTTGCATCAGAGATTGTGCAAATATTATAATACTGAAGTAGCTGAAAAACACTGGAAACATGAGTCACAATGCATTATAGAAAATGATGAAGCTTATATCACATGGGATCACCCATTACCAACAGTTCAAAAAACAGATGCAAGAAAGATATAGTAGTCCATGAAAAGAAGACAAAAGTGGCATTGATCATTGAAATTACTATACCCGGTGACTACAGTGTCTTACGTACAGAGAAACACAAGGTCATAAAATACCGGGACTTGCAGGCAGAAACAACGGCATTGTAGAAGGATACCCAGACAGTTCCAGTAGTAGTAGGAGCAACAGGTCTTATAAAAAAGAATTTACAGTTGTACTTAGCTATGTTACCAAGACATGTAACTCTGTACGAATGGCAAGAGGAGTCATTAAAAGGCACATTGAGTGTGCTGTGGAGACCACTTCTGGCTAACATCAAAGATTTATTAAAGTTCATGAAATTAGTATTGTTTCATAAGTTCACTTAGAAATGGAGTCCATTCCCATCATGTTGTTAGAAACCCAAACGACTTGGAGAAATTAAAAAAGTGAAAAAATACCATGCACCCTTCGGTATGTACCTGACCAGATACATGCAATAGCTTGAAGAGACCACAAAGGTTATTCACAAAAAAAGAATACAAGGAGTAAAAAAGTTCTGTGTGGACTGTCTCACAGCCCTATCCCCTGTACTTGGTCTCCTACAGAGTGCTGTGCAGTGATGTATGCCTAGCCTGCCAGGCATCCTGTGATCCAACATTGATGGATTTGTTGCACAGCCACAAAACCCATAGCATCAGAAATGCCCATTCTAAGGACCTAAACTTCTTCTGCAATAAAGAGAGGACATGTTGGCGGGAGAGGTATGTGTCACAAAGCTTATACCTTCACTGGAACAGGCTTCCCATCCATCTGAAACAAAGCTCCTGGCACCTGTGTCCCTAATGGACAGGAGCAGCCTGTGAATGGTTGACATATTCAAGCCTTTATCGTAATTGTAACATTGGTTGGGGTATTGACATGTCAGAAGTGTTTTGTTAAATTTGGGGTAAGGTTGTCTACGTTTAAAATGGCTCTTGGGGCGATAGCTTGGTAACCACCTATGAGTACACCTAAAATTGATGGACTGGGATGTCATAGAATTTATGCTGAACTTTTAAAGAGAAAATGACCAAGTTATAATAAAGATCAGAAATACTGATTGAAACTAGGTAAAACATTGTCTCCATGAAGTGTACTACACTAGCTATTTAAACCTGTGGTTTAGTTCTGGAAAGGGAAGCCTTCTGTTGTCCTACAAAGCTAAAAGTTATGATGCTCTGACAGGTAAAAAGAAATGTGTAGGGAAAAGCCTTCTATGTATTCATAGGGAAGTAGCATGGCACACATGTTAAGATGGATCATTTACAGGTTTCTTACACATATAAAAATAGATATTTTCATCACACGTATTTGAATTTTGCTGACCGAGTAAGCCTATGTTACCTTTGTTTTATTGAGATTTGGCATTTGGCATTAGAAGTAGTAAAGAAAATGGGGGGGGGCAGAATTGGAAGTATCAGATGGGCTATCTTGGTTAAGTTTTGAGTGCAATAGGTGTTTCATTTCTTCTTTCCTTACTAGCTTTTCAGTAGATTTTTATATCAAATTTACATTTTCAAGTGCATTCCTGTTGACATATCCTGTTACTCAGAAGAAATGAATCTTTCTTATTGAATTGCTGATATGGGGTCATGGTGCCCATGTGTTTTTGTCACCACAGGATTGGCTTACTTGTCGCAACCTCTTCCACTCAGCAAATTATCCAGTTGCTGGGCCAATACCTGACAGTTGCGTCTCTCACTGAGACATGGGCATGGGTTGAGAGTGACACGTTTGTTGTCTAATGGAGGCTAGTCCTGGGTATCAGAATCGGAGTGAATCTGCACACATGCTGCAGATCCTTAACTGGAAAAAGCCTGTGCTGTTGCACATCATTGGTGATTAATCAGGGCACAGTGAAAATCCCAGTCCCTGATGTATGACAGTGTTGTAGGTAATACTTTTGTAAATCACTAGTTGTTGCTGTTTCTCCACCAGTACCCACATACACCCACAGTTCTGTAGGATAGGAGGTCCATGAAGCAAATCTTTAACAGAGAGTGAGAGAGAGCAAGGACCCTAAGGAGATAATTTTGGGTGAAAGGCAAGCTGAAGAGGAGCAAAAAAAATCTCATGGACAGTTTCGAAGATGGGACAGTCCTGAAGTCATTTAGGTACTGCAGATAAAACAGAATGTACTTTATAGGGCTTTTTATGCTGTATTGTTATAGAAAGCAATTATTTCTTTCCTGATCTTAGTATACCCAAACATGATTGAAATAAAGTAGGTCTGACTCGTTAAATATGGTATATTCTGATTTAACTAGTTGACATGTAAAATGGTGCTTAAATTATATGTTGTGTCCGCGGTGGTGGTGCTGCGGTAGCGTTGTCGCCTCACAGTAAAATGCTGTCCGGTTCAATTCTCAGCTAGAGCATTTTCTGCGTGGAGATGTGCGTGAATGGGCATTCCTTCTTTGAAGGTTGTGAGTCAGAGCTGGCAACTCGTCACGTAAAAATCTACTGCCAATCATTAGTGGACCGGAGTTCCGCTGTAGCGACCCCTAAACGGGAAAAGCCGAAAGACACAACATTAGATGTGTTATTGTACCAGTAACTGCTCTCTCATTCTTCATTCTTTAAGTGAGCAAGATTTTATACGTCAAGCCAGAATGAATATATCCTGTCTAACTTGAGCATATAACTTAGGTCATAGTTTGTTGTTTCATGTATAACACAGCAACTTTGATTTCCATTTGATTCATGTCTGTAGGCTGATTTAACCACAGTTTGCAGCATCTCAGCTGAGCCCAGGGTAAAAGGTTTAAGTTTCACCATGCCATGATAGAATTTTTGTGATCATTACGGTAGAGGACACCTAGGCTGGTAGAGCAAATACAAAAATAATCCCAATGTCAGCAAGAATGATGATCCCCAGCGACACTTCAGTCTCATCTCAGAACTGGGACCATTAAAAATATTAGATTGTCACTTTACCACTTATTAATGTATGATAGTACTAACCCTGTCCTTTACCCCTACCGTACACCTTACCTTAGAAAACTCTTTCTGTAACGCTACCAGTACACAAGACTCACAGACCCACAACTTAAATAGCAACACACGCACAATAATAAATATATCCCCTTTCCTAGCCCTTACTCTTACCCTAATCCACAAACCCTATCTGTCTCATGTGCAGGAGTGCGCACGTGCCCGCACTGACACACACACACACACACACACACACACACACACACACACACACACACACACACACACAATCTCATCTCTAGTACCAAATGTTTTGGCATTAAATTTCTAAACCCACATTTATCTTATCGACATGCACTCAGTCTTACTTCCTCCAACATCTCCAGCACTGGAGAATGAGTGCGTTCAACAGATTTTGCAAGTACGTCATTCTGTCAGCAAACTGATGATTCAGCAGAGTGAAGTATACACCTGTATGTGGATCTGTTATAATTCTGTGAAGCTACTGAGCTTATAGCATAATTGCCTGGTAATTACTTTAGAAGCATTTCCACCCAGCTCCCTACAGCCTCCACTCCTCTTACCTTATTACTGTCACTCGAAAGTGGCAGCACCTCAGTGACAGAGTAATCAGTGACAGGTATTGAAAAACCTGTTTTACAGTTTCTCATAGAAATTGCAGACCTAGAGAGGGTAAAATACAGCACATTTAAAGCATTAGACTTGCTCCTTTGTGGAACAAGTACCTCCACTCTTAGCAGATATTCTGAGAGTACTAGTGTTGAGGGCATGTGACTGTACACCAAACTATGCATGTGTGTATAAATATCACGTACTAGCATTTTGATCATGTACATGTTCTATTTTTTGGCATTATGCCTTCTGTTGACTTTGAATTTGACATTAGTGTTATTCATATTTTGTTTTTACTTGGTCTTTTGACATGGTCATCTCTGCTGTTTAACTGTTTAATATGCGTGAATTATTAGTGAGAGGGAGAGATGTTTTTTCTAATATCCTTTTAGGTGTGAAACTGATTTGAAATTTGTGGCACTGCATATTTTTGTGGTTATTTTGTGTAGATACCGGTCTCATGCTTCTTTGCCTCTTTATTTGCCCTGATGGCTTTAAAACTCAGGAGTTACCTCTGTTTCCAACTGATTAAGCTTACTCAAGAATTTGAATGGGACTGGGTGTGGGAGGTAGTGGGAAAAGCTAGAGCATCTGACTAAAGCACAGTTAGTGCTTCTTATTAAGAGTTTTTCAGAATAGATTCCAGTCTTATTAACTGAGGTAAAATGTAGAAAAATTGGGGAGGATAGTGCGTTGCTCTACTGCATCATTCGGTTTACAATGAAATACTCTTGTCATTTTATTCAATCTGCAGATGACCTTAAAAGTAATGTAAGACTGTTAGACAAGGTCAACAGTGAGGAAATCCCCACTGTATATATTGCATCCCATAAAATAACTAGGGTACCTTTCAAAATGTTTTTCCCAGCAAGACAAAGCAAGGCTTGGATAATTATTTCCTTGTGTTAGTTGTAAGGTTGTGGCTTGCCAACTTAGAGTAAATCCCACCTGTTTCAGGTACATAGTGGAGGCAATCAGTAGTGTCAGGTGTGCAGTAAGAATAGAGACATATATTCAGATGTCTGTGTGTAATTTATAGATGATCAAGCAGGCATTAGATGATAGGATCACTTCCTGCTCTCTGGACCCCTGGCAGCAGGGCATAATCTTACAGTTCAAGAGAGCAGGTCAGGTAACTTCCGATTCATCCTATGTGATCATTAAAGCTATACCTTCATGTCTTTATTTACAGGTGTGTTTTATTTTGTCTTATTTTTTTTGCTTTTGTTTTAGTGGCACCCGTTTCTTAAATTACAGTGGGTTTATTTCATCTTATCTGACGATGAATGAAGAATCGGCTTGATTTTCTTTTTGCTTGTCTAGTCACGCTGAACTATTATGTCACAATATTCAGTCTTTTTGTAAATGTCTAAAAACTGATTTATAAAATTTTCCAGGTTTTTGTTTAGGGTGGTATGATGGACTTTATCTCCTGTGGGGTACTTTGTCTCAGGCATTTACATTTGGGAACTACTTTTTACTTTGTAGGCAAATAACCCAGGTAAGGGATAGAAGTCCTGAAACGTAATGCTTTAATTATAGATCCAGTAATGGCTGAATTGTGTGATTAACTGACGTGAATCTGTTTGTTTGGTCTCCAACTAACTTCTGACTGGAATGTTTAGATGTGTATGATACAGTGGTGCAACAGAGTTGCCACCTCACAGCTGGTTTCTCCAGCTTATTCCTTGGCTGGGGTGCTTTTTTGCAGAGTCTTTACATCCTCCGTGCCCTTGAGTTTGTCACAGAGCCTTCCAACTGTGCACTGGCATTAAGCATTTTACAGTGCTTATGGTTTTCACCTTCTCAACCTTACTCTATATTTTGTTGTTCCATATTTTTTTTTTCTGTTAAGGTTCAAAAACTTGCATTTTGATTTCTCTTCTGCACAGTTCAACAAAAGTGATATTGAACCTGTCAGTCCCATAGTAATACTTTCAAAGTAAATAACTGTGTATGGTAATGGCACGGAAAGTCTCAGGAAGCAGTCATATTCACTGATTTTGCATTTAGTTTGCTTTCTTCAGAGTGCTGAAGACCTCTAAGGAGTTGGTGCCATGATATAGATTGAGGAATGAAGCCCTGATTGTGACTCAGATTGCCCAGAATCAATTGGAAACCATCATGGTGCTGAATGATATGATCATGGAGGGATGAGAGTGAATGGCTGACACTGGCTCATCTCTCCTGGGGAGAGGTTTCATACCTTCCCACTGCAAGAGCAACACTTGCAGGCCAGAGTACAATGATATCGTCCTTGCAAGAAGGTACGATATGGGTGTGTGGACCTGCCATGTTACTTTAATCACAGCAGGTCTGTAGAAGCTTATACTCACGTGGAAGTGTAGCAGGCATTGCACCATGCCTGCCAGCCAGTATGAGGAAGCAGAAGAAAATCTTCTGATTTCCACAGGATAACATCCTGCAGTCCCAGACTTTCACCACCCATGCCTGCTGTCCATGGATACTGGGAAACAAAATGGTTAGTCAGGGGTTGGGTAGATGGCTATGGATAGACTAGGAGACCAGAAGTATCATGCAAGACATGTACATAACCTGGACAAGACTGACTGAAAAGTTCTTTGTAGTAGGATTTTAGGGTGCGTCATCTGTAAATCCATATTTGCTAGTTTGTTTGCAGTTAGTCTCAATGATTTCCATTTTTATAATCCTGCGATAAAAGCTAAATTTTAAGGTGCATCTATTGCTCAATCAGTATGGTATTAAGTTAGGCAAATTTGGTAAGATTCACAATAATTAAAAATAAAGCAACTCTGCAGTAGTTAGCTGTGACATAGCACATTAAGTGTGTTAAACCATATGTTATATCCAAGTACAGTTGTGTAATGCTTCTTGCAATATACAGGCCACTTAATCTTATCACCAAGGCTAGCCTTTCCAGCAGCCAGAGTCTGTTCCTGAGCTTAGTTTGACAATAGTGCAGATGGTCTCCCTGCCTGTGAGCCATTGGGCTGGCTAAAAATATTGTTTTTGGCACAGCGGGGTAACACTGTCTCTTAAGGATCAGCTTATCCAAAACTCGGTTAGGATTTTGGTTATGTTTAAAGATTTTATCAATATTTGTATTCTGTTCTAACACTGGTCTAGCCCTTGTCAGATGTAACAGAACTGTTTTTGTATGGTTAAATTTTCTAAGGCAAAGTTCTGATTATGTCTGGGAAATTAATTGTACCCATGCAGAAAGTGGTTTAATATTTGGTTTAAAATGGCTTTGAAGAGGTAAAACACCAGGCTTTGATAGAATTCCATCAGGGATTTATCAAATGGGAGAAAAGTGGCTCCTACAGAACATTGGTATGGTTTTGAGCACCATGTTGGAATAGGTTCATAGGTGTTAACTAGGCTAACGACCACAAGGGCCTTTCTAAGCTTAGTCATGCATCCTGAATCTCTGACAAGTTCTGACACCCCTGATAAATGTAAGCATGGGTCTGGGAGATGAACCATTTACAAGTCACCTGTTTACATTAGAGACATAGGTGCCAAAGCAGGGTTGAATTTCCGGTTTCCCATTCAGTTGTCCAAGTTGTGCTTGAATTGGGTTAGGGAGGAACTCTGCTTCACAAGGATGGGGAGCCTGTTCCATAGACGGGGTAGTCTCTGGGATACATACCCGTTTCTCCAGCAGGTCCTACTTATATCACAGGCAAGGTTCAAGTCTTTAGAATGGGTAATTCTGGTACTGTTTGCTTTGTGGATATGCAGGAGGTCCATCAGAGTGGGGTCTGGCAATGTCCTGTGTACCAGGCATAGATCTCCCCTCAAAAGCCTGTAAGAGACTGAATACAGGGATAGGGCCTTGAGGTGGTCAGCATAGGACATATTACGAATGCCCTGTCTTCTGTGGACGTTCCAGTTGTTGATTATACCTGGTTAGGTACATACCAAATGGGGTATTGTACTCAATGATACGTCTGATGAATGCTGAATACAGTGGAATAGTTACTTCCTTGGACTTAGATGCCATACCTTTGTTTATAAGTTGCGCAACATAGAATGATTTCCTCAACACTGTAGACACGTGATGATCAAAGGCTAGATTACTATCTATGTGTGTCCCCAAGTCCCTGACTACTGGGTCAACTCTAAGGGGTCTGTTGTCAATATGATAGTTACCAGGGATGGATGACTTCCCAAAGGATACTATTATACATTTCATGGCATTTAGTTTTAGTCTATGGCTCTGACACCAGTTGTTTGTCTGTGTCAGCCCCTCCTGGAGAACATTTGTGTTGGTGTGAGATTCAATGACAGCTCCTGATTTGCAATAATCTGCAAATTTAGTCAGCCGGAGACCAATGACATTGGCCTTGACTTCTGAGAAGTAAATGCCAAAAAGGAGCGGTCCAAGGACTGAACCCTGAGGGCCAGCACTTGTGATTGGCCTCTTTGTAGAGGTGGACTCCCCAGTTCTAACTTCCTGGGTCCTGTTTGTGAGCTAGTTGGCTATCCACTGGGTGACATAAAAGTTTGTACCTAACCTTTTGAGTTTGTCAACAATGCCCTAGTGGGGTATTGTTTCAAATGGCTTGGCCAGGTCAAGGTAGACAGTGTGGACAATTTTGCCCTCATCCATTGCTTTGATGACCTTCTCAAAGAACCCCACCAGGTTAAGTAGGCATGATCTGCCCTTGACAAAACTAAACTGGGTTGGGTCCAGTGTCTGGAGGTTTACTGTATCTCTGTTGCTCATCTCCATGGCAATTCTTTCCATGGCTTTACATATAAGACTAGTGAGACTTACGAGTCTGTAGTTTCCATGGTCTGCAGATGGCCACTTTGTGCAGAGGGATGACTGTTGCCTTTCTCCATTCATGAGGCACGAAGCCTGTTTGGAGGCTACAGTTTAATAGTAATTCCAGAGGTGTTGATAGGTCATATTTCATGCTATTTAGAAGGTATCCTGGGATATTCTCTGGGCCCATTGATTCAGTGTTCTTGGTCTTAGAGAGAGCATTAAGGACCTGTTCCCTAGTGAGAGTAGGGGGAGTTACATTTGATGATATTTCCTGAGGAAAGTTGAGGGGGGAGAGAGGAGTAAAGTTGGAGCTGAGTTTATCAGCCAGAAGGTTTGCTATATCTTCTGGCTCACTATAAGTAGATCCATTTACAATGAGCTCTGCACACAATTATGCATTGCCTTTGAGGTTGCAGACATAGCTAAAGAGTGCTTTGTGGTTGTCCTTGGCCTGGGAGGCCAAACTTACCTTAAATTTGGTTTTGGCAGACTTTATTTGACCTCTGAGTTTTGTTTAATTTGATGAGTTCTTTTATCCTGCTGAGTATTGCATCTCCTAATTTTTGCCATGCTTTTCTTCCTCCTGTTATATATCTGACTTGATTTTGTGATTCCATCGGAGTGGTTTGTTTTTCAGTTAGTTCTGTACTTCTTTCTAGTGGGTGCAGCTACCTCTATGCAGCTATCAACATGCTTGTACAGGGCTTTTGTGAACAGTTCTGCATATGCAGAAGTGTTGCAGGGTTTATAGGAGCTTGAAATGTTGCCAGGTTCTCACTTAATAACAGGAGGTTAGCCTTAGAATAGTTCCTGAATATTCCCGATTTACCTGGAGGTCC
The DNA here is from genome assembly GCF_019279795.1 of Protopterus annectens. Lineage (NCBI taxonomy): Eukaryota > Metazoa > Chordata > Ceratodontiformes > Protopteridae > Protopterus > Protopterus annectens. The sequence goes on along the minus strand of NC_056729.1, from coordinate 16,011,512 downwards.
AGGTTTTACTTTTAATTCAAAAGAGACCATTTTCTGCTCTAACCTTACCAGGAAAGGCATTACAGTAGGGGGGTGTGCAGCACTCTCCCATATTAGTGAGGGCCAGATCCAGTATGGTTGCACCACTGGTTGGTGTATTGAGTATCTGATCCAGGGAGTTTGTGTTTACAAAATCCAGGAATCTCTGTGGATGTACATTTGATGTCGTATAGAATTCCTAGTTAATAGTCGGGTAATTAAAGTCACCCATGAATATAGTATTGGGTTGGATTGGTAATGTTTTTAATAAGTTTAAATACATGGTAGGGGTTTCCTGGGTCATAGAGGCGACCTATAGCTTGCAAGGAAGTGGTATTGAATTTTACCTGTGGTGATTTGAACATGGAGCAGCTCAAGTGTATTGTCCTGTTTGACCAGCCTTGAAATATATTTATTTTTGATGAAAATAGAGACACCTCCATCTTTAGTCCCTGCCTGTGAAATAGCTGGTGTAAATGTGTGGAAGGCATAGCCTTGCACTTTTGGTGTGCTGTCTGCGGCTTTAAACCATGTCTCAGAGACTGCACATACATCAGCATTCTCTAGGGTAAAGAGAGCTTCCAGAGAGTGGAGTTTTTTGTTTAGGCTGCTAGCATTGAGCAGCAATACCTTTAGATTTTCTTGGTTTTGATATGGTATGTCAGAAATACTTTGGCATTGCCTAAAAAAGGCACTGTGGAGGAAGATAATGTTTTAGCTAATATTCGAAAGCCTAGAGGGAAGAGATGCAGACCATCCCTGGCAAAGCAGCACGGTCTGTTTACCATCTCCTTCCATGCTGACAAATATTGCACCCCCTTAGAATGACACCAGAAACTAAGCCAATTATTAGTCATTCATCTTTTGTTCATATTGTGATATTATCCTTGGAGAAGGTAAAATGCTGCTCGATGCAAGGCTCATACCAGCCTGAGACGCATATTCCGAGAGCTCTATGGTGTCTCTTTCATATAGTCAAAGGAGGTACATCTCAGGTCATTTACTCCCACATGGACTACGACTGAGTCATATTGGTAATTGTTATCCAGTGACCTGAGTGCATGCGTAATATGGTGGATCCTAGCCCCTGATAAGCAACTGACAGTAACTTTCTCCTTACTCAGCCTGGTGAGAGGGACATCAGTGTGTCTCATAATGGAGTCTCCAATTACTAGAATGTTTGATTGTATGGTGACTTGCCTTATGGGCTTAGAGGTAGAGGCTCCATGAGATGTAGCTCTATGTGTTGATATGGTTGCTGTTTTGAAAGAGTGCGTTTGGGACTGCTGAGGGTATTTCTTATGTGTACTTTGTCTAGCAGGTCTTTGTGGTTTAGGAAGGTTACTTTGTCTAGCAGGTCTTTGTGGTTTGGGAAGGTTACATGCAATTGCCACAGTATATGTGAGTCTATGTGTCTGCTTTGAATTGTGTGTGATGGGTGCAGCATGTGTACTATTGTCAACTTTATTGACATTAGGAGTACTTTTATGTGAGAACTTTGCCTCCAGTGAGGTGTAAATACATGTCTCACATACCATATCAGTTTGTGGTCAGAAAAGATCCTCTACTTTTGGCATGAAATTATAATATCTACTGTATATTAAAGGAGGAGATGCTATGCTTCCAGAGTTTTATTGGCCTCTGTCATTTTTAAACCAGGAATATAACATTTTCTTGAGGAAATTAGCAATTAGGCTTTAACACAAAATGTCTGTAGAGTGATACGTATGGACCACTGCAGTTTCATTCTTAGTGGGTAAAAGTTTGACAGTATTTTTAGTATATTGTTTATTTTAGATGATTCTTTTTTTGGTTAGGCCATCCACTTAAGGAAATAAGCGTAGATGCTGAAAAAGCTCCTAAAAGGGGCATTGGATGTCCTTCCATTTCACTGTTGCGGTATTCTGTACATTAGGGAACCCCCGCCAAGGGTGGCCTGATGTCTGGTCAGTATAACAAAGCCTTTAAGTTGCTTTAAGGTACGCCATACATCACACATCCTTGCGTAGCATAAAGGTGACATCAGGACATAGCATCCTCAGACCTTCTTTGCTGGCAGTCCAAACACCATTGCTTGATTGTTGGTCTGAACACCCGTTCCGTTGCTTGTTCACCAAGCTGCTTCAGATAAGTGCCCTGTTGGGGTTATTTTTTATGCATCTTTCTTATTATTGCTTGTAGGGTTACATATCATCTAAAAAGGGTAAATGTCAGTGTGGGAGACATATTCCCCATAAAGACCACCATAACTAGTGTCTTTTTTGCTTAGGGGTGTATCACAACCATATGTCCTGTTCAATTTGTCAGGTCTTTGTACCTAAAACCCTTCATAGTAGACTAATCTTTGGTGCTTTATCTGGGGGATCAGCGTCTTACGTTTCTTGCAAAAGACAAAATGGAGGGTACTTTGTGCTCTGTGGGACAGCCATCAGTGAAGAAGGCCAATAAGCTTATGCCGGAATCTTCTGCTGTTCAGGCTGTGCCAGACATCTCTCCTGAGGTGAGTGAATGTCCAGAAGTTCACCTGGTTTTGTTGTTTGATTCTTCTGCCGCGACCGGGTTGGAGGCTAGCAGGGGATCAGAGTTTAAGCATGTCCGAGGAGGTGTTGTAGACATCCGTTTTGGATGCTTAGAGGGAACCATGGCTGATTATTTCCGAGGGGCCCAGGGGTTTTCCTCAAATATTAGTCAGAGAAGTCCCCACTATACTATCATTGAATGCTGTCTTGGGTCAGAACCTTCCAAATTTTATAAGGCAGATGTCCCATTGAAGAAAAAGCAAAAGACTAAACACATTTCTTCTGCTCCTAAGGATCCACAGAGTGAATGGCAGCCCTTCACTCAAGGTTTGTTTAGTGCTTTGATGGTATTGAAACCTTCTCAGGGAGTTTCCATTACAGGCCCCCCCCCAGTTCTCTACTACCCTAAAAAGACCCAGGGAACAGTATTCCTCTGAGGAGGAGCTGGATTTGAATAAGGAATCCATTGCTTACTCTTCTCAGATTCCTTCTCCTTTGGACTATGATCAGATGAAGAGGAATCTACCAGTCTTTATACTCCCTGTGAAGAGATTTCTTTTGGGGACACTATCTCCAAGATGCTGGACTTCTTTAAATGGATTGTGCTCAGGTTTCTGAGGTACATAAAAGATGCTATGAGTTGCTGCAGATGGATTCTACTAAACCTTCTGCTGTTCCTTCTGTTTTGGATGCCTTACTGGATGCATTTTCCAATGCTTCCATGGCTGCAGACTCTCAGCACCCTGCTCTCAAGAAACCTTATAGATTTTATAGGATGCCTGAGGACCGCAAAGTTTTGTACAGGTGTCCTGCTTGACCCCTCAATGGTGTGTGTAACCTCTGACATACCCTCTCAATTGCTTCCTTCTCCCGGGTTACTGCCCAGTGATAACGATAGCAGGACCATGGAAAGGCTAGGCAAGAAGTTTTCCACCTCTGCTACCTTAGGTTTTAGGGTTAATTATCAGACCCATATGTCCAGATACTTGTTGGCTTTCCTATCTAAGGCTTGTCAGATTATTTCTGATCTTCCAGACTCTGAGGGTAAAACTTCTGCTCTTTCCCTGTTAGGGACTTCTCACAGGTAGTTTGTCATTCTGTCAAATGTAGTTATGATGCAGCAGATGCTTCCTCTAGGGCTGCTGCTTTTAGGTCCGTGATGAAGAGGTATTCTTAACTTTGGCATCAGTCTTTGCCTGATGACATCAAGGCTAAGTTGACAGATGCCCCTTTGGATAATAAACACTTGTTTGGTGAAGCTGCAGCTGATATGTTTAAGTCCTTTCAGGATAAGGGCAAGGCTTTATGAGAATTTAAACGTGTTTGTAGCTCATGTGCCTAAATTTCAGAGAAACTACCCCAAAAGCCAGCCTTTGTTCGCAGGAAATCTCGCCCTCCTCCTAAGGGCAAAAAGGGTGGCAAGTGGGCTCTTGTATGGGTATTCCTGAGCCCCCTCAGGAACAACTCTCTTTCCAGAGGTGCTTCAGGATATTTGATTCAAGGTACTATTCAGGAGATGCCTGTGTCCCAAAGGGGGAGGGATTTTACTCAAGGATGTTTCTACTACCCAGAAAAGAGGGTACTTTGAGACCAAGTCTGGATCTCTCTCATCTAAACCCTTTTCTGAAGGTGCCCTCCTTTCGAATGTTGTCCCTTCAGATTTTTGTTCCCCCTTTTGCTTCCTCATTCTTATTTGGTGTCTCTGGATCTCTAGGATGCTTATCTCCATATCCTGATCCATCCCCTTTTCAGGAAGTTGTTACATTTCTCTGCTGCTTCCTGGCATTTTCAGTTCTCTGCTTTGCCCTTTGGCCTTTCTCTTCCCTCAAGGGTATTCACCAAATGCCTCGCTCCTGTGATTACTTTCTGCAGGATTCAGGGGATCCAAGTATTTCCTTACTTGGACGACCTCTTGTTTCAGGCTTCCTCTCCAGAGATCGCGTTGCAAAAATCATTTTGCCATTTCCTTTCTGCAAAGCCTGGGGTTCACAATAAAATTCAAAAATTCCTTTATTACTCCTTCTCTGGACCATGTTTTTCTGGGGTGGAGGATTCAGACAGTGCCTATACTAGCATCCCTGCCTTCTCCTAAGGCATTGACACTCATTTCCTTCTTTCAAACCCTTCTTCCTCTGGCCTCTATTACAGCCAGGGAGTTTCTGAGAGCTCTAGGATTCATGGCATCCACCATCCCCATGCTTCCTGTGGTCAAACTCCTTATGAGAAAGTTTCAGTGGTTTCTGACGTCAGTTTAGCTTCAACATGCCCATCTCCTAGAATTTGTAATTCCTCTTCTACCTTGTCTCAAGAAGGAACTTCACTGGTGGATCCAGCAGTTCTCTAAATCTATGGCTCCCTTCTCATCCCATTCTTCCCTGTCTGGAGCTGTTCACAGACACTTCAGGCATGGGATGGCTCCCTAAAGATGCAGGGGGTGTGGCCACCTCTTCAGCAGAGCATGTCAGTGTCAAAGAGATGAGAGCTCTTCTGCTGGCATTCTATGCTTTTCATCCTCTTTTTATCCCCCAGGACCTCTCAAAGTATTTACAGGTAATACCACTGTGATATGGTATGTAAACAGGGGTGAACAAGAGCTTATTTTCTTTGCTGCTTGCCACTCCTGGTGTGGAATTTTACTGTCCAGTATCAAGTGACTCTTCAGGCAGTTTACATTCCCTCAGGTCAAAACTTTGGGGCAGATACTCTGAACAGGTCCTTAACTCAATCTCACAAATGGATGGCTTCACAGGAATGTGTCTCTTAATGTTGTCCACCAGTGGGGTACTCCTCAAATAGATCTATTTGCCTTCCCTATGAACAGGCAACTTACCCTATTTTGTGCCAGAGTCCCAGGTCCTCTGGTTTGGAAGGTGGACACCCTCTCATTTTCTTGGAAGGGGATGTTTCTTTATATGTTCCCTCCCTTTCCCCTCATTCCAAAAGTCCTGTTCAGAATTCAACAGGATGCTCCCAAAATAATGTTGGTGATTCCCTTTTGGCTGAGCCAGCACTGGTTCCCTCTTTCTCTGCATTTAGACCAGGGCAATCATCACAAGTTATCTCACAGGGTGGACCTACTCACACAGGACAAGAGATCTCTTATCCATCCCCATCTGTCCCCTCTTCAACTGACACTGTGGGTGATAAGATTTTGATTCCACATAGACACTTTTTTTTTTCTGAAGACATGCTTAGGATCTTGCAGGAGGCCAGGAAACCCAGTAAAAGGAAATCCTATTTATCCAAATGGAAGAGGCTTTCTGTTTGGTGTTTTTCTCGAAACCTGGATCCACTTTCTGTGCATACTCCTTTGGGTCCTCTCTTATCTTTGTGAATTGCTGAATGCTGGGTTGGCTTTTTCTTCTGTTAAGGCCCATTTGTCAGCTATATCTGCTTGTCTGCCCTTATCTCCTCCTTTAGCTTCTAGATTTGAGGGCAAACAATCAAAAGGTGCCCTTCATATTAGGCCTCCTAGGAAGCCTGTTCCTCCTCCTTGGGATCTTAATTTTGTTTTGGAAAAAATAACCCAGGCTCCTTTTGAGCCTGCATCTTCAGCTTCCTTATAACTTTAGTCCTGGAAGACTGTGCTTTCATTGGCCCTTACTTCTGCTAGGCAGGTATATGAGCATCAAGCCCTTATGTCTTGTCCTCCTCTTTTGTTTTTTCATAAGGACAGGGTGTCTTATCATACAAATCCTTCTTTTATGCCCAAGATGGTAATTGAGTTGTCCCTTAATCAGTCTTTTCATTTGCCCACGTTTTCCCTTCTCTGCAATCTACCAGTGAGAAGGTGCTGCACACATTGGATGTGCATAGACAACTCAGATTTTACTTGGATAAGACTAAGACTATTAGGAAATCTGATCAGATCTGTTTCCTTTCATCCTAGGTCCTTGGGATTAAATGTGTCCAAGCAAACTGTTTCTTCTTTGATCTCAAAATCTATTTCTTTTTGTTATTCCTGTCATGGTAAGAGCCTTCCTTATTCTGTTAAGGCTCATTCTGCTGGAGCTGTGGCTTCTTCTGGTGCTTTTTTCAAGGCCTTAAGATACTAACTGTATTCTTAAGGCAGCTACATAGACTTCTGTGCATACTTTTAGCAAGCGCTACAAGTTGGATGGAATCTACAGAGCTCGTTTTGCTATGGCCATCCTTTATGGCTTCCTAGAGGGCTCTGGTGGTCCTTCCTCCTCCCAAGTTTCTTCCTGAGCTTTGGCAGTCTCCCTAACGTAAAGAATACTGCAACTGTGAAATGGAAGGACATGGTACAGTTGTGTAACCTCTTACCATAATGGTAGATGTCCTTCTCTTCATTGTTGCAGTATTCACTCCATTGTTGTAGTATTCACTCCCTCCTTCGGCCACCTGGTCGATTTCTCTTCTGGATGTACAGATTTCTTCTCTTTTCCTTGGATTGGTGCTCCTACTGGGACTCTCTGAGTTCTGAGGATGGTATGTCCGGACATCACGTTTATGTCCTATACTAATCAAGGCGCATATGTGTGATATACAGTGTACCTTACCAACCTAAAAGCTTTGATATACTGGCCAGATGTTGGGCCACCCTTGGCAGGGGATCCATAATGTAAAGAATACTGCAGCAGTGAAGAGAAGGACATCTACTGTTTATGTTAAGATTTTACACAACTATACTGTATCCTTGTTTAAGACTCTGGACAGATATGGATTCAAGGACAGCTTTATTTCACTTATAAATATCTGTAAGGGTTTCAGTGCAACAATTAAGGCAAATGCAGAACTGTGTAAGCTACTATCCCCCCAGTGGGGTACTAGCCAAGTTTGTTTGCTCCACCCACTTCTGCCTATATTATAGAAGGAAACTCTGGTAGAAAAGATACAGGCTTCTACTTTTGAAACTGTGTGAGGTCAAGAAATGGGAAAAGATGTTGTGGATGGATGGATGTACTGATGTTTTACTGGTATAGAGATACAGTGATTGATCTTCATATCACACGCACATATATATATATATATATATATATATATATATATATATATATATATATATATATAAAATACATTTTTTTTTTTATTAACTAGAAAAGTTTGGATAGCTGTCAGATTGAAAATTAATATAGTAAAGATCCCAAGCCTAAGTCCTAAGTTTTCAGTTCTCTTAAGTCCCGTAGGAAGATATTAATTTTCCTGCAGGATCATATTTTTATAATTTCAATGACTTTTTCAGTGAAGACCACTGTTTCAGTTATGTATGCATACGAGTTAAAAGAAATGCAAATGTTTTTGTAAAAATGGAAGTTTTTTTCCCTGGACACAGATCACAGACATTTGGCACCACAGATGTTCAGTTTGCCACAGATGTGTGAGAGGAGATTAACCCTCTCAAGGGATTGGGGTGGCTTAGGTGTTCTAGACTAATGTATTGCAGAGTCGCACAGTTAAGATAGTTTGATTTATGGATCAATCCAGAGTATATAGCATCCTGGAAACAGTTCAGCAAGGCCAGAAGGGAGTCAGTTTATTTGCTGTTTTAGGATAAAAAGTTGCCCCATTCCTTTATTCTTATCCAAGCAGTTATTGTTCTATTGCACTGGTTTGCTGAAGAAATTAGATGTTGATCAATGGCTGGATAAAGTTGCGCCAACAGAATATAACTTGAGTCTAGATTTAAGACATCAGCAAAAATTCTGATGGATGTCAGTGTTCCATAAACTAAAATATTGGTAACAACTTTAGGATGGATATAGGGTCATTTCTTTGTAGTATAGTCAAGCATCCTTGGTTTTGTTGTAGGGGACTACCTGATATTAGGCTTAAAAAGGCCCCAGTAGTCATTTGCCTAGTATACACACATGAAATTATGACTAGTTGATGTACTAAACAAAATTGTGGATTCTCTTCCCCAAGCTCAGCAACAGCCCTAATGGTCTGTGTATTATGCAGTATTAGGTTACAGCAATGGAATTGTAGGCATGTAAGTAGCAAATTTTATTTACAACTCCAGTTTAAGAAAATTCCTATAGAACTTAAGTCATCCTCAGTAGTAGTAGTGTCAGTAGTGCAGCAGGAAGCACACACTCCTTTTTATAGAAGGCTGTGGGTTCTATTTCCGCAGCTAGTAGATTGTTGTTATTTTAGTGCACCATTAGAGAGGGTGCTGCATTTCTGAGCATGTCATCCTTTAGACGGGATATTAAACTGAGCTCATTTCTGAGCATGTCATCCTTTAGACGGGATATTAAACTGAGCTCAGGTGACTGTAAAGGATCTTACAGCACCTATTGGAAGGAGTAGGGGTCTTTTATTTATATACACAAATAACTCTTGTTTACAAAATATTTACAGATATTTACAAGTGTACAAAAAAATACATATGCAAATCTGTTGACACACTCATACTAATTTTCATCCCTGTTAGACCTCATTCCTTTTTCCATGACCATCTAATTTTACTTAATATTATTGCTAAAATCAATTTATCATTAAACCTAATTTCATTTATTTTTTTCATTTCGTATAACCCAAATAACATAAAATAACTATTCTTTTAACATATTATTTGCGTATATTTTTTTATAATATCCATATTTAATCATATCCATGTTTATTTTATCTACTTTTTATATTTTCAAAGAAATCTTCATTACATAGTTTTTCTCATAACTTTTTTTTACTCTTTTACATTTCAAAAACGTATGTTCCTTAGTTTCATTTTCATGACAATGTAAACATATTCTATCACGTTTCTTCTTGTATGGCAGATTTCCTTTTACTTGCAGTTTATCTATTACCAGTCTCCACAAAAAATCTTGACATTCTACTTTCTGATTAAAAATTCATTGCTTATATCTATATACCCACAGTATGAACATTTGCCACAAGGCTTAGTCCCCATACCACCCATCAGTGTTTTCTCTTCTCTGGATGCACATAAGTGTCTCTTCAAAGACTTTTGATTTCTGAACAAATATTTAGGTTCATTCTCTATCCATTTTGTGACCACGATGGGGGATATTGACCACTGACAAGGCAGTCACAAAATGGATAGAGAATGAACCTAAAGTTTTGTTCAGAAATCAAAAGTCTTAGAAGAGACGCTTATGTGCACCCAAAGAAGAGAAAACACCTATGGGTGGTATGGGGACTAAGCCTTGTGGCAAATGTTCATACTGTGGGTATATAGATATAAGCAATGAATTTTTACATCCAGATCAGGACCGACTATATAAATTTAAAATAAAAGCTACATGTGATACACAGCATATAGTCTTTCTCGCTCACTATGTAGTATGCAAGAAATTTTATATTGGGAAAACACACCGTGCACTCAAGGAGAGGATTAGAAAACACATTTATCACATAGGCAAACAAAGCAGAAGTAATGCCCTGGCCAAACATGTTGTGAATACTAACAGCCAACATAAATTTAAGTTCATGGCCATTGCTAGGAGTTTTGTGAGTAAAGGGGGGGGGGGGGCACATCTAATAAAACAGAGGAACTGGAAGCCAGATGGATAGTCTTATTCAGAGCTGACGTGGGACATGGTCTTAATGAACAAATACCACTGAGATACCAAAGTTAAAGGCCAGAGTTCTACATAGGTAAAGTAGTTGTTTTTAAGAATATGTTTTTTAACAATGTTTTTATAGTGCACAGAGGAGTTGTTTGTCTTTTTGGCTTTTCCCGGTTAGGGGTCGCCACAGCAGAACTCCAGTCCACTAATGATTAGCAGTTGATTTTTATGGTGCCGATTTGCCAGCCCAGTGCCCAACCTTCAGCGAATGCACGCCCCATTCACACACGTCTTTCGGAGGCCACTCGACTGCAGGGAGGACATGCAGACTCCACACAGATGGCACTCCAGCCGAGAATCGAACAGGAGAACCTCTTGCTGTGAGGCAGCAACACTACAGAGTATATAAGAAATATCTTATGATTATATTTTTATGATTTTCTTTGAATATTTATTTATTTTGTGGTTATATATTTTATAGTGGTTTTATATTTTATAGTAATGGAGTGTATATAGATATGTGATGTATTGTTGTCATGTGATGCATTCAGCAATGTTTAAAAGTATGACTAGTTTGTTTGTTTTTATGCACCTGAAGAAGCAGATGTGAAAGTGCTTGTGCCTGATTAAAGCTTTATAACCTGGAGCCTATCTTGTGTCCTCTTGTTGTTTTTGGATCATGTGGTTTTATACCCAAAGGAGCTATTAAATTGTCCTGCACTTCATACCTGTCCATGTCTTTGTCATCCTTACTTTGAATCCTTACCACGTACTGCCGTTTTTCATTTTCTTCTGCTTTCTTTTCTACTACTCCACGTTTGCCTTGTTTTGGTTTCTCTGTGTATGTTTTCTTTTCCCTCTCATCACTATTCTTCAGGATTGTCTGTGCATCCTCCTTTTATATTTTCTCCATAATATCCCCCCAGGAAACATCTCTTTCATCTTCTGGCTCATTCTGCACCACCATTTCTTTAAGTAAATCATCCCGCAACCCTCCCGACTGGAGGGTTGTAGTTGTACAGCCATCATTTGCTGACTTATATCCATGAAACAGGTTTCTTTGAAACATTTGCTCAGAATCCTGCACACATTCTCTGGTCTTATCATTTGCTTTCTCCTTCATTTCTTCCATTATTCTGCCATGTCCTATGTTCATCTGCCTCCCTGTTTCTGTGGGCCACCTCTCCTCCTGGAATGGAAACAGGAAGTGCTCCTTCAAAATGGGTCCTAGTGACAACAATGAAGAGCAGGGAAATTTCTCTGATGCCCTTGCTAAATTTGCCCTAGTAGTATAAACACCACCTCTGGTCTCCTCTGAAAAGTGGCCAGTAGCCTAGTGGAACTAATCCAGTCAACAAAGGACAAATAGATATGCCCGATAGAGACCCAAGTGTCCTTATGCACTTTAGGACTAATTATTGGAGGCCCTTTACATATCTCTGTCCAGGATATTTTGCATACTTGGGTGGAAGGGCATTCATAAATATTTTCATACTTCTTTGAGATTAAGTGTAGTGCGCTCTAGAATATTTAGTATGCATTGATGATGCAAAGGAGGGTAACTGGATTCTTCACTGCACATATTTTAGAATTGCCGTAGCAGATGAAAGCATTTCTAAAGGAGTTTAGGCCAGAGAAGGTGCTTTTGTCCACAAGTTTATACTTCGTAAGTATTCCCCTCTTTGAAAAATGGGAATGGTGTATATGAACCTTACATGTTTAATTCTGTTATCAAAACAGGTAATAATAAAATGGTGGAAGTCTTCAGCCCCATCACAAGTACAAAACATCTGCATAAGTTGGTTGGAGGGAATCATGGGATAAAACTAAAGTTTAAAAGAAAAAAAAAAATGAGAGTAAATAATTCCCATGAATTCCTAAATATGGTAGCCAGTTTCTGATTTAACAGAATGAAACATTGTACACAAGCTTTTCTAAGGTCAAAGTTGACGTTGTTGTAGTTGATAATGTCAAAAGGAACATTTTAAATGTGAATGCTATAACTTCAAGTGTGCTGCCTCTTCATACCATTTGGCATTAATTAGTATGGTTTGTTGATCTTGACATGTTATTACTGTCTCTTTTTGAATAGTAATTGCATTAAAAAAAGCTGGTGGTAGTTTGAAGGTTAACAATTCACAAATGTGGTCTAGTTGATTTATTTGCTATATTTATATACTGTGTTACTTTATTTTGCTGTTATTGCTTCTGCTTCTTTGTTGAGCATACGAAAAATGTGGATTTTGGGGAGAAAAAAAGCATACAAGATATTTTCTGTAACCTCCTGTCTGTTGAAAGCGCTTTGCTACAGGTAATCTTTGCACTAAAGATTCTGAATAAATGAATTGTTGCTACTAAAACGATTTTGAAGCTGTAATCAGTACAGGTGGTAGGAAAGCATTGCACCGTTCATTTTAGTTCACAGGATTCATCTGTCAATCAAGTGCAGCTTTTTTGAGTAATGTTAGCATAGTAAATGTTATAGTTTAAGCTATTAATTATGCAGTTGTCAATCTGGCATATATTCACAAAACATATTCTGTGTATGAAAAGTCCATATGGAGGAGCTTTCAGTAAAAGAGAGGCAATTTGATTGACTTCATACAGTTTCACACAGCTATAAAAATGCTGTATGAAAAATGGACATTTGACAGTTGCACAAGTAAATAGGCAGGCAGTTGTCATTTACTATGTGCACAACAGTGGCTGGAATGTAGCTGAAATCTGCACACACAAACTGACTAGTAAATGCACTTATAAGCTAGATATTTCTGGTAGCTTTTCTAGATCTGATGGTGACAGAAACATCTCCTAAGCTATGTTTCATCTACCTAAGTTTGTAACACTTCAGGTAATCAAGCAGAGCTTCACTGTGTCACAGTACATCAAAGGAGAAGGATCACATGTTCTTGTTGACATTTTAGTACATCTAAACTGTCTCGGGCACAGATGCTGTGCTTTGATGTTGGTACTGCAGGACTCCAAGAAGGAGGAAAAGGTGGTGCTCACTTTTTCCCTTATTTCTGAGTTTGTGCAACCTGGGGTTTTGTGTGTGTGTGTGTGTGTGTGTGTGTGTGTACACACATGGAGAGTGAGAGAAATGGTGTGTGGAGCACAGCTTCCACTGGGGGGGGGGGGGTAAGGGGCCGCTATCTTCCCCACAAAAATTTGTTTTGCACTTTTTTCAGTGCTGCTCATTGGAAATATTGTTCTGTAGCTTTATACATTTTTGCAGAAACTAATTGCATGTCGATTAATGAAGAAGTGGTTAATTAGAAAATATGTCTACTTCTGCACATTAATACAGTCCATATTTATTTTTTTCCAATATTCAGCAGGATATCTGTCGTGCCACATACTATTGCAGAACAGTTGAATATCATCTTTTAATGATCATTTTTAAAGGTGTGAAATGACTTGTTTTTGTATAAAAATGTTCACAATCATCTTTATGCATGTGAATACTTATTTATATAAAAACAAAAGATATTTTCTCATCCATTTATAAGTCAAACCTTTTAAAAATTGCTTCTGAACACAGAAGAGTAAATGTATTGAGTCACGATTACAGCATGAATATTCATGGGCAGACAGGAGGCACTTATGTCACTTTGGGTTCCAGCTCTAATTATGCTAGATTAGTGTATTTTATGTAATTGTAAATGATTTGTGTAATTGCCAAAATATTACATAAAAAGGTTCTTTTGTTAAATTAACAGTTTGGCAATTACATACCTAATTTACAATTACCTACCTGTGCTAATCCAGGATAATTAGAACTGGAACCTAAAATGACATAAGCACCTCCTGCCCATCCTTGAATATTTATGCCTAAACATGGCTCAATACATTTTTACTTCACCATTTTGAGTATGGCTGTTTTAAGTAAGTCAGAACAGTGCTATGCTTCTAATAAGTAAAAATGGGATGTTGTCCTGCTACAGAGACTGCCTTACAGATAGATGGGTAAACTAGGCAGTCAGAGAAGGTGTCAGTATGTTTTATGGTAGAACACAGCACTCAAAAAGCTGCTTCACATCTTGCCTTCTAGAAAAAAGTAAAAAAGTTTATCTTCTAGTTATTACATGTGTTTGATATTTATACTTTGTGCTCATCAGATCAGTTAAAAAAGAAGAAAATGTGTTGATCTGAGCCTGATTTGCTTAGAGTAGTGCATGTGGAATGTGGAAAAGATTACATGGAGCGCTCTATAGTGAGTGTAGCTCTGTGTCAAGAGATGAAATGCTTAAAAAGAGAGAAACATTTTTTTTTTTAAATTAATCAACTAAAGGAAAAGTTTTTTTTTCCTGTTGTGTGCTGGACCAGTGCTAGCTGTAGATTTTATCTCACAAGTGGTTAGTCAAGTAACTTTTCCCTTTTCAGTCATTGTTCCAGGCAGCAACCACTGCTGTGTAGTGTTAAAATCTACTGACCAGGTATTCACAAGGCAAACTGTTTATATTCTGCACAGGTAGCACATAGCTTCTTTCCTCGTCTATTGTCATCATCTGACATCACAGTAAGACTGGCTTAAACATTTCTCTTCTTCTGTCTGTAATAAACTGACCATATAATTTTTCTGTGCAGGTTTCTTTGCCACCATTCTGGTTTCACTGTCTTCAGTCTGAGTTGTGCTTGATTATCTGATCTGAGGATTGATCTTTATATCATACTAGGGTCATAGTAAAGATCAAAAACTCCGATCAGGATTCTGGAGGTGAATAAAAAGTGAAATTATCAGTGAAATGTACAAAACATTTTAACACAGGAAGGTGCTCTACAGTTTCATTTTAAGTAAAGACCCTAGCAAAGAATAAAAAAAAAAATCTCTGTTCTTAGAACTATGCCCCAAAACATTCCTCAATGGAATGAACACACATACCCCATCCTTCTAGTTTTCTGTAAAAGAAAATTAGTTGAATCAATTAAATAGTTAAAAAAAAAATACTGACACAAGTTATCATTCTTAAAACATTATTCTCCTGTCTGAAACGTTAATATAAATAATTATTCCCTGTAATATATAGTACAAGTTAACACCATTATGATCATCATCACCACTACCAATTAATTTCAACTCTACTGTATAATGGTTAAAGGAATTGTTAGAAAATAAACATTCTAGAGGTTTTGATGATACTTATAATGTTTATAAGCACCCCAAAGCATTTGCTTAGATCAGTGGTTCCCAAACTTTTTCGATTCTCGTCTCCCTTGCTGAATCCAGGTTTTCCCAAGCCCCCCCCCCCCCCCCCCAGCTCTGCGCATAAAGTGCATATTTCATGTATGTATTTATTTATTTGACATTTGTTTAACGAGGCTGCCCAAATGGATGAAGAGACCTGGGGAGAAGTACAATAAAAAGACAATTTCCAAAAAAAAGTGTACATTCTGCTTAACAGCATAACACTGATCTACTATGGTTGAGAGGTAAGCAAACCTAATGGCAACCTTATTAACTTTAAGTTTAAAAGAGCAATATTTAAAATCTGTCCCTATTATTTGGCTCTGTACAGCATACCTCTCAACTGTATAAATTTTTGCCTCATATTTTTGGTCTTTTTCTCATAAAATTGTTGTTTTCTGGCAAATCACTGGCAGATCATTGAGGTTGAATTCAGAAAATAATGACAGACAGTTGAGTTTCATACTTCATACCCTTCAGAAATTTCATGCTAATGCAAAGCCTGCATTTCTATCAACTTTCTAAGTTTGTGAGAGCAGTACTTAAGTATCCCTATTTTTTACCTTTGTACCCCCACTATTTTTGGCTTTGTCCAGATTTCTTGATCTAAGAGGGTGAGAGGTATGTGTCCAGTGGTATGGTCCAGACTTGCACAGACCTCATTGCTGCTGCTGCCAGGGATCACTCTCTCCCCCGTCACACACACACACACAGTCACTTCCTCATTCATACCTGCATTCATTCGTACATCCCTCTCACGCTTCCAATCTCTCACACACACACACACACACACACACACACACACACACACACTTCCTCATTCATACCTGCATTCATTCACACGTTGCTCTCATTCTCCCGATCTCACACATACACACACATAGCCACTTCCTCATTCATACCTGCATTAACACACACACACAGCCACTTCCTCATTCATACCTGCATTCACTCGCACATCGCTCTCACTCTCCCGATCTCACACACGCCACTTCTTCATTCATTCCTGCATTCACTCACACATCGCTGTCACTCTCCCGATCTTTCTTACACACACATACACTCTTTTGCTTTCATGCACGCATTCACTCACACATGCAGACAGATGCACACACACCCTTCCAGGCATTCACTTACCTGACAGCCCCGGTTCCAAGTGCTCCACGGCCCGGTAGTTGTCCGCGGCCCGATGGTTGGGGACCGCTGCTATAGTTGATGCCAGTTCTGCTAAAAAGCTACAGTGAACGTCTAGACTTTGTTCGCCATGAACTAATAAGCTTAGCTGCAAAATAAACCACAAACTGTTTGCGGTTTATTTTGCACCTAAGCTTATTAGTTCGCGGTGCCCCTGTGAGGAAGCCGCGGCGCACACTTTGGGAGCCCCTGGCATAGATGTTTGTTCTCATTTTTTTCCAGGTGCAACATTTCAAATTTAGGAATACATACCTTAAAAAAAAAAAAAAAAAAAAAAGACTTGACTGTCACATGGTTTTTAACATGCATTTGTTTTTATAACACTGTCCACTGAAAATGAGCCTCTGGTTAAGAACAAAAACTTGATAATTACCATTAAAAGTTGCTAAAATTGTTGAGCTAATCACTCCAACCATGGTGAAGTGTACACACACAGTTTCACCTATTGTCTTTTCACATTCTGTCAGCAACAAGTAACTTTCTTCATGGTAAAAAAGTAAATATACAGTGACTAATCTATTTCTTTTCTGTATACCAACCTTTGTTTTACTGTTAATTGCAGGTCAGTAGAGATGAGAATAGTGCAAGATCTTTTTGAGTTACAACTTCTAGACAAACATTTAAACTCTGCTGGGAAGTTTTACTTAGCAGCAGGATTTAAACCACCTTTTAGAAGTAGCTGTGCACACTGTTACTCTGTAATGCTTGGAAGGGTCATTTGTAGATGCTCTGTGAAGTGGTTGAGTAACTTTGTACACCTTAGTGGGAAAAGCACAGCCTGTTTAATTCAGAACAGTCTCCCCATTCCAAAACAGTGCCTGTTTAAAGTGTGAGTACTGACTAGCTAGCTGCAGTCCTTGAAACTGCAGAACTCAAGTGCAGACGAGTGAATGCTTACTAAATATGTGATCTGAAGTAGGATATTCATTTGTCTGCAACCTGTGGGTTATGGATCCGATCGATCTCGAACGACATAGTTTCCAGCTATATGGATCCCTCTCTCTCAGCTCTCACCCATAATGCATGCCTCTACCCTCCTCATGACCTCAGATCTTGTTTGCCGCGCTGGTAACTGGATGTGGTTTTTAGCTCTCTCAGCTAAGTAAGTTTTTTTTTCTTAAAAAAAAAATTTTTGCTTTCTTTAAACTTTTTTTTTATTGAAAGTTGTAGTGTAGGTTCCTGTTTGTATTTATTGTTTTTTTTTTTTAAGTTTTTTTATAATTTTATATTTTATTCGCTGGCTGGCCTGGTGTTGTGGGTGTGTGTGTGAGTTTTTTTAGCGTTTTGTTAAGTTTTGTGGTAACTTTTGGGTAACTTTTGGGAAGTTTTGACTATGGCATCATTCTTTCAGTCATTCTTTTCTAAATGCTCGAGTGTGGAGTGGCCACCTCACCGGCATATGTCCTGTGGGCGATTGCACCTTTGTCTTGGGGTTGAGCACATGGATCTGTTCCATTCATGGTCCTGGGGGAGCAACCCAAGCTGGTCCTGGGTCTTTTGGTCTTCTGGGACCGGCTCCGCCGACTCTCGCCCGGGACCTCCTGACGGCTGCTGCTGCCACCTGTGGCACCTCCAGCGAGAGGGACCTGTAGCACCCCCTCAGTGACCCTGAGACTCAAGCTCCCGGGACAGGACGGAGGACTCGGCCTTCAGCGACGGGCGGGGGGCCTAAGCACTGTTTCGGCCCCGCTGCCTGCTTCTCCCCCCGGCCTTCCTTGGCCTTCCTCCTCCTCCCTTCTCGCACCGAGTCTGTCCTCCGGGGTCCCGGTCTTCAGGGAGGAGGGTCTCACCGGTCCTGCTGTCGAGGGAGACCAATCCAGATGTTCAGGTAGCCTCGGCATCCGGGCCTACCATACAGCCCCAGTCGCAGATGCTGGTGTCCGCTCCTTGGGGAAGGTTCATCCAGGCCCAGATGCAGATGGGAGTCCTCCCCCATCCAGACCTCTCATCGGAGCTTTCAACCTCGAGGAGCTCCTGTTGCTAGGTCGGCGATCGGCTCCGACTCGACCGGATTCCGGGTTGCTGGGCAGAAACCGAGCCGAAGGGAGGGACGGTACTGGATCCGGCGCCGGCCCCGAGATCCTCGCGCCACAGACGCGCGGGTCCGATCTCCCCGGGATCTGGATCGAGCAAATGTCGGGGGGCGCCCTTGTCCTTCGGCGCCCGTCCCTGTGTCGGATCCAGCCTCCCGCCGGATCCCCTTTTCGATCCAGGGCTCGCCGCCTGCCGGATCCCGAGGTCGACTTTTGGTCCGGATCCGTTTTGGATCTTCCTCTGCACTGGGCTGGCTTGGTGGATCCGGCCCTTGAGGGACCCCCTGACCCGGCAAGCCCGCCGGCTGGGTCCCCCTCTGACTGCCCGGCCCTCCTCCCAAGTTGCCCCAGAGGGGCTCCCCAAGCATGCCCGTGCCTCTGATGGCCCCCCTCCCCTGAGTCTCCTCCTCCTCACAGCCCCCCAGGCACATTGACTCCCCTGAGTCTCTCACTCTAGACAGGCACATTAGGAACTCACTACAGACACTGAAGAAGAGTGGAAGGGGGAAGGTCCTGGCTCCCCCCCGTGGTCCTTGGGGGGATGTCTCGCCGGAATCTAAATCGGCCCAGTCCCGTGAAGGGGTGTCCTCTGTCCTCCTTTTCCTCCCGCCGAGTCCGTGTTCTTGGAAGGCAGGCCCCTGGTGGACCTTATTACTCCCTCTGGCGTGACTGACGAAAATCCTTGGGCCCGCCTGACAAAAGACCTGTGGAAGAACGGAGCCCGCCTTCTGAAATTCCCATACCGCCTTAGATCAAGTGCCAGCCTGGCTGCGGGGGCCTCCCAGGTAAGGGCAAGGATGCGGCGGTCTCAGGAGAAGGATGGAAGTGGCTCAGCAGGGAACGTCCAGACACGGAGAAAGGAGCACACATATTGATGATGCAGGAGTCTCTTATGATTCGCCGCTGAATCCCATGTTCTATTTGATTGAGGACAGAGCTCTGCACTCCACCAAAATGCATCCCTAAGGTCAGTCACGACTTCTGCATGTGCTCCCCCATCCCCATTTGGGGAGAGGCTCGAGCTCTGCACTCCACCCAAATGGCTACTGGGCGTCCATCCGCGCTACGCCCCTGCGGCTTTCAGCCCAGACATGCTACGAGGCGCTGGGCCGCCGCCGGGGGACTGACTGGAAGTTGGCGTCAGGGCGGCGTCGCCACTCTTCCCCAGAATCTTCTTCACTGGTGCTGGCAGCCCCCGTCGCGGTTCTTTGCTGCAGCGAGGCCAGCCCGTTAGCGAGAACCAAGTCCCAAGCGAGAAGACTGGGACGCAAAGGCGCCGGAAGATAGGGTGCCGCTTCTCTGCCCCCCAGGAGAGGACAGGAGACCTTTCATCAGAAGACGCCCCCGCCCAAGTCAGATGAGGCAGTCCCAGTTCGACAACCAGTACCAGCTCTTCCGTCGGGGAGGGGGGTGCAGGCCTGGCAGGGCAGGGGGAGCAGAGGACTCCCACAGCAGGTCAGCGCTTCTGATTCTCTCTGAGCGCAGCCCTCAGCAGGGGGCAGCAGGGACTGACTTCTTTGAGGCTGCTTCACATTCCGGAGGCCGTCTTCCGCCAAAGATCAAAGCCCATCGGGAGTCCATAACAGCTCCGGACAGCTGGGTTCTCCAGTTCTCCCATCCCCAAGAGTCACAAGGCTTGCTCCTTTCCTACGCATTCCATGCAGTCCCAGTCCCCCCGTTTACCACCGGTCAAGGACTCTGCATTTCCAGACCCCCTCTAGAATGCTCCTAAAATCAGGATCTCATCAGGACAAATCTCTGGTGGATCCTAAATCTCAGGATCTCCTCTTCTCTCTCCGCACCGTGCTAGAATTCCTGAAAAAGTCAGTCCGGCACCTTCACATCCTGGCTACCAGGCGCTCCATTCAGGTTTCTCCGCTACAGGTGACTCCAGTGTGGTGGCTCCACTCCCCGATCTCCACGAGGGGGTGCATTTTGTGCTTCTCCCCTCTACAGCCACGTGACCACGCCTCCGCCTCGGGGGGGTGGGGGGGGGGGCGCGGCGGGGAAAGTCCACAAGGCCTATACGCAGAGCTGACAGATTATGAGAGTGTAGCTCTAGAGAGAAGAGCTCTTCTGTGCTGCTTTCCCTCTTCTCTTCTTCCTGGACTTTCTTCCCTTGGAGTCGGACAATATTCAGTCGGTCTGGTACAGGTACACAAAAGGTCAAAAACAAGGTCTTTAGGCCTTGTTAGGAGAGATGGAGGGTCTGGGAATGGGCAATCTCCACTCGCTTTCATTTCACATTCTCCGGGTCGGTAGAGAGTTTGAACTTCAAGCTTTATCAGCTAAACCTCCTTACTTGGCTGGATTTCACAGTGCATTTTATTGGCTTATCAAGCGCAGGGAGGCCCCGCACCGGAGGGTGTCATCAACATCAACCCGGTCAGTATCTACCTCAGCAGCCTTCTTATTTCTCACTATAAGTTGGATCTTGCAGATCCATAACCCACAGGTTGCAGACAAATGAATACACCTACTCAGATGGAACGTTATGGTGAGTACATAACTTCTAATTTCTAATACCTGGTTGTGATCAGAGACTTGGTCATGTTTTGTAACACATGGAGCGTTTTAAGTGCTGTATGGGGTACTGCCACTAAAAGAACCAAAAAGAGGCTGTGCAGCAGTGCAAGGTGTGTGACATATTTTAATAAATGTTGGTTGGTTAACTCTGGAGTTGCACTTCTGTTGTGACTGCCATTATAGTGGCAACAAAAAGAGTGTTAAGCTCAAAGTATCAGATGCTGACGAATGCAACACAGATAGCCATTTTCCACAGGAAGTCAGTACTGGTGAGATTTCTGTGTGTGCACCGACAGTGATTCCCCTCTTAAGGGAGATTTCTCCCTTCTTTGAGTTATTTCAGCTGTGGAGTTTGTGTATATAGGTATTGGGGATAGGGGAACTGCATACCTGTCAATCTTTTAGCATAAGAATTCTGGGTAAAGTCAAAAGTAGTGTAGAATTGGGGACAGATTTTAAATATTGCCCTTCTAATAAGTTTAGAAAGTTGCTAGAACAACCGGTTTTGATTTAGCATGTATTTTCTAATGGTTAATTAAATATGAAATCTGACACTCTGATACCTGCCATTATTTAGTGATGTCAGTACTGAATGATTTGCCAAAAAATTGAAATATTAAGAGAAGCAAATCAAAAAATAAGCTAAAAATCTGTCCATTCTGCGAAATTCTGGATAGTTGAGGGGTATGGGCTGCCCCCACCCCTGGTAGAGAGGTGCAGTGTGGCTTACCTTGCTGCAAAGACATCTGAATTTCATCTTTTTTAGGGGATATTCGTTTTCACCATTTCTAATGCTTGGAGTTTGTCATTCGCCATTTTCATTTTACAGAATTTAATACTGTATATTTGTAGCTCAGTTTCACTTCATATCATATTATAATGTGGAACCTTAGCATATCAAGAAATGCTTAAATGCAGTGGCACTTTAATATGAAGTAATTGGTGAGTGTTTACATGGGATGGTGAAAAGGTTACTTAGGGGTGAATACAGTAAAGTAAACGTCTCACACGTTTCTACTGCTTTCTTATTGCCTCTTATTCACCTCTCTTACCGGTGAATTATTTTCTGCCTTTTAGTAATGTTATCCTGACTTTATTACTTTCCTTGGTTTATATTCATTGAAATATTTTACTTAAATTGTGTTTTATCTTGTATATAAAATTTGCTCATATCTGTATGTCTTTATTTTTCACCACTGAAAATTTTGTTTTTTCTTTTCTTTTTTTTTTTAGTTAATATTTAAAGTGCATAATGTTTATGGAGCTTTTCTCCCTGGGCTTCTGGTGAAAATGGAGTTCATGCCCATTGGGACTTTCCTGGTAATCCAATCAGTACAAGCTGCAGTAAATAAATAGCAAGGATACAACTACTATGTAACATGTACCTCAGCTGGGGGCTGGGATGTAAAAAGTGTTTTAAAGTGGGAGGTACTTGAAATAAGGTGCAGCCAAGAGGATTTGCACCAGATGTAGCAAGGAGAGACCATATGCATAAAGATAATCTTGTCTTGTTGCATCTGGTGTAAATCTTGCTTGGCTGTACTTTGTTTCAGGTACCATTCACTAATTTTAGATAGATATCAAAATATAAAAAAATGTATAATGGGGCATGTGGATTCTCCCCCAGTATTTCCTGCTCTCAAATGGTATGAATTCCATTGTGCTTTATTAAAACAATAAATAAATTAATCAATCACTAGAGATACTGTCCTTACCATGCAGGTTACACATCCTCATAATATGACTCCGATATTGTAGAGTTGTTTCCACTTTCTTCCAGGGTCATGTACAGTAGGATGTTGCCTTTTCCTTTGTTCTCCTCACTTGTACTCACTAGAATCAGACGTATACATTTCCATAATTTATTTGTGAAAAAAGAATTAAAAACTAATCAAACTGATTTTGCAGGAGCAAAGTACAGTCTCTTCAGCTGAGCTTTGCACACCTTTATTAAATTATGCCTTTAGACATGGGCAGACATACATTAACAGAAAAGAATACAAATCCACAACAGAAACAAAAAGTTAAAGCGCAATACAAAAATATTGATCTGAAGTAGTTACTTCATTTGATCTGCAACCTGTGGGATCCGGATCCGACCTCGGATCCGACCGGCAGCTTTCCAAGCTTCAGGATCTGAGCTCCTAGCTCCTCCCCCTACCCATAATCCCTCGCTACCAACCACATTACCTCAGATCGTTTTTTGCCGCGGCTAAAGACAGTTGCTTCTCAGTGAAGAGCTCCTGGCCTGGTGAGATTGTTCCTTTTTAAAAAAAAGCTAGTTTCTAAGTTTAAATTTGTGTGTGTGTTGGGTGTGTGTGTGAGAGAATTATGGCTGAATCAAAAGCTATATTTTCTAAGTGTACTGAGTGTGGCCATAAGCTTTCCCCAGCTGATGGCCACACTCAGTGTGTTTTGTGTCTGGGGGCAGCACATTTGTCAGAGGCCTGCCAGATTTGTGCGGCCTTTAATCCTCGGGCACTTAGGGACAGGAAGAACAAACTGATCCTGGCGGGAAAACTCCCTCAGGAGTCAGCTTCTTCTTCCTCTCCTAGCCGGATCCAGGCTACTCCGGTAGCTTCAGCGCCGGCTACTCCCTCAGCTGTACCCGGGACTCAACCTCCCTTATCGGGTACTAGTTCTGTGGAGTCTGGTTCTTCTTCCCACAGGGGGGAGAAGAAGAAACACAGAGAGAAAGAGGGTCATACTTCTAAGAGGCGGGCCGAGTCTCATCCCTCGGCTCCGCCTGATATTGAAATCTCCTGAGAGGGTCTCCGGATCCTTGTCCTCTCGGCTCCGTTCACCTTCCTTTTCTCCAGAGCCGGAGGAGGAGGATAGGTCTCCCTCGAGGTCTTTGAGGCAGCCTTCCCGGCCTGCTTAGACTACCTCTTCGCGGTCCACTAGGAGCATCTCCGAAGCAGACATGGATCGGATGATGCGAAGATTTTTGCAGACCCAGATGCAGATGGGGAAGCTCTTGCCTCCCCCCCCCCCCTTTGGGAGGGAGTGCAGCCCCCATTTTTGCCCCGATAGCTCCTTCTCCAACCCATTATCGGGTCTCGGAGTTTTCGGATCCAGGCCCTTTCGGATCCGGGGATACGTCGGCGCCGACAGGGATAGTGTCTTCGACGCCGACTATACCTTCGAGCTTGTCGGATCCAAGCTCTCTGGGCCGAGGGTTGAGCATCGGATCCGAGGGAGTGGTTGTGTCTTCGGCGCCGATGGGGCCGGAGTGCACCGCTACCTCGTATCCAATTGCTTCGGCTCCGACCCCGATCCTTTCCTCGGAGCCGAGGAGGTTACTTTCTCAGGCTGGTGATGGTGAATCTCCCTCGGCTTTTGAGGTAGTGGAGAGGGTACTGTCGAGGTCATCCAGGTCCCCGACCGGGCCTTCGGATCCACCCGTGCCCCCACTGTATTAGGGTCTGTCTTCGCTCATCCGTCCATCGGGATAGCCTGCCCAAAGCCTCCAGTTAGTTCCCAGGGAGGAACACCAACCGGCGGACGAGCCCTCTTCAGACAGCCCCGCCTAAGAGGTGCCTCGGCAACACCAGTGCAAAAGGAGGCACCTGGACTCCCCCGAGTCCATTACCACGGATATGGATTTGGAGGATACGGAGGGTTCCCCAAGGTCACCCCCTGAAGATGTCTCATTTGGAGACATCATGGAGATGTTGCGTATAAGAGGGGGGCGGTCGGCCCATAAGCCCTCCTTGGACGAGTCCGTATTTCTGGAGGCCTTTGAGGCAGGCCCATCTACCTCCTGGGTGTCCCCCCCAGCCGACCCCTTGGTGGACCTAATTACCACCAGGGCTTGGAAGGAGCCCGACACCGTGGTGCCTATCCCTAGATGCCCGGATAAGGTCCTCAGCCCTCCCTCTGATAGACCTTCTTGGTCCAAAGGCGCACCAGTGGATGCTATGTTGGTGGCGGCTGCCACTAAGAAAGAACTCTTGCCCAGGAAAGTTCTTCGGTCCATCCGCCGGACAAGGAGTCCCGGGCTTTGGACCGTATTGGGAAGCGGATGTTTGCTTCAGCAACCTTTGCTATAAGGTCGCTGAACTACATGGCACACACTATCAGGCTACAGCGTGACTTAATTAAGGAATACGCTGCAGCCCCTCCGGAGTCCATCTCGGTATCAGACAAAAAGGTTTTTGAGACCCGAATGGCCACTCTAAAGTCCATATCAAATACATCTATGCGGCTTCTTTCCCATGCCACGGAAGGAGCCGCTAGAGCTAGCGGAGCGGGAGTAGTTTTGCGACGGCACTCCTGGCTCCGCCTTTGCGATTTCACGGATCCCTTCAAGGCGTCCTTCGCGAACGCCCCTTACGATGGTTCGGCCTTATTTGGCTCATCGGTTCGCGACACGCTAGTCCAAAGCGAGAAGGATGGGAAGACGCTGTCGGCCGTCGGAGTCTGCTTTTCGAACCCCCAAAGATCCTTCTCCAGGAATCAGAGGGTCAAAAGAAGCTGTGGTTCCGTAAATCTCAGCAATCCCGTCCTGCTGCGGACAACTTGTCCTCTAGAGGCAGAGGACAAGGTGGACGCCGGCCGAGAGGCAAAAGGGGGCCCGCGTAACTTCGGGTCTAGAGAACCCTTCTCGGAGGGACCCGCGCAACAGCCCTGAGGGCTTGCCCGACTGTCCCTCTCTGGAGGTAGTCGGGGGGTGACTATCGGATCACCTATCAAGCTGGGAGTCAATTACAAACGATCGATGGGTGATCCGGATAATATCCAGAGGTTACACAATACCGTTCTTGCAACCCCCCCCCCCAAGCCCAAACATCTCCCGGATGTTCCACCCCATCAAAGGGAGTTCGCAACTCAAGAAATTTCAGAGTTGCTAAGAAAAAGAGCCATCCAGCCCATACCCCAGATCAGTCCGGATTGGGTTATTATTCCAGGTTCTTCTTGGTGCCAAAGAAAACGGGGGACCTCAGATCCATTCTAGACCTTTCGTCCCTGAACCTGTTCATACCCAAGGAAAAGTTCCGGATGGTCACTGTCCAATCTATTCTCCCCCTTCTGCAGGAGAACGACTGGATGTGCTCGTTGGATCTCAAGGACGCGTATTACCATATACTAATGGACAGACGGTCCAGGAGATTTCTCCGCTTCCGGCTAGGAGCCAGTCATTATCAGTTCAGGGTTCTATCATTTGGCCTAACCTCAGCCCCCAGAGTGTTTACCAAGGTCATGGCAGTGGTAGCAGCCCACCTGAGACTCCAGGGCATTCAGGTGTTCCCTTACCTGGACGATTGACTCCTCACCGCCCCCAACAAGCATCTTCTGGTTACAGCGAGAGACTATGCCCTATCTCTGTTTGCTCAATTGGGCATCTCAGTCAACTTGAAGAAGTCCTGCCTGTGCCCATCTCAAGCCCTAGATTTCATAGGGGCCAGGTTGGATACTCGAATCTCCAGAGTGGTCCTCACACCAACCAGAATAAACAGTTTGTACCGCCAAGTCTTGGATATTCTTCAGAACCCAACCCCCCCCCCAGCAGAATTAGTCCTGAGGGCGTTAGGATCTATGTCGGTGGCAATCGGCCTTTCTCTCCATGCCCGTCTGCGGATGCGTGTTTTACAGTGGACTCTCCAGGTCCAATGGTCTCTGTTGACCCATCCTTTGGACATGCCGATTCCTCTGAGCAGGGCGTGCAGGGACTCCCTACTTTGATGGCTGCAGGCAGAAGATTTCAAAGAAGGGAGACCCTTTGTGATTCCCCCAGTCGAAGCCACGTTGACCACGGACGCTTCCTGCCTCGGGTGGGGCGGGCATTATGCAGGGAAGTCAGTCCAAGGAACGTGGACTCCTCTAGAGACTGCATTGCATATCAATGTCCTAGAGATGAGGGCAGTGCTATTGGCGTTGCAAGCTCTCCATCACCTTCTACCTCTGGGGACTATTGCAATCCACACGGACAACATGTCCGTGGTCTGGTACATAAACAAACAGGGAGGGACCAGGTCTTACCCCCTGTGTCGAGAAGCCATGAGAGTGTGGGAATGGGCGATTTCCACCAACCGTTTTCTGATAGCAACGCACATTCCGGGACGGACCAACATATTAGCAGACGGCCTAAGTCGGGTGTTTCTCAGCCCTTACGAGTGGTCTCTGAATCCCTCGGTCGCGAAACAGATATTCCACAAATGGGGTCAACCTCGCTGCGACCTTTTTGCCTCTCCCCTAAACTCAAAATGCAGTGAGTACTTCGCGATAGTTCCCCCCAAAGGGGAATTTCCCAGGGACGCCTTGGTTCATGCTTGGCTGCCCGGTCTTCTTTATGCATATCCTCCTCTTCCTCTGATGATGAAATTCATCCAGAAAGCCTGTCGGTTGGGGAGCAAAGTGATTCTCATTGCCCCATTCTGGCCTCGACAAGTCTGGTTCCCCTTTCTGCAGTCTCACAGTGTGGCTCCCCCTTGGATTCTGGATCCCAAACCAGACCTAATCTCGCATCCGACGAGATGCCACACTCCAAACCTGGTCAGCCTCCGGCTCACAGCCTGGCTGATCCAGTTCCGTTAATGGCAAGGACTCCCGGTATCTCTTCCCCAGTCAAGGCTATTCTCGTGGCAGCTCATAAACCATCCACCAGAAAACTCTACAACAGTAAATGGAAACGTTTTTCCATCTGGGCAAAGGGTAAGGGATTAGATCCTTTTACGGTTCCTATTCCCACCATTCTGGACTTTCTATCCCTCCTTTTTGAGCAGGGAGCTAGCGCGTCCACCATTAAAGTTCAACTTGCAGCCATCTCCCATTATCATGTGGGAGATGGCATAAGTTCTTTGGCTTCAGTTAAAATATGCAAAGCCTTCCTAAAAGGCGTGTTCCTCTTAAAGCCTCCCATTAAACCGGCTATGCCTCCATGGGATCTTACCCTGGTATTACAAGCATTAACAGGACCACCTTTCGAACCTGCGGCCTCTGTGTCCTTAAAGTTCTTATCTTGGAAGACAGCCTTCTTGGTAGCAGTTACCTCTGCCAAGAGGGTATCAGAGCTACAAGCCTTGTGCATTAAGTATCCATACCTTATTTTTTACAAAGATAGGGTTGCCCTCAGGACTAATCCTTCCTTTCTTCCTAAGGTAGCCACAGAATCTAACATTAATCAATCTATTAACCTCCCTGTTTTCTTTCCTAGCTTCCAAAACAAAGGTGAATACACATTGCACAAATTGGATGTACACAGGCAACTGCGTTTTTACTTGCACAGGACTAAAGATTTCCGCAAGTCAGACAAGTTGTTTGTTTCTTATGCTAAATCAGCCATGGGCAAACCAAATTCTAAGGTGACAGTAGCGAATTGGATTTCTCAATGTATCAGACAGGCATACATTTCAATTGGGAGACCAGCTCCGGTTGCCATCCGGGCACACTCTACCAGGTCTGTGGCTACCTCAACAGCATTTTGGTCTAGAGTTCCAGTTGACGATATTTGTTCAGCGGCTACCTGGTCCTCTTCCCATACGTTCATTTCTCATTACAAACTGGACATGATCTCCAGAAGTAGGGCTTCCTTTGGCTCTGCGGTGCTTCGGAATATCCTTCCATAGGGACCACCCAGGGCCTTTAGGTAAGCTGGGGACTCTGTCCCACAGGTTGCAGATCAAATGAAGTAACTACTTCAGATATAGAAGTTATGTACTCACCATAACGTTCCATCTAAGTAGATACTTCATTTGTCTGCAACCGACCCACCCTGCCATCCCCAGAACCTCGGTAAAATACTGTCGTGTGGAGAATTTTCTCTCCGTCTTTAGCTTATAGGGCAAAATAACCGATCTGAGGTAATGTGGTTGGTAGCAAAGGATTATGGGTAGGGGGAGGAGCTAGGAGCTCGGATCTTGAAGCTTGGAAAGCTGCCGGTCGGATCAGAGGTCGGATCCGGATCCCACAGGTTGCAGACAAATGAAGTATCTACTCAGATGGAACGTTATGGTGAGTACATAACTTCTATTTTAATATCCTCAAGTAAGTAAAAACTAGTATTCACTATGTGCTTTTGTCCCTGTCGTAACTGTGACTTCCTCAGAGTGAAAGAAAACATGGACATGGTTATGGCACTTAAAGTGACTGTTAATCGCAACCAAGTACAAAAAATGCTAAAATCCAATGAATGTACATAATGACCTTTAGTAAAAGTTGATTCATCTAATACATCCTCACTATTGAAAATAGTGTTCCATTCCCAACCTATAAGTAATATACCCTGCTGAAAGGTGATATCTCCCAAAATTTTCTTAAGCTCTATAATAGTTTTTGGTAGAATAGTTGCTGGCATAATCCTCCCTTACTAATAGCCCCCTGCTACTGCAAATCTACCATTATTATATATTTTTCCCTCTTATTAGAAATTGGAGACCCCACCAGTAATTAGTATAATTACTTCCCTTTTCCATTGTCCTTGATGTTATTTCTATTGTGCCTGATATTTTGCTAAGTATCCGCCCTGAAGTTCTTTCTTTTTCAAATTTACATGCTCATTTCTTTCCAAACGTGGCTCCTGCATCATTGATATTTGTATTCTGCATTTTTTAATATAATTTAATACTCTCTCCTTTTAGTCTATAATCTATAAGGCCATTTATGGTCCAAGGTAATATGGATAGGGAAGCCACCATAATAAAAATCTGTTGCTCCCATCTATTATACATGTCCGTTTTTTTGAATGTATATTTCCAACTTTCGTGTTTCATGCACAAAGTAATATTTGTCAGTCTAATCTTTTATACAGTTGTTTCTTCTCATTACCATTTGAATCTTTGTCACATTTTAGGACTTTTTGTTTTTAAGAAAACATTCTAAAACAGAAAATTAAATTTTCAAAATGCCACCATCCCCTATTAACTTAGAACAAGCATACAAAACTATGTACCTCTCCAAAACATGACATTTTACCCTCCAGATGGTACATTTGCACCAAACTGATAGCTGCACTCACAGGAGTTGCGTAACATAACCTAAAATTAAGGTTACCCACGCTACCGCCTATGCTTCCACTTAAACTGATTGCGGTCTGCTCTTTTCTCATCTCTATTCCCCTTCCAGATGTGAAAAACAGCGTGTATGCTTTCAGAAAACATTAACTTTTAGCCCTAACAACTTGCACTGGCTATCTAGAAGTAAAACTAAATTGTACCCTGTTCTATTAAATGCATTCACATTTAAGGGCTGCTAGAGAGACTGCTATCTCTTATTCATGTCCCATAATTTCAGACTTTTTCACTGAACTGCTTGCCATTTTCCCTTTAAATTTTGCATTTCCCTCTATAAGGAACACTCAAAACTTCCAGGATTAATTACTTGCACCTGCAGACAGCTCATCTCCCTGTAAAAGCAGTCAGCAATGAAACTTTATAAATTTGACTCAGAAAAGAACTTTACAGCTGCCTTAGCAGCGGACTTCTTGACTCTCATTGAATATTTGCTAAAAGTATAAAGCTAAAATCTTTGCAGACATAAGAAGCTTGGCATTGTTCATGTCTCTCATCATTTTGTCTTATTTTTCAAGCCAACATGCTTAAAAAATGCACTTGTTTATAGCTTAACATCTTAATTCTACATATAATCGGGGCACTTTTATACCCCTCCCCTATTCCAGTAGCCCAAGATCAAAGCATATTAACATTAAACTTGCTTTTTGTCCAGTCTTTCTTCCCTTGTTAGACTGTAAAGCTTATATGTCTTACAACTAAAAAAATGTGTTTAGTTTAATATTTTTAACGCATACAACAGTCATTGAAAAGTCTCCCTCACATTTAAAATACCCCTGACTATGCACTACACAAAACAACTTTATTATATATGCAGCTTTACTATTTCTAACATGCAGTCCATATTGTGAAATGTTTTATACAAGAACTAATAAGAAAACAAATAGTTTTACTTAGTTACTTTTCCCCTTTTTATTGTCTTTCTAAATGTTAATGACAGAAAGTGGGGTAAATGCTTTATCGTCCACCCACAATTTGAACCAAGTCAACAAAAGTCAAATTTTTCTCAAGGCACTTTTTCTTACAAAGTCGTATTTCACAAATGTGATTGATGCTTATAGACTAATTTCAGTGTTGCTGGTCTTCCTGTTCATCTCCATCTTCCAGCACCAGACTCTGATTCAGGTCAATGGTACTCCTGCTTCTTCTAGGCAACTCTTGTGCTGTTTTTTTTTCCTGCCTCTCATGTATTCCTTTAGAACAGTGGAAAAAGTTTCACTGCACTGGTAAAGTCTGTCTATGAGCTTTGTCAGAAGAATGAGAAGCAGAGCCCCATTCTGTTTTCTGGTTCACTTTTGTTGGATAAAGTTTATTTCCTCCAGGAAAAAAATACTCTGAAATCAGCGGGCTTGAATTTCAGACCTGCCTCTCTACATTCCATGATTGCTGGGACAACTATACTTCTGTTCTGCTTGTTATATTGTGAATAATCATTTTCATACCTCTCAACCATACCAAATTTCTTGGTATTTACCGGTTTTGAGGTCAAAATAATGGGATGCCATGAATTCACGAGTGGCCCCTTTAATTCCCAAATTTCCTTTTTTTTTTAAATTTTTTTTTTTTTTTGAATTTTTTTGCTGGTGTCATCACGTGCAGGGGCGTGCATGATGATGTCAGCTTTGTGAGCCTGCCAGATTTCTGCTTGGTGCTGGAGGGTGTGTGCTTGTACTGTGACTGTTTTAACTTATGGTATAGCAACGTGGCTGCAGCAAGGAGAATCAACAAATTTGTCTGGAACTGTAGATGACTGAGAACAGCATCAGCTTTCTTTTTTGTTTTATATTAAATTAATTAGAGCAGCAGGTTGCAGCCGAGCAAGGCAAGCTGATTCCGAACTCCAGAGCCGTTCGTTCTTCATTACTACTAGTGCAGCAGTCTGACCCGGTCTTTTCTTCTGCTGAGAAGAAATTAAAAGAAATGTTTTTCCACTACTTCTTTCCCCATCTCTTCCAGGTAAAAGAAAGAAAATGACAATGCTATTTCTAAGTTCTATCTAGGTGATCAGGTGAGTGTGTCTGCGTGTATACTTTAGTTAAGTAGGACTGTCTGTGTGTACTCTCTCTCTCTTTCTCTGTTATGTTTACTTGACTCGTTCATAGTTTATACATGCCGGTGTAAGGAGGACTGCCAGCCCAGCACACAGTGACAAGCTGTGTTTTAATAAATTAATATTTAATTTAAATTAACTTAAGGAAGTTTATGCCAAGCTAAACTCTATCCGAAGCAAGAAGTACTTGAACCGCAAAACTGAACTCTGGTCTTAGTCAGGAATCGAATGAGAATATTTATCTCCAGCCGTGGACGCGGTTCGACTTCCTCCGAGCCGGCTACTCCACCTCCAGGTAAAAAACAATGAAAAAAATGCAATTATGGAAGTTGCAACTAGACTAGTAGTACTGCTGTCTAGATTATTCAGCAGCTAGGAGATAATAGTCGCATAATCAAAACGTTTCAGACATAGTTTTTGTACTGAATTTCTTGAGCATGCGCATGCCATGCAGATGTTGAGTGCGTTCAGCTGGTGCACACACAAATAGCTGTTTACTCTAAAATGCTAATCAAAGCAGTACTTACTGGCATATGCATGTGTGTATGTGTGAGAAAGAAAGAAAGGGAGAGAGACTGGTTTAAAGTCCTCAGCAATAATGACTGCTACATCCAGTAAATTTATTTTATTTTATTTGATTGATTGTTAGCTAGTGCACAGACTCTTTCCAGCCTTGATCTGGACTGGAAGGGAAATTACTTTCTGTAATATGCAACAAATTGGCATAGGGGTAAGAAATGTTGCAGACCTGGATAAGACTTCCACAAGAACATTTGCAGCCTTTGTCTTTGAAAGTTTGGCATTTGTAGAAATTAATTCCTGAAAGTGTAGAACCCTGTTTAGTTCTTATATATACTTGTATACTATTCCAGCTTTCATGTCCTACTATTCAAAAAGCCCTCTGTTCCAAAGCTAGGCTGAATACAGGACATTTATAGAATTGGTGCCTCTTGTTAGTAGCCCTACTATTAAGTTGCTTCTGAGAGTCTGTGTATAGGAGGGAGGGCAATGCTTTAGGTTTAGTAACTTAAATGAGTGGGTATTTAAAAACCAAGGTGACACTACGCGAGACTGGAAATGAGTGAGCTCTTTATATTGATAAGTGATTATGTCTCTGTCTGAAACTAGAAGAACATTAAGTGGCAGACTTTATTAGGAGTTTTCTGGAAACCAAATTGAGTATTTATGTTTTAACATTAGCATGGGAATGCCAATGGCTTTTTTGCACTCCTGGTGTTCAATAACTTGCAAGTTTATAATAAATCAAGTTAAACACTTTTTCTGCCCATGTATAAGTTAAATATCAGATGAAGGTCAAGCCATTTACATGGAATATTCGAGTGCCAGCTGGTTGATTAATGACCAGTTGGATAGCGTCCGTCAGTTGATAAGATGTGTTGGACAATATAGTAGTGGACTTGGATGGCTTAAGAATATTTGTATAACTTAGTCTTCCTGAACCCCCACCCCCTTGGGGGGGGGGGTCCTGTTTTCCACAGGCAGAGTAAGTTAGTAGTGTTTCATTGATGAACATGGAGAATGTATTAGGGCCTAAGACGGATCCGTGGAGGATCGCTGTCCTTTTTTCCTGCAGTCAGTAATGCTCTCAAATCCTAATTTTGAATGTATTGTCTTTTAAATAGTTGTCAAAACATTTGCATGGCTGACTTCCTAAACCCACAGGTCTTTAACTTTTCTAAAAAATTAATGTAGTTAATGGTTTCAAAATCAAAAGCTCTTCACAGATTTTTAAATATGTTTATTAAGTTTTACTTATGCACTTTATTATGCACTCTACCTATGTATGTTGCTTTAAATTTAGAAAGGAATTAATTAATGTCACTTACTGACTGGCTGATTTGAATGAATGAAATGTTTTTTAGTATTTAAGCAGCCTGTATAACTAAGAACATGTGATCTGATGAAGCTATTACATAGCGAAAGCGCTTATCAACTGTTACTATAACAAATATTCGAATTGATCCCTACTTTGCTCTTGTTTAACGTATTTTTATTGCTGTACAAGTTTTTGTCTTAACGAGAGCATTTGCCTGTGCGGACAGCATTCTTATTTATTACAAATTTCTGTCTGTGCTTTTGCTGCCCGTAACGGAGTAAGGAGCCTCTATTATATTAATTTGCTGAGAATATCGGAACTGTTACGTTATATTGTTGAGAATACTGAAATGTCTAATATTGAATTAGACTACGTGCCCAGAAGTGAACACCGGGGCAAGGGAGCTCTCGAATCCAGGTTTTACAAGTACTTGAATGAGTTTTCCAATCCTTCCTGGTTTTCGTTTGAGGAAACGAATCTAACTGACGTCAATGGAGCAACTGTAAACACACAAGCTCTACACCAAGCGTTGGATGACATAGAGAAAGAATTTTTTAAATTGAAACGCTTGCAGGCTCAACGAGTACATTTTCAGTATTGCCTAGATCATCGTATTGTACCTCGAGGTCTAAGGGTATTCTGTATGCCCAGTCAAGGGGATGAATTTCCAGAGCTTTTAGCGCGTTGGCAGCGTATTAACCTGGAAACTAGTCGTGAGTAGTTGAAACTTTTAATAGACTATTTTAGTCCTGAGGAAAAAAAGCTTGTTAATGCTATTAACTTGAAACAAAAACAATTATTCAAAGATTTTCCAGATATTGTTGTTTACCCTTTGTTTGAGAGCTTACTTGACTGTGTTTCAGCTTATGATCGAAAATTATTGCATCAGAAGAAAAACAAAGTGCTGCGTGACTTAAACGATTTTAGATCAGGCCATGTCTTCACGTGGCCGAGACATGGCACTAACAGACTTAATTCTAATATGTATGAGGGGCAAGGAACTGATAGTAGTGTTCATGTTTTGCAAACTAGTAAAGGAAATGAAGTTAATGGACTGTTAGAAACTACTATTACTACTAATAAGGACACTTCTCATGTCTCAAAGGTTTATAGTGCCTGAATATTTGAACTGTATCTTACTGAAATTGGTACACCTTGTTTGCTCTAGCATAGACTAGATCCAGGCCTGCTGAATCTAGCTTTGTTTATGATTGTTGTTTGTTTGCTTGTTATTTCCCTGGAAGCTAATTCCACCTAATATGCGGCTTCTCAGCGCTTCTGTGGATCACTAGTGATATCTGCATTGCTTACTGTACTAGTTCCTTGTTTCACTTGAAAGTTACTGTTTGTCGTTTTTGCATTTACTTACTTGTAACACATTGCACTCAAGTTACCTGGCACTTGCTCACTAAAGCAATTATATAAGTCAGCACTAAAAATTAAAAGCACTACACCCTCACTCCCCACTGGCCCTTGTTTTCAATTATTAAGGAATTCCCAATATTATTCTAGCATGTCCAAAGGTCAGTTGTCAATCTCCTCTCCAGTCCAGCTGGTGAATCTGGGAATCTTGAGGCAATGTTATAACTGCCTCATGTACACAGACAACCCTCTCCTCCTCCCACATAACACAAATACTTGAGAGATGCAGCTATTTAGCCAAACTGGAGGCTGAGCTCTCTCAACTTAGGACTGGCAAGACCAGACAGGAGGAGAAGGCAACTACACACACCACAAAACCAGCGTCACATAATGCTACCACACCGCTGAATCAAACACATAAACACACAAAGACATACTCGGAGGCTCTGAGTAAAAATTTACCTAAACTGCAGAGGCCTCCAAAGCAGACACCCAAACAACTGCTACCTCAAGACACCCCACAAGCAACACATAAACCACAAAAGCAGTGTGCAAAGCATTCACAGCCCTTAGGGCCAAATACAACACCAAACATACTTGTCATAGGTGACTCCATAGTCAGACACACTGACGTCCCACTCACCAGGCTGAACAAGGAGAGGGTCACAGTAAGCTGCCTATTGGGCGCTAGAATCCGCCACTTAACACAAGCACTCGGGTCACTCCACGGCAAGTACAAATATGACACAGTCATTGTCCATGCTGGTGTGAACGACCTGAGACGTACCTCCCTGGACTACATGAAAAGAGACATAGAGGAGCTCTCTGATTATGTAGCCCAGGCAGGTATGACCCTGACCCTGAGCAGTATCCTTCCTTCACCAAGAATGATGCCACAATATAGAGACAAGATGATCAGCTTTAACAATTGGCTTAATGTCTGGTGTCATTCAAAGGGGATCCAGTGTCTGTCTGCCTGGGATGACATGCCTGACAAGCCACGCTGCTTTGCAAGGGACGGCTTGCACCTGTCACCCCTGGGATTCCGGATATTGGCTAAGGCTCTTGCCACCCCCATAGTGCCTTTTTTAGGCAAGGCTCAAATTCTAAACCTACCACCCTAGAATACAAAAATGGGAAGAAACTGAGGGTAATGCTGCTCAATGCCAGAAGTCTAAATCTCAAAATGCACGCACTCGAGGCCCTTCTCAGTATGGAGAACATCAATGTCTGTGCTGTAACTGAAACCTGGTTCAAGGCTCCTGAGAGCACCCCGGCACTATTAGGTTTTACCTCATATCATGCGTTCCGGCCCCAAAACCCGGACCACACCACAAAATGAGGGGGTGTATCCATATTCATAAAGGATACCCACACCTCCAGGTTGGTGGCAACCCACGAAGCTTCGGAAACCATCCAGGTGCAACTAACCATAGGCAAAACTGCTCTACAAATTGTAGCATGCTACAGGGCACCCTCTCAAACTCAGGAACCCCACACATTCTTCCTGAAGACACTGGAGGGTATAAATGTATCTCCAAACACCATCATATTGGGTGACTTCAACTACCCGAATATAGACTGGGAACATTACTCAAGCCCTAACTTTCTAGCCCAACGGTTCCTGGAGTTCATAAATTCAAATGCCATGGAACAGCTAGTCACTGTTCCTACGAGAGGAGAAAATATACTAGATCTCATTATCACAAACATGGGGACAAAATGCTCCACACCGGAAGTATATCCCTCATTGGTGAGATCTGATCATAAACTAATCTCACTGGAAATCCACATCCCGCCCCCACCCCAAACAAAAAAGGCCACAGTGAAGAACTTCTCTAAAGCAAACTTACTGGTGTGGTATCCTTCAAGGCCCCTGAGCCAGTGGAAACCACAACCCAAGCTGCGGAAGCCCTTACAAATGCCTTCTATGAACACCTCCAGGACTGCATGGATCAGGCAATCCCAAATAAAACCAAGACTCTTTCCACAAAGGGCAAACGTCCAGTCTGGTGGACCCCAGCCATTAACAAACTTTACAATAAGAGGAGAAAGCTATTACATGATAGAACAAAATCCATAAAAGGGAAGTCACCCCTGATCATTATTAGTAAAAAAATACGACCACTCATAAAATCAACTAAGGCCAATTTTGAGAGAAAAATTACCATGGATTCAAAGGACAATCATAAGGCCTTTTTCAGCTATGTTAGGAACCTGGGTGGAAACTTCCAGATATGCTCAGAATTAGTCCAAAATGATACAAAAATCACTGAACCCACAGACATTGCCAACATACTGGCAGACAGGTTCAGTGCAAACTTCACCCCCTCTCCCCCCTAAAGGAGAGATAACTATCCCAGCGGAGTGTAGCCTCCCAGACATCTCAAATGCGCAGGTGAAAGCTGCTCTCTCTAAAGCTAAAAACACAGCATCAATGGGACCGGATGGTGTCCCCGGCTGTGTGCTACACGAGCTAAATGAGGAATTAAACCCGCACATAAGGCAGCTGTTTAATCTCAGCCTTACCACAGGATACGTGCCCAAGGAGTGGCGTACGGCAACTGTGGTCCCACTCCACAAAGGCGGTGCCTCTACGGACCCTGGTAATTACTGCCCCATAAGCTTAACAAGTCTAGTCTGCAAAGCTGTGGAGAGGATCATAATGGAGCTCATAAACAAAGATATAGGGGACTTGCAGACATTGGACCCGACCCAGTTTGGCTTTGTCAAGGGCAGATCATGCCTTTTGAACTTGGTCGACTTCTTCGAAACAGTCACCAAGGCCATTGATGAGGGAAAGGCAGTCCATACAGCCTACCTTGACCTTGCAAAGGCTTTCACCACAATACCCCACTCGGGTATTGTAGAAAAACTTACCAGCTTAAATGTAAACCCATATGTCACAAGATGGGTTGCAAACTGGCTTAAGGACAGAACCCACAGGGTTAGAGTTGCTGGCGCTATGTCAGACTCCAAGCCAGTCACAAGTGGTGTCCCACAGGGCTCGGTCCTTGGCCCCCTATTGTTCAGCATCTACTTCTCAGAAGTACAGGCCAACATGGGAGGACTTTGGCTGACAAAGTTTGCTGACAACTGCAAACTGGGCGCCATAGTGGAAAGTGCATCGAACACGGATATCCTTCAGAAGGGACTCACGGAAACAGATAGCTGGTGCCAGAGCCATGGCCTGAAGTTAAACGCCAAAAAATGTATAGTCATACCCTTTGGGAAAAACAAGGTAACCCCAAGCTACCATATAGGTGGCAATCCACTAAGCATAGAAGAGGTTAACAGGGACCTGGGGACCCAGGTTGACAGTGGCCTTTCTTTTGACATTCACGTTGCTAAAGTGGTTAGAAAGACCTTCTACATTGCCCACCTGATCATGAAGGGATTCACATCCAGATCTAGTGAGGTCATTGTTCCCCTGTACTCTTCACTTATCAGACCAATGATCGAGTACAATGCCCCATTTGGGATGTATCTCACCCGACATCTGCAGCAATTGGAGAGACCCCAAAAGTTCCTCACCAAAAGGATAAAGGGACTCCAAAATCTGTCATATGCTGCCAGATTGAAGAAACTCCAGCTCTATTCAGTTGCATACCGTCTGCTCAGAGGTGACATGTGCCTGACATACAAGGCCATGTCCAACCCGGAATTAATGGACATGCTCCACCTCAAAAAATCCAAATCCACCAAAAGCACTAAACCAAGCAACTTAAACCTTAGCATGGATATAAATAGGACGTGCTGGAGGGATAGATTTATCACTCACTCCCTATGCTGTGGAATAAAATCCCGGTCCATGTGAGGCAGAGCACCTCGCTGGCTCTGTTCAAGAGAAATCTTGACCTGTGGATGGGAGATCGTAGGTTTATCCCGGGAATCATCTCTGTGTCACTGCTGGACAGAGGCACAACAAACTAATGGGCACAGTATTTTTTCATATAAGGGGTGGCGTAAGCCACAAAAATTTGGGCTAGGCTTATAAATGCCTTAGGGCAGATAGCCTAGTATAAACCTATGAACCTATGAACCTATAATAGTCTGAATATACCTAGTAATGTGAATACTAATGTTATTGAGACTACTTGCTTAAATGTTGCCTCACAACATGACATTAGAACTGAACAAGTATCTGAAACTGTGGTTAATGACAACATGAATGATGTGATAGTAGATGAATCATGTAATGATTCAAATGATGTGATAAGATTGGTACATTCAAGCTTACAAGTGGATAGTAATTTATATCCTGAAGGAAATATTGTTAAGAGTAGACCTGTAACTAATAAAGAACTTGTAGGTAGGTCAAAGGTAAGGAATACTTATACTAATGAACACATCTTAGATGCTAATTTGTCTTTTCCCTTACCTGTACGCATGGACAAGGGCCCAAGAAGGTCACGTTCCATGAGCAGAGGGAGACAAAAAAGAAAACTATCGGGAGATTCCCTACATCACACCACACTGAAGAAAATGTGGATAAAGAAAAACTAGTACATAATATTTCTTCTGTACAATTAACTGAATCTGACATCTCTTTATTAAGTAAAGGCTTAAACTTTATTCCCAAAACAACTGGCCGCCTTACTGACACTATAACTGACCGTAAGATCTTTTGTAGAAATATAATGCTTAAATATATTTATAAGGATAGTGATAAAACAAATGATATAAATAAAGAAGGATTTATATTTAAAAATCTCCGTGATTATGTACCATTGAACCATCCTTTAGTGGAAGCTTTTATGAAAGTAACCGAAGAAGAACTTCATAATTATTATGATACTAAGAAGTTTAATAAACTTAAAAGATCTGATAATTTGACACATAATGAAAGAAGAAGTATAATTAACTTACAATCAAATGAGAATATTATTATTAGACCAGCAGACAAGGGCTCTGGTGTTGTTGTGATGGACAGTGAACATTATATAAATACCATGAACACTATGTTAAAAGATAAATACTATGGTATTATTACTGACCATGATGTCTGTGGAATATGTAATTATGTACACTCTACTCTCATGGACATCTTCAAGAGTAAGTTGATTGAGAAGAATGTTTTTGAATACCTTATTATTGAAAAACCTGTCATACCATTAATATATGGACTTCCTAAACTACATAAGAATCTGTATAACCCACCAATGAGGCCAATTGTATCTGGGAGAGGGTGGGTTACTGAACACTTATCAGTGTTCATAGAGAAACACCTAAGACCAATTTTAAATAGTAATAGGTTTGTCTTACGTGATACCAAACAATTCTTAGTATATCTGTATGAATGTGTCACACATTATGATTACACCGATACCTATTGCTTTGTTACTTTGGATATACAATCCTTATTTATGGTAATTCCTAATGAATTAGGTCTAACATATGTTATGAATTACCTTAGAGAACATAGCAATTATTCTGAAGTATTAATTGATTTGATAGCTCATTTTCTAGAACTTGTCCTTTATAATAATATATTTATGTTTGGTGACAATATTTATAAACAGCATGAAGGCGTAGCTATGGGCACTCCATGTGCCAATAGCTACGCCAACATGTTTTTGGCATTTTGGGAAGAAAAAGTCTTATTTAATGAATCCCTATTCAAAGAGCATGTTATCTTTTTTCGCAGATTTGTAGACGATGTCTTCTTTCTGTGGAATGGTACAACTGATGATTTAGAGAAGCTACTTGATACTATGAACAAGTTGACAAACTGT
The DNA here is from genome assembly GCF_019279795.1 of Protopterus annectens. NCBI lineage: Eukaryota > Metazoa > Chordata > Ceratodontiformes > Protopteridae > Protopterus > Protopterus annectens. The sequence goes on along the minus strand of NC_056729.1, from coordinate 15,970,552 downwards.
CTTAAGTTTACTATGCAATATTCTTTTGAAAGGATAGAATTCCTAGATATTTTTGTACAAAGGTTGCATAGTGGGCTTATTAATACAGGAGTATTTCGGAAACCATGCCATAGTAACATGTTATACAGATCTAGCATGCATCCACCACACATTTTTAAAAACATTATTAAAGGGCAGACATTGAGATGTTCTAGATTAGATCCATTTGATGAAGGCTTAGACAACGATCTATTAAGTTTAAGGAATAGATTAGTAGATAGAGGTTATAAAATTGATGAAGTTGACCAATACATTGGTCAAGTATATGATTTACGTGACACTAAAGGAAGACCATATTTTGGTCCAGTGGATAACATCATTAAAACTAATGAATTATTGATACCTTCAAATGTGAAATTTTCAACGAGTTATACAACAGATCTTTTTGAGGTTAAGAGAATTATTGGTAAACACTGGGATATACTCAAGGCAGATTAATATATTCACCAAATTGTTGGTGAAGAACCCTCTTTTTTTATACAGAAATAAGAGTAATTTGAAAAGGCTTTTATGTTACTCTAAGAAAGACAAACATTCTACTAATTCAGGTCATAAAGAACAATGTGGACACTGTAATTTTTGCTGTTATAGTGACAGTAATACAGTATTTAACCATCCAGATAATGGCAAAATATTTCATATTAAGGCTTCTGCAAATTATATGACTATTAATGTTGTTTACTTGGCAGTATGTAAAATATGCTCATCTTTCTATGTGGGGAAGACGAATCGCCCACTATGTGATAGGATAAGGGAGCATGTTTATAATATTAGAAAAAATAATATGCAGAATGCTTTAGCAAAACATACTGCTTTATACAATATTCATCATGAATTTCAGTTTAGGGTATTAGAAGTAATTGAGCCCAATGTAAGAGGGGGTAATATAGTAACAAGGACTGAAGAGAAAGAAAATAATTGGATAATTTTGCTGAAAGCAGATAGAGGCTCAGGACTAAATGATAAAGTATCAATTAAACCGACACTTAGACAACGTAGGCATATAAAATAGTTTTAGACATTATTTATAATATATTTATTTGAACATAATACTATTATATATAGTCAGTATTTATCATATATATTGTATACAGTTAATATTTTAAAAACTCCTATCCATTTCTATCCTTATACATATACATATATTTTAGATATATTTTAAGTATTTTATATGGACAGGAAACTTGATGTAGACAGATTTTATGTTTAGAATAAATAAATAAATAAATATTTGTTAGACGGATATATTTTTAAATATGTTTATTAAGTTTTACTTATGCACTTTATTATGCACTCTACCTATGTATGTTGCTTTAAATTTAGAAAGGAATTAATGTCACTTATTGACTGGCTGATTTGAATGAATGAAATGTTTTTTAGTATTTAAGCAGCCTGTATAACTAAGAACATGTGATCTGATGAAGCTATTACATAGCGAACGCGCTTATCAACTGTTACTATAATAAATATTCGAATTGATCCTTACTTTGCTCTTGTTTAACATATTTTTATTGCTCTTCACAGATCAACAAATGCTACTGCTGCAAGAAGCAATTTTTTCCATGTTTGAATAAATTAACATCTGTAATACTGTAAATGTCTGATTGCATGCTAACCCATTTCTGAAGCCATGCTGATTGCCATTTGGCATCATCTTTCCAAAGTTAAATATCAAGCATTATAGGATTAAGGAACTTATTAATACTATAACTTTTATATGCAATCACTCTAGGGCCGTATTTTGGTTGTCTTTTCTTCAGTTTGTGTTTGAAAGTTGGTATCCCACGATTCAGTTGGAGTGGGCGGGGTTACATAATTATGTATGCAAATTTTATGTTAACCAGCGTACAGATTTGTACCTATTTTCATGGGCCTTTGCCCAGATTTTTGATGTTTCCATGTTGAGAGGTATGATCATTTTCCTGAAACACTGTGCTGTCTCCAATTTATAGTAATTTTCCCTTCTGCCACAGCTTTGTCAGGATCACCTCTTTCTGCTAGTATGATTGCATCTGTAATAATACACGTCTTGACTGCTTTGTCATGGCCAGGTTGGAACCACACACTCTATGTGCCCTTTCAGTTAACAAATCCTGCTGTGGAATGCAAGTCCAGTTACATATTTGTGCTTTCATAAAATCAATACAGTCTGTTCCATCCAATTTATTTGGTACAACTGAAAATCTCAGGCTTTTTCTGCATGCTTCTTCTGCTAACTCTACCATTTTTTTAAACTTTTCTTTTTGAGAAGTCTCGTACTTAGCCAGCCTTTTCTTCATTTCATCCTCCAATTTTTGCAGTTTTAGCAGTTCATCTGAATTGCTAGTTAAAACTTCTTCTGGTTTTCAGGCCTTTTGTTTGAGTTGATATACTCCTTCATTGTTTCATTATTTTAATTACATCCAAGTGCATTTGATTTATTTTTACCTCTAAAGTACTGGAAGCCATCTCTTGTACCAAAGTTGAACCTTGAACTGCTTTTTACTGAACAGCTGCAGGATTCTTCCCAGCCAGTGTTTTTTTTTCCACTTTTTCTGGCTAATTTTCTTTCAGGTTCTCTAAATTTCTTTGCTGGCATCCAGGCAATGTACTTACTAACAAGTAACTGAATTTTACTCATGCTTTGACAATATCACTAGTTCTTATTTCTCAGTTTCTTTTTTCACACTGGGAGAGCCGCTGAAATTAGTTTGTTGATCAGTGTGCAGCCATCTTGAAGTCATCAGTGTTGGCAGGATTTTTGGTCATGAATACTTCATGTTTCTGGACCGTGTATGTTTTTATTACTTTTGTTCACATTCATGGGTACATTGCAACATTTAGTTAAGTACTGGGACGTATTTGTAACATTTGCATTTCATATTTATTTGATCCATTTAATTTATAAAAAGCTTAGTACACTTTTTTTAAATACATCCCAAATAGTTTTAATGCATCCCACAGTGATATCACTGTAGGGATGCATGTGGTTTGTTTGTAGACTGTAATGGATGTGTCTTGCAGTGTGGCCTCTTATGAATAGTGGTTCAGTTGTTCCTGCTCGATTTTTGATAGATTTTTTCTAAAAACTACAAGAAAAACCTAGCCAAGCTAGTTTTCACTGTGTGATACCTTAAACTTCCTTTAATAGAGGCCCATGGGGGGTATATGCAGAATGACCCCTTAAGGAAATCAAGTATTTCATCTGTATGGCTTCTGAATGTCCATAACTCTTTACTTAATCTTTTTAGGTCTTTTATGGACTATGCTCATTTCAAAACAGGTACATTGAAATCCGATGGTGCTACAGACATATAATTGGGGGTTTGAGACCTTTTTCAAACAGTTCCATTTCTTTTTTAGATTCCATAGATTTTCTCAGTTCATGACCTCAGGAAAAGATGATTTCTATTTAAACTTTATAATTGTTCCCGCGATTATCTTCCATGCATTTATTGTTTGAATGAAGTTTTAAAATTGTAAAATCGTTTATTTATTTATTTGTCTTTTTTTACCCAGAAAATCCAACTGGGTAATACCCATTTTCAGTGGAGGCCCAGTGAGAAAAGCTCCATTTGCTGACATTGCTTTATACCAAGTGTCACAAAAGGAAATACTGCCAGCCCAGCTATCTGGAATTTTGTAAATAATTATGTGTCATTTGTGAATATTTATATGATTCATACAGAAGTGTGTGTAAAGGTGTAAAGTACTGAGCTAAAATGTAACCACAGCATGCCCTGCTGGCTTAGAATAGAAATGTATATAAACTATTGTAATTGTGTAAATTCATATGTTTTAACAGTAAAAACTAGAACATAGAGGGTTAACTTGCAAAACTTCAAGAAAATAAGTTGAAATTAAATTGTTTTACAATTGTGCTATAAAAGTTCTCTGTTTCTGTTCAGTAGCAGACACAATGTCTAGAGCTAGAAGTTTTTGTATTGTCTTGGAAGAGAAGTAATTACTAGGTTTGCGATGTAGAAGTGTTTATTGTTTTATGACTTCCAGGATATGCAAACATCTGAGAGCTATGTATTTTTCACAATGAGATGTCAAATGCTACACTGGGGGTTTAGTTTGGGAACTAAAGTCAGGTGACAAAAAGTGATACCATCCAAGGTAACCCAGCAGTAATATTTGATATTAATTTAAGAACTCTCTCGGAGATAGACTGTGCATTTTGTATTTTGTCTTTGACCTAGAAACATCCACTCATCACCACCTTCTGCACTTGCCTTGCTGTAAGTTTGTTTTTAGGACATAGTAACTCTTTTAGAATCAGATAGCAATATAGTGAAATATAGTTTAGATTTTTTCTTTATTTATATGAGACTGTCCTGCAATGTTGTTTTAAACATTTCCTGTGATTTTGAACTCTGATGTAACTGATTACTTACTGAGTATTGTTCATAGGTTCATAGGTTCATACTAGGCTATCTGCCCGAGGGCATTTATAAGCCTAGCCCATTGTTTTGTGGCTTACGCCACCCCCTTAGTATGGGGAACTATACCCATTATTTTGCTGTGCCTCTGTCGAGCAGTGACACTGAGGTAATTCCTGGGGTATATCTGCGATCTCCCATCCATTGGTCAAGATTTCTCTTGAACAAGGCCAGCGAGGTGCTCTGCCTCACATGTACCGGGATTTTGTTCCACAGCATAGGGAGTCTTTGGGTGATGAATCTATCTCTCCAGCACGCCCTATTAATAGCCGTGTCGAGGTTTAAGTCTCCGCCCTTGTGGCTCTGATGGATCTAGATTTTTGAGGTGAAGCATATTCATCAAATCTGGGTTTGACATGGCCTTGTATGTTAGGCAAAGGTCACCTCTGAGCAAGCGGTAAGCGACTGAATAGAGCTGGAGTTCTTTCAGTCGGGCAGCATAGGACAGATTTTTGAGACCCTTTATCCTTTTGGTGAGGAACTTTGTAGCCTCTCCAGCTGCTGCAAGTGTCGGGTCAGATACATTCAATGGGGCATTGTACTCAATCATTAGTCTGATGAGTGATGAGTAAAGGGAGACTATGACCTCCCTTGATCTAGATGAGAATCCCTTCATGATAAGGTGGGCAATGTAGAAGGACTTCCTAACTACTTTAGCTACATGGGTGTCGAATGACAGACTACTATCAACCTGGGTCCCCAGGTCCCTGATAACTTCTTCTGTGCTCAGTGGATTGCCACCTATTTGGTAGCTAGGGGTAACCTTGTTTTTCCCGAAGGGTATGACTATGCATTTTTGGCATTTAACTTTAGGCCGTGGCTCTGGCACCAGTTATCCGCTTCTGTGAGACCCTTCTGAAGGATATCTGTGTCAGATGTGTTTTCTACTATGGCCCAGTTTGCAGTCATCTGCAAACTTTGTCAGCCATAACCCTCCTGTGTTTGCTTGTACTTCGGAAAAGTAGATGCCAAACAAGAGTGGGCCCAGGACTGAGCCCTGTGGGACACCACTTGTGACAGGCTTTGAGTCTGACATGGCGCCAGCAACTCTGACCCTGTGGGTTCTGTCACTCAGCCAGTTTGCAACCCATCTTGTGATGTATGGGTTAACATTTAAGCTGATGTGTTTTTCAATGATACCCGAGTGGGGTATTGTATCAAGGCCTTAGCCAGATCGAGGTAGGCTGTATGGACTGCCTTTCCCTCATCAATGGCTTTGGTGACTGTTTCAAAAAGTCAACCAAGTTTAAAAGGCATGATCTGCCTTTGACAAAGCCAAACTGGGTTGGATCCAAAGTCTGCAAATTCCCTATGTCTTTATTTATGAGGTCCATTATGATCCTCTCCATGGCTTTGCAGATAAGGCTTGTCAAGCTAATGGACCGGTAATTTCCAGGGTCTGTGGAGGCACCGCCTTTGTGAAGTGGGACCACAGCTGCAGTGCGCCACTCCCTGGGTACGTATCCAGAGGTAAGACTTTGATTAAACAGCTGTCCTAGCTGTGGGTTTAATTCCTCATTGAGTTCGTGGAGCACACAGCCGGGGACACCATCGGGTCCCATGGATGCTGTGTTTTTTGCTTTGGAGAGAGCAGTTCTCACTTGGGCGCTGGAGATGTTTGGGGGGCTGCACTCATTTGGTATAGATATCTCTCCTTTTGGGGGTGGGGAGTTTGCACTGAACCTGTCAGCCAGTATGTTGGCAATGTCTGTAGGATCAGTAATCTTCACATCATTTTGAACTAGTTCTGAGCATATCTGGGAGTTTCCTCCTAGGTTTCTAACATAGCTAAAGAAGGCCTTATGATTGTCTTTTGAGTCTTTAGCTATTTTTCTCTCGAAATTTGCTTTGGATGATTTTATGAGAGCTCTTAGTTTTTACTTATAGTGATCAAGGGTGTCTTACCTTTTAAGGATTTTGCTCTATCTTGTAGTAGCTTCCTCCTTTTGTTGTAGAGTTTGTTTATGGCTGGGGTCCACCAGACTGGACGCTTGCCTTTGGTACAAAGAGTCTTTGTTTTGCTTGGGATTGCCTTATCCATGCAGTCCTGCAGGTGCTGGTAGAAGGCGTTTGTAAGTGATTCAGCGGCTTGAGTATTGTTTTCCGCGCTCGGGGCCTGAAAGGAGACCACACTAGTCTTTAGAAGTGTGAAGTCGGCTTTTGAGAAGTTCTTTACTGTGGTCTTTTTTATTTCAGGTGGGGTGGGATGAGGACCTCCAGCGAGATTAGTTTGTGATCTGATCTCACCAGTGAGGGGTATACTTCGGTGTTGAACATTGTGCTCCCATGTTCGTGATGATGAGATCAAGTATGTTATCTCCTCTTGTGGGGATGGTGACTAGTTGTTCCATGGCATTTGAGTTTATGAATTCCAGGAACTTTTGGGCTAGGGTGTTTGGGCTTGAGTAGTGTTCCCAGTCTATATTAGGGTAATTGAAGTCACCTAGTATGATGGTGTTTGGTGATACATTTATCCCTCTAGTGTTTTCAGGAAGGCCATGTGAGTTTCCTGAGTTTGTGAGGGTGGCCTGTAACATGCTACAATTTGCAGAGCAGTCTTGCCTATGGTTAATTGCACCTGGATGGTCTCCGATGCATCGTGCGTTGCCACCAGTCTTGAGGTGTGGGTGTCCTTGATGAATATGGATACCCCCTCCTTTCTTGGTATTGTCCGGATTTTGGGGCCGGAACGCATGATATGAGGTAAAACCTGATAGCTGGGGTGCTCTCAGGAGCCTTGAACCAGGTTTCTGTCACAGCACAGACATCGATGTTCTCCATACTGAGAAGGGCCTCGAGTGCGTGCATTTTGAGATTTAGACTTCTGGCATTGAGCAGCATTACCCTTAGTTTTTTCCTTTTTGTGTTCTAGGGTGGTAGGTTTAGAATTTGAGCCTTGCCTAAAAAGGCACTATGGGGTGGCAAGAGCCTTTGCCAATATCCGAATCCCAGGGTGACAGGTGCAAGCCGTCCCTTGCAAGCAGCGTGGCTTGTCCAGCATGTCATCCCAGGCAGACAGATACTGGATCCCCTTTGAATGACACCAGTGTTTAAGCCAATTGTTAAAGCTGATCATCTTATCTCTGTATTGTGGCATCATTCTTGGTGAAGGTAGGATACTGCTCAAGGTCAGGGTCATACCTGCCTGGGCTACATAATCAGAGAGCTCCTCAATGTCTCTTTTCATGTAGTCCAAGGAGGTACGTCTCAGGTCGTTTACACCAGCGTGGACAATGACTGAGTCATATTTGTACCTGCTGTTGAGAGACCTGAGTGCTTGCGTTATGTGGCGGATTCTAGCGCCCGACAGGCAGCTTACTGTGACCTTCTCCTTACTCAGTCTGGTAAGCGGGACATCAGTGTGTCTGACTATGGAGTCACCAATGACTAGTGTGTCTGGCATTGTGTTTGGCCTTAAGGGCTGTGACTGTTTGACACTCTGACTGTGAGGTCTATGTGTTGCGGGTGTTGTGTTCTGAGGTGGTGGTTGTTTGGGTGTCTGCTTTGGTGGCCTCTGCTGTTTTGGTAGATTTTTGATCAGAGCCTCCGAGTATGTCTTTGTGTGTTTATGTGTATGATTTGAGGTTGTAATGGTACTATGTGAGACTGGGTCTATAGTGTGTGTGGTAACCTTCTCCTCCTGACTGGTCTTGCCAGTCCTATGTTGAGAGAGCTCAGCCTCCAGTTTGGCCGTATAGTTGCATCTCTCGCATGTATTTGTGTTTTGTGGGAGGAGGAAAGGGTTGTCTGTGTACATGAGGCAATTGAAACATTGCCTCAATATTCCCAGGTTCACCAGCTGAGCAGGAGAGGACACTAGCAACTGATCCCTCGACATGCTAGAAGGGTAGACGAAAAACTTTAAAAAGATTCGGGGACGTGGGTGACCGAGAAATGGGGGTTGCCTTTTGGGGTACTATCTATGACAAGAGTGCCGTATCAAGGTAATAAGTACTGTAGGAGCAAGTGCTAGGTTTAATAGATAGAGAATAGTCTACTTGGAGTCAAGTAGAGTTGATCTTTTAGTTATAGGATACGCTGATTTGATCAGTAGTATAGTTCGAGGAAGGTAGTTTTAAGGGAAAATTTGAAGAGTGGACTTTAGGTAGCCCGAATAGTTTAAACCTGCTTAACCGGCACTGCCCTAGTGTGCAACAGTGGCAGCTCAGCTAAATCGCTCTAAATCAAGGCTTAACGCTGCTTAGCGCTTTATACCAGGGGCTGGAAAAGCTAGAAACTGGCCCAAAACGACCAATAAACTACTAGTTACTGGCTGAAACCTCACAAAACTGGACAAAGGCAGCTCAATGCTTCCCACTCCCACTGGTAAGCAAGGTAGCTTCCTTCCCCAAATAAGGCAAGGAAACAGTACACAGGAACTACAACCAAAGCCCAGGAATCAGCAACTCTGAAACTGGACTAAACTAGTAAAGCAGGAAAAACAAGAGATATTTTTTCTTTTTTTTCACAAAACAGGCAGAAACAGGTACAGCAAACACTTATAAATGCTATGAATCAGCTACTACAGCTTACACAGAAGAATTTGCTACAAATACAGTCAAATAGTAACAAACAAGGATTCCAAGTGCAATATTAAGTTAAATGCAGTAAAACAGCTTCAATGTAACAGAAAGGCAGGCGAAATACAGTTGCTAGGTATTCAGATGTGGAAAGCAACAAAAATATACTTAGTATCAAGAAAAGTCGCTTATTCAGCTCTCTGCAGCCTGGATTACTCTGCTGGCCCACGTGGAGTCTGTGCTGAGTAGGTACAAGCTGAAAGTTTTATACCAGGGGCTGGAAAAAGCTAGAAACTGGCCCAAAACGACCAATAAACTACTAGTTACTGGCTGAAACCTCACAAAACTGGACAAAGGCAGCTCAATGCTTCCCACTCCCACTGGTAAGCAAGGTAGCTTCCCTTCCCCAAATAAGGCAAGGAAACAGTACACAGGAACTACAACCAAAGCCCAGGAATCAGCAACTCTGAAACTGGACTAAACTAGTAAAGCAGGAAAGCAAGGTAGCTTCCCTTCCTCCAAATAAGGCAAGGAAACAGTACACAGGAACTACAACCAAAGCCCAGGAATCAGCAACTCTGAAACTGGACTAAACTAGTAGAGCAGGAAAAACAAGAGATATTTTTTCTTTTTTTCTTTTTTTTCACAAAACAGGCAGAAACAGGTACAGCAAACACTTATAAATGCTATGAATCAGCTACTACAGCTTACACAGAAGAATTTGCTACAAATACAGTCAAATAGTAACAAACAAGGATTCCAAGTGCAATATTAAGTTAAATGCAGTAAAAACAGCTTCAATGTAACAGAAAGGCAGGCGAAATACAGTTGCTAGGTATTCAGATGTGGAAAGCAACAAAAAATATACTTAGTATCAAGAAAAGTCGCTTATTCAGCTCTCTGCAGCCTGGATTACTCTGCTGGCCCACGTGGAGTCTTGTCTTGTTCTTTTACTATTTATTTATTATTAAATATATATTAACATGTCTTTGTGGCTGATATCTGTGAGACATATTTAAGCTCTTAGAGTACTTGCATATCTCTGTGGTGATACTGTACAGGCCGCTCCTAAATAGCCTTGCTCTTGGTCAGACTACCATTTGGATAATAGTAACATTTCACAGTAGGATTGGACACCCTTTGTTAAGGGCCTTAAGTAGCTGATAGAGTTGGCTGGTGGCCATCAGAACTACCTTATAGTCTGGGCAGAAGGGGGCATAGGTAATAAACCTGTGCCAGCCTCTCTCCGGTGTGTTTGTGTGTTTATATCAATCAAATCTCAAAGTGTGTGTGTGTGTGTGTGTCAGCTACTAGGACAGGGACACACAGCACTGGTTGTACAGAGAGGGTGCTGGAGGTTTTGGCTTGGCCACTCAGCTGAGATCTCAACCTTATGGCTGTGCCAGTGAGTAGACTTATTAGACGGAGAAACCAGCTCCAGACTGACTTTGATCTCTCTCTGCTCTTAAGGGAAATTGCATCCTCCCAGTTTGTATGTTCCCCACTGTTGCCAGTGGTGAGGATTGAGGCTCCTTGATTACTGGGCCAGTGCAGGGGCATCACACTAACTTCCAGTTAAGCACAGAGTAGTTACATTTCTATTTACATTTGTATAGAAACAGTTGTTACATTTATACATTCTAAGATTTTACAGAGGTGGAAGTTAATATAGAGGAAGATGTGCAACTTAGTGGATTGTACAGGCAGCAGTTACATATAAAAATAGTTTTGTCATTTCACTGAGAGGTTGAGTGTATTCTGTTTAATGGAGTGTTTGGAGAGTATTGTACTGTGAACACAAAGTCTCACCCTTGCAATGAGGATGTGCACCAATTTTATCCATAAGCTTTTTGGAATTTATTTTTAATGAATAAGGAATATGATGATATTCACTGTCATATTTTAGGGTGAGGAAAATGATCTGATAAAATAGGTATAAGAATAAGAATTTTCATTCAAAAACGAAATCACAGGTTCATAGGAGGTTACTAGGCTAATTGGCCCTAGGGCCTTTACAAGCCTAGCCATGTAAAAACTCATGTACCCTAATTGACCATAGATAGATGGTCGTAGTTAGAGTGATTCTGTGATCAGCACCAACTACCCCTGTCCATCAGTGACATAGGTGCTACCCCCAGGGTGAATTTACGGTCACCCATCCAGTTGTTAAAGTTGCGCTTAAATAGGGTCATTGAGGAGTTCTGCTTCACATGGTGTGGGAGCTTATTCCAAAGGAGTGTCAATCTCTAGGAGATGCATCTGTCTCTCTAACATGTTCTGTTAATGTCACAGGTTAGGTTGAGATCCCCGGAGTGAGTGAATTTGTGCCATTTGATTTGCTGATGTGCAGCATTTCCATTAGGGCAGAGTCAGAGACTGCTCTGTAGAAGGCCAGGCACAGGTCACCTCTCAAGTACCCTGTATGATAGAGTACTCTGATTGGGCTTTCAGTCTTTTTATGCAAGTCACATTTTGGAGGCCCTGGATTATCTTGGTTAGAAACCTCTGTGGTCTTTACTCTGTGGTCTCTCCAGTTGCTGCTTGTGTCTGGTGAGATGCATACCAAAGGGAGCATTCTGCTCAATTAGTGGTCTGATAAGGTTCGAGTACAGTGGAGTTCTAACCTCCTTGGTCCTGGATGCAATGCCCTTATTTATGAGATGTGTAATGTAGGCTTTCCTTACCACCATGGACACGTGGTGATTGAAGTGTAGATTGCTGTCAACCTGTATTCCCAAGTCTCGCACTACTGGGTTTGAGCTTAGAGGAGTGATATCTATATCATAATTAGCAGGGGCTACTACTTTGCCAAAGGGGATAATGGGGCATTTTTTTGCATTTAGTTTTAGCCCATGACGTTGGCACCAATCATTTGTCTGAGTCAACCCCTTCTGTAATATGTGTACATCATTGGGGGATTCAATGATTGCACCCAGTTTGCAGTCATCTCCAGACTTGGTAAGCCACAGGCCATCTACTTTCACCTGGACTGCAGATGAATAGATTCCAAACAGTAGAGAGCCCAGCACAGATCCTTGTGGTACCCCACTGGTAACTGGTCTACTGGTGGAGGTGGATTCTCCATCTATGATGGTGTGTGTTCTGTCAGTTATCCAGTTGGCTACCCATCTAGTAATGTATGGTTTAATTCCCAGCTGGGAGCTTGAATTAGTTTTTTGAAATGGTCTCCCAAGTAATTTTAATTTTAACCCACTACTTTTAGCAGAATATCTCCCTACATTACAGAGTCTGTGGGGATAAAATGCTCCTTCAATAAGGATTTAGATGAGTCAAAGCACAGGTTGTACGTACAAAACCAGTTTGTAAGAAGAACAGCTTGATAACTGACAGGATCACAGTGGTATACTTAGAAGGGGGTTGCTTTTCTAGTGCTGTTTTCCATGGTGTTATTGTTCTTTTAAAAACTGGTGCATTGAAATCTGATGGTGCTACGGACATGTACTTGGGGATTTGAGACCTTTTTCAAACAGTTCCATTTCTTTTCATTCATAGCGTGTTAAATGTTATGGTAGTATTAAGGTACATTTTTACACCAGTGGATCAAACATTGTTAGGGCATTTTTAGATGTTTTAACTGGTATTTTAAGCTAATAAGCTATTGCATATATTTACAAACTTGACATATACTTGTATTGGCCGCATAGCTTCTGAATTCACCCTCACCAAGATTAGAGGTTAAAAAAAAAAATCTGTATTCTGGTTTTAAGTCACGCTGTTAGTTTAAGGATGATAGCAGCTTATGTTATGACATATGTGGTCAGTACTGAAGGTAAAACTGTGTAAAATATCTGTTATTTACAAAGGTCTTAGTAAAAAGACACTTTAATAACCTTCATGACGTGCACTAAGAAAGGTATTCCATTTCAGGTCCTGCCTTTACTTGTCCGTTCTATGTAGTTAATTATATTTTCTTTGGTAGCTGCATAATGTAATATTTTGCCTCCATTCATTACATTATTCATTCAAGTTAAGGACTTGTTTCTAGCTTTATTTTTGTTGTGTGTGTTAGTAATAAAAATATAGTGCCTGTTAACTATTTATCTGCATTTTTAACATTCCGTGCTAATTAAAGTGACAGTGTGATGCTTTTTATTGATGTATTCAGGGGAGATCTGAGGTGTTCGTACTAACTAGGGGTAATTTGGCCAGAGCACTGGGGTACTTCCCCTACTTCTTTCTGTAAGTGCTGTGTGATCTTTTGCATCCACCTGAACTACCACTAAGTTGTGCATAGGCGTTGAGTTAATATCTCATCTGAAGGACAGCACAGTCAGGCGTGCATTTTTTCCCCCAAACTGTTCACCATCACACAACTTAGAAGCTCAAAGTCTCCTTTTTTAGCTCGCTCTGAAATGTCTGTCTCAGCAGCCCTTATTTTTAAGAACCTGCTTATACTTTCTGCTGGCCTTCTTAAAAGGGAGCTCTCACTTTCGATGGTAGGACAGGCCAAATGTGTGGTGTAAAATCTCTGCATTGTGTCTGTTTATAATGTGTATTATATTATAGGCTGATAAGTAGATACTAGGCAGCCAATCCTAAGACCATTAGCAGCCATAGGTTCATACTAGGCTATCTGCCCTAGGGCATTTGTAAGCCTAGCCAGAGTGTGTTTGGCTTTCATCACCCATTTTAAATGTTTTACTATGCCCTTTTTTGAGGTTAGTTTACTGTGCCTCTGTTTAGCCGTGACACAGAAGTGATACCTGGGGTAAACCTACGATCTCCCATCCACTCGTCAAGATTTCATTTGAAGAGAGTCAGTGAGGGACTCTGCCTAACTTGGACTGTGATTCTATTCCAGAGTGAAGGGAGCCTCTGGGTTATGAATCTGTCCCTCCAGCATGTCCTATTTATTTCAGTGCAGAGGTCAAGTCCCTCGAGTGCGTAGCTCGATGGGATTTGGATTTTCTGAGGTGCAGCTTGTCCATTAATTAATAAAGCCTGGCCAGAACACCTATTAGGTTACAAAAGATGGGCCCAGTGAGAGTTTGTAAATGCCCATCCAATTGTCTAGCTTAATCTTGAATGTGCTAAGGTACTACTTTGCTTAATATGCAGTAGTAGTTTCTTTCATAGATGGAGTCTAGTGTGATAACTTGTTGTGCTACAATGTCCTATTAATTTGTTGATAGAGACTGATGTTCTTTGTATGTGTGCTTGAGGAGCCATTAGTTCTATGAAGACATAGTAGTTCCTGGAGAGTGGAGTCTTGCATGTCCTGAAAACCCAAACAGATCATTGTGGAGGAGTCTGTAGGAAGCAAGAAGGTGACTAATCAGTCAGGACAATTAAGGGACTCAAGGTCTGGGACTTGGGAACATTTGTGATCTCTCCAGTTGTGTTATTTTTCTCTAAGTTCATACTAAAGGGGGCATTATAGTCAGAAAGAGGGTGGATAATTGATGATTACAGTGAAAGTAAGGCTTTCTTGGTTCTGGGTTAGATGCTCTTCGTTATTAATTGGGCTATATGGAAGAATTTTCTAACTACAGTGGAGACACTGATTAAAGATGAGAGGGAATCCTCTACAGGGCTACCTAGGTTTGACAGAAATCTCATGATACTTTCATTAAGAATTTGTCTGCCTTGCTATTGCATCACAATGCCTATTACAACTAAAATCATTTTGCTAAAGAAAAACAAATACAACAAGGTACCTGGAGCTGTAAAATCACTGACATTTTTGCTTATTCTCAAACTTGACTATATTTCTCACTGCTTCCATTCTAAGTGAATGGGACTGTGATCTGACAACACAGAGTGAGGCATTATAATCACAGCAGCTGTACCTTTGCAATGCATAATAGTCAAGAAAACAAGATCACACCAGCATGTCTGCCCCTGTGAAGGCCGTCAATGTTAGGAAAAAGGTAAAACTGCCAACAAGTAGATAGATGTCCTTCCATATCACTGTTGCAGTATTCTTCACTGAAGGCATCTCCTGCTAAGGATATCCAATGTCCGGCTTGTATACTAAGAAATTTAGATCTCCTAAGCCCCGTGTATCACACATATGCTCTCCGCATAAAGGTGACATATGGACACAAATACTCAAAATGTCTTTGCCACCAGTCCAAACACCTTTATCAGACAACTGTCTGAATGCCCTCTGCTGTGCTAGCTTCCAAGCCATTTTCTGATAAGTGCTCTGTTGGGGTTTACTTTCTATTTTTTCCATTTTGTTGCTTACTTGTGTTCATATCATACAAGAAGGGAAAATGTTAGAGTGGCAGGCAGATTTCCCCATAAAGACCATCATGACCAGCATCTTTTCTGCCTAGGTACTTCCCACAACCATACGCAGTGCTTTGTCAAGTGTTTGTCCCCAAGATCCTTTATAGTTCCTTATCTTCTCTCTCTATATACCTCAAGAACCAACATCTTAAATTGTTGGCTTAGGGTGCTATGATGGAATCCTCCTGTCCTGAGGTACAGCTGTCTTCTACGAAGAAGATCAGGATGTCTTGGCCTGATCGTGTTGCTGTCCAGCCTCCACTGGACCTCTTTCTAAAAGCAAATGAAAGCCCTGAAGATCATCCAGTGCTTGCATCATTCTACCTCGACCCTGTTAAAGGATGTCATGGATCAGAGTTCTTTGCACATCCTCAGAGGCTTTTCAAATGTCTGCTCTGGATGTTGAGGGGAGCCACAACTAATTATTTTCAAAGGGCAGAGGGAGATTCCTCAGATCTTCAGCTGAGAGGAGATTGCTGGCACACTTACTGAATATCACCGAGACAGAGCTGCTGAAGATCATTGGTGCAAATGCCTTGATTAAGAAAAAAACAAAAAGACAAAACATGTTATTCCTATTGCTAAAGATCCTCAATGTGGATGGCAGGATTTTACCTAAGGCTTGTTCAGTGCCTTGATAGCCTTGAAGCCTCCCCAGGGAGTCTTGGTCCCTGCTCCTCCCTGGTCTTCCATTCCTTTTAAGAGGGCAAGGGGACCAAATTCCTCAGATGAAGACTTAAATTCTGTGGAGGAATCCCTAGCTTACTACTCTCAAATCCCATCTCTAGATTCTGACATAGAGGGAGAAGTTTTTTTGACCCCCGGATTTCCCATTGGAAGAGTTGATCTTTGGGGATACTGTTGCTTGTATGATGGAGTACTTTAAATGTCTCTGACATCCAGGTAGATACTATGAGCTGTTACAAATGGAGTCACCTAAGCCATTTGCAGTTCATCCTGTTTTGACAGCTCTTTTGAATACATTTTATGTTGCCTCTGTAGCTCCAGACTCTTGGACCACGACCCCTAAGAAGCCTGATAAGTTTTCCAAGGTGCCCGAGGACTGCATGCTTTTGTATGTGTCCTTCTGATGAGCCTTCTGTGGTTTCAGTCTTGACTGATAAGCCTTCTAAACGTTTGCCCTTCTCTAACTCCTTCCATCAGATGAGGACAGTAGAACAGTAGAAAGATTTGGTAAAAAATTGCATATTGCTGCCACCTTGTCATTTCTGGTTGTTAATTATCAAATCCATATGACCACGTGTATCTTGGCTCTCCTTTCTCAAGTAGCTAAGGTTATGAATGATCTCTGTGAATCTGAAGGGAAAGCGTTAGCTATTTACTTGCTTGGGTCCATTTCCCAGGGTGTCCATAAAATGCAGTTATAATGCTGCTGAGGACACCTCCAGTGCTGCTGCCTTTGGTTTCGTGATTAGGCGTTGTTTTTGGCTTCAAATTCAGGCTTTGCCTGATGATATTAAACCAAACATTTGGATACTTCTCGGGATAATGATCTTTTTGGGACATCAGTGGCTGATATGTTAAAGTCCCTCAAGGATGAGGGTAAGGCCATGCATGAACTCAAGCATATTTTTATCACCCCCCATATGTAAATTTCAGAATAATTACACTTATAAATTTGCTTTTATCTATAGGCAGACTCATCATCCTTCCTATAGTAGGAAGGGGTCTAGGCATTTTTCTCCTGCTAAGTCTTCTCGGACTTCTACATCTCAGAAGCCTTTCTTTCAGGTCAATTCTTTATTTATTTGGCATTTTGCCCCCCCCCCCCCCGCAAGGCCCCCTTGTCCTGCCATCTTTCGCTGTCCCTCCAAAATTGGTGCCAGATCACCTCAGATTCTTGGCTGCTGTCTATCATTTGTCAGGGGTATTTCATGGTGTGGAAGTCCCCCCTCACTTTCAGGCATTTGATCACAACCTCCTCCAGATCATCTTTCTCATTTTACAAAGATTTTTCAAGCCTTTTTGGATCAAGACACCATTCAGCCTGTTCCACCCACCCAAGCGGGAAGAGGTTTTTATTCCAGTATGATTTTGATTCCCCGAAAGGAGGGGCTTGGAGACCAATTCTGGACCTTTCTCTACTCAACACATTCCTCAAGATCCCTTCTTTTGGGATGTTGTCTTTTCAGACCCTGTTAACTCTCCTTTCTCCTCAGGCCTTCCTGGTTTCTCTCAAACGCAAAGATCCCTATCTTCATATTCTAATTCACCCTCTCTTCAGCAAATTTTTGTTCCACTGTTTTTTTCCCCCTCATTTTCAGTTCTCTGATTTGCCCATGGCCTTTTTACTTGCCTCAAGGGTATTCACCAAATGCCTTGCTACTGTCATTGCTTTTTGCAGGCTTTGAGGAATACAGATATTTCACTATCTAGATGACCTATATTTTCAGGTTCATTCTCCCAGCAGTCTTCTGCAAGATCTCCACTTTACCACTGTTCTTTTACAAAGTCTGGGGTTCACCGTAAATCTCAAAAAGTCAGTCCTTGTGCCTTCCCAAGATCTTAATTTCTCTGTTGCAGAATGCAGACTATTCTAGTGCTTCTAGTGGCTTCTCTTCCTGCTCCTAAGGTTTTGCCTCTGCTAAAATAAAACAAAATATCGAGCCATACAGCACAGGACACAAATGTTATTAATGTAGAGAGTAAGTGCTTTCGCAATATTATACCACTTCATCAGTGTCTAAAGAAGTGGTGTAATATCGCAAACAGCTTACTCTCTCTATATTGATAAAATTTGTGTCTTGTGCTGTACTGCTCGATATTTTGTTTTATTTTGCCATTTGGATTTTTACTAATATTGAGCCTTTGCCCACATACTCTGCTTTGTCTCTGTTAACCTTCTTCCAGTCTGCTGTTCTCTGTCCTCTATCATGGCCAGGAAATTTCTCAGGGACCTGCGGTTTTTGGCCTTCACCAATCCCTATAGCTTGCTCTTGCCAGGCTCTATATGAGGAAGCTAAAAAACTGTGTGGTTTCAACAGTGTTACCCCTGGAGCTTCTTTTTCCTTTGCTTCCTTGTCTCATACTCGAGCTCCAGTGCTGGATTTGGCAAATTTCTCTCAAACTGAGACTGCCCTTTCAGGCTCCAGTTCCTTCCCAAGAGCTGTTCACGGATACCTCAGATCTGGGGTGGGGTGCTTCTTTTGGCCATCTGAAAGTTCAGGGCCTCTGGCCTCATCAGAGGTCAGACCATATCAACATAAAAGAAATGCTTCTGGCTCTGTAGGCCTTTCATTCATTTTTCTCCACGCCCCCCCCTGAAAGTCTATACAGAGAATACCACTGTGATGTGGTATATTAAGAAGCGGGGGTGGAGATGGAGGTGAGATGGGGTATGAGGTCTTCTCTCCTTTGCAGACTACCTCTTCAGGTACTGAATCTTGATATCCGTTTTGAGGTGACTTCAGGCAGTTTACATTCCTGCAGAGCACAATCTAGTGGCAGTCTCTCTCTCTCTGAGCAGGTCCAGAACACAGGCTCATGGATGTATCCTTCACAGAGAAGTGTTTCTGGACATAGTCCATTGGTGGGGGTGCTCCTCAGTTAGATCTCTTTGCCTCTCCTCTGAATAGACAACTTGCTCTTTTTTGTACAAGAGTACCAAGTCCTCTGACTTGGAAAGTGGATGCCCTATCTTTTCCTCGAAAGCTAATGTTTGTTTGACTTTCCTCTCCTTCCTCTGCTGCCAAGACGTCTGCACAAGATCAAGCAACACTCTCCCAAAATCTTGTTGGTGACTCTTTTGTCCCAGACAGCACTGGTTCTCCCTTACTTTTCATCTGGCCAGAGGTAGACACCACAAATTACTTCACTGGGTGGATCTTCTCACACAAGACCCCAAGGATCTCTTATTTATCCTTACCTGGCCACTCTTAAAAATGACAGTGTGAGTGATAGGGTTTTAATCCCTTTTAGGCACCTCCTTTTTGAGGAAGTGCTTCAGGTTTTGCAGGAGGCCAGGAAACCCACTACCAGAAAATCACGTATGTCTAGCTAGAAAAGATTTTCTGTTTGCTGCATTTCTCAACATCAGTAATCCATTTTCAGTAGGAGTTGCCTTGGTTCTCTTTAATATGTGTGTGATATGCCCCATGCTGGCTTGGTGTATTCTTCAGTTGAAGCTCACTTGTCAGTAACATCTGACTGTCTGCCTTTGAAGCCCCCCTGCCTCTGTTTGAGGTGAATTTCTTAAGAGAGTCCTTAATATCATGCCCCCCCAAAAAGCCTATTCCACCTTCTTGGAACATTAATTTTGTATTTGAAAAATTGACTCAAGCTCCTTTTGAACCTGCTAGTTCAGCTTTGTTACATCTTTGTACTTCGAAGACTGCTCCACTGTTGGCTCTTACTTCAGGTTCTCATGGCTATTCCTCCCTTTTTTAATTTTTCAGACAGGGTGTCTCTTCTTACTGATCCTTCTTTTATGCCCAAAGTGGTTAATGAGTTGTCCCTTAATCAGTCTATTCAATTTACTTCTTTTTTTCTTTCTCCACAGTCTCCATTGAGAAGGTTCTTCACACCTTGGACTTGCATAAACAGCTGAGATATTTTTTTTGGATAAAACAAAGGTTATTTGCAAGTCCGAGCAACTTTTTGTACCTTTTTATCCCATAACTTTTGGTTTGGCCATTTCCAAGCAAACCATCTCCTCCTAGAGCTCTAAGGCGATTTCCTCTTGTTACTGCTTTCATGGGAAATGGTTTTCTTTGTCTGTAAAGGCAGATTCTACTACAGTGGTTGCCACTTCTGGTACCTTTTTCAAGGGTTTATACACCGATTTCATCCTTGAGGCTGCTACTTGGACTTCTGTTTATACTTGTACTAAGCAGTATAAATTGGATGTTTCCAGTGCAAGGGCATTTTTTGCCAGGGCTATCCTGCATGAGTTTGTAGAGGGCTCATCTGTGCCTTTCTCCTCACAGGCTTCCTCTTAACTCTTATACTCTCCCATCAGTGAAGAGTAATGCAACTGTAGTATGGAAGGACATAGTACAGTTGTGTAAAATCTTACCACAACAGTAGATGCCTTACTCTTCACTGTTGTAGTATTCAGTTCCTCCCTCCTTCCCCTTTCTGTTACAGCTCTTGCCCATGTCTTTTGTTATCCTCCTGGCCAAAGGGCTCTTGCTTCTCTTCCATTCTGAACTTTTTTTCTTATGGATGTACATCTTCTCCTTAGTTTGTGGGGGGGTATTTTGTCCTCCTAGGGCAATTTAGTTCTACGTATTTACACCTGCGTGTCACCTTTATGCTGTACGCCTTACCCCGGGGAGCATAAGTGTGACATACATTACCTATAAGATCTAAAGGCTTTGGTATATTGGCCAGACATTGGGCTACAACTTGGTAGGAGAGCCCTTCAGTGAAGAATACTGCAACACTGAAGAGAAGGACATCTACTGTTATGGTAAGAATTTACACAACTGTATTTTGTGTTGCTGGCAGGATTGGATTGTGTACACATTCATCATAAGATAACACAAATATACATTTTTCAGGTTTTGCCAATAGTGATCATTTGAGTGTGTCACATTTGCAGTATGATGAGGAAGTATGCTACATTTTTTGGCATATAGTTTGAGGCCATTGTCCTTGCATTAGTTGCCTACATTGTTTAGCCTATACTGGAGTACCTTCAATGAGTGGGTATTTGAATAACAATCCCTAATTTACAGTCGTTCGCAATTTAGTTAACCACATACCAGAGATACTGACTTAATTACAGTTCAGAGACATAGATACCAAATAGTAGAGGACTCAATGCTGTCCATTGAGATACCCCACTTGTGACATTTACTTATTGAGGTGGCACATGCAGCTCCAATGATAAGTGTTACATCCATCAACCTATTTGCCATTTACCTTACTTTATATGGGCTGATTTTCAGGCTCACCATCTTCTTAGTGAGGCCTTCATGAGAGATAGTATTGAGTGCCTTGGCCAGGCCCTAACAAGCTGTGTGCACTGCATAACCACTAACAACCGCTTGCATTATCCTTTAAAGAAGTCCATAAGAGAAGGCATAGCCTGTTTTTGACCAGGCTTATATTATGTGGATCCAAGGCAAATAGATAAGCAATGTCTAGATTTATGAGGGATGAAATGATTCCATGTTCAATATTAGATCATGATTGCAGTAGTCTAATCTGTTAGGCTATATCCTGCCAAGGATATGACCAGTCTGCTAGCTTTCAAAGCATAAAGGTACCTTCCATACACCATGGTGATTGAGGAGTGCTGCATAAACGAGACCGGTATCTAGGTTTCCAAAAGTTTCACAGCTTTCTTGCCACAAAAGTGCTCTCCATCTTAGAGCTTACATGGAAGTGACTGTCAACTTATTCAGCCATGAAGGATTGGTAATTAAGTACCCTGCTGGGAAATGCTTTACACTATTTCAGTTTCAGGCGAAACTTTTTATTTGTTATGTGAAATGACTATTTTTATGCTAAGAAAGTTACTTTGTTTGGACTGTCATACTTTTCAAGGGGATTTTCACACTGAATGCTTGTGTGAACATAATGTGTAAAAAAAAAAAAAAAAAAAAAATCTGTTTTTGCCCTTTTTATAAATGTGTTTGAATTTGTGTTGGGGCAGAACTTCGTACTTTTGGAATTGTCAGTGGGTTTCTTGCCTCAAAATCACTTATTTCACAAGGTGTACTAATTCCTAGAAGCTCAGATACTTGTCTTTAAGACTTTTTTCCAGTTTGACCAATGGAGCAGTTACTGGTCTCCACAGTTCTTCCTCCCCCTGTCTGCAAGAAGAAAATTGTTAGGGAGATGTGGGTGACAGCCCAGCTCCTTCTGTGCCTCAGCTGCTAATGGGTGCTCTGCTGTCGAAAGACTTTGTTTCTTAGAGCATTCATCATTATCTCCAAGTCCCTCATTCAAGGCTATGTGAGCCTCATCATAGTTATATTTGTCAGGATAGAAGGATATAATAGCCTTTGCAATGTCCTGGCCATCAAAAGACAGCTGTCCTCCTTTTCTTGCATTTCTTGTGAGGGTACTGTCCGTGTAACTCATAAGTCACCAATTATAAAAACAATTTCCAGAGTGGATGCATCATTTTTAGGCATTAGGGGCTTGTGGTTTGCACCTTTGTGACTCACTGAGGTATGCATAATGACCTGGAGATGCATATTGGTGACGTAGAGGTGTGTCCTCATGGCTGAAATGAAATGTCTTAGTTGGATTTGTAGGATGCTTGGGTAGTGACCTTTTAACGGCCCTGGTGTGTGTGTGTGTGTGTGTGTGTGTGTGTGTGTGTGTATATATATATATATATATATATATATATATATATATATATATATATATATATATATATATACATATATATATATATATATATATATATATAAAAATTGTTAGTGTGTTTGTATTGCTGGCAGAGTGTACAATGCTGTGAGAGTAATGCCTCCAGATTCAAGAAATGCTTAAACTTCTTACAAACGGAGTCAAGTTGTGGGAGCAATAATTTATTTTTGGTGTACATGAGACTGTCAAGTACAGTGCCTCAAAAGACCAAGCGATATCAGACTGACTGCAATTTATGTAAAAGCTGACTTTGATTCTATAATGAACAAAGCTGGAATATGCTTATTGACATATGAATATAATATAGTTTTAATAACTTGGACATGGAATTAGCACAGCAGCACTTGGCTCAGCCAACAGTTCTGAGCAATGCATTGGAGCTCACTAATGAGCATTGAAGCTAACCTACTGTAGTCATTCTCACTAGATAGTGGGTCACAGCAAGCATGCCCACAAGCTGTGTGTGTGTGTGTGTGTGTGTGTGTGTGTGTGTGTGTGTGTATATATATATATGTATATGTGTGTGTATGTATGTATGTGTATATATATATATATATATATATATATATATATATATATATGTATATGCATGTTTATACATATATATATGCATGTTTATACATATATATATGCATGTTTATACATATATATATATATATATATATATATATATATATATATATATATATACACACATGTGTGTGTATGTGTGTGTATATATATATATATATATATATATGTATATAAAATGAGTCTACTTCGAAATCCCAACACCCAGAATATCGACATTTAAAATCCCAAGATGGAAATCACAAAACCGCAGAAACTTGAAAATTTGATTTTTGCTAGTGTATACTTGGCCAAATGGTAAGAAACTCATGTTGTTCCCCACTACAGTAGAAAAATGGGCATGTTGGGCAAGTGTAACTTACCTGAGTAAAACTCTGATGTTCATATTTCTGCGGTTTCGTGATTTTCTTCTTGGGATTTTAACGTCGATATTCTGGAGGTCAGGATTTCTACGTAGACCCGTGTGTGTGTTTATATATATATATATATATATATATATATATATATATATATATATATATATATATATATATATACACACACACACACACACACACACACATATATATATATATATATATATATATATACACACATATATATATATACACACACACACACACACACACACACACACACACACACACACACACACATATATATGGGTCTGCTTCACATAATCGAACATCCAAATGTTCGACTTTCATATGGCCGAGACCATATGATCGAACATTTGAATGTTCGAAATGTGAAAATAAAAAAAAAAAAACTAAATGCTGCTAGCATGGGGGCAAGCCCCCCCCGCACCCCCTGCTATTTAAATATACCAACTCTGAGATTGCACTACATTGCGATAAAGGGAAATCTTACCATTCCGTGCTCTATGGACATCTCCATTCAGACCGTTCGAACTTTTAAAAGTTTGATCATGTGGTCTCGGCCATATGAAAGTCGAGCCTTTAAAAGTTCGACCATCTGAAGAGGACCCATATATATATATATATATATATATATATTATATATATACACACACACACACACACACACACACACACACACACACACACAAGAAATATATTTCGTGGTGTATGTTGATCAAAAATCATCTTAGTGCACATACTGGCTTTTTTTCTGTGAAAGATTGTGATACAGTGGAGACTGTGGATTTGCATCTTACCCACTGTAGTGTGGTCTTGGAGTTGGTATATATGTATATATATCAGGGGGTTGAGAATGCAGGGTTACTTACTCCCTGCAAAAAAAGTTTTACTTTGTTTTTTTTTTTGTGTTTTTCAATCGTCTGGTGATCTTCCAGTTGTTTGATCATCTGCCATTCATTATTTTAATTGTTCAGTATATGGACATACATATATGTAGTAAATAGTTTTGTAAGTAGTACAGTGTTAGATCATATCACATGTGTACTAGTTATTACTGTACTGTCAGAGCCATAACTAGGTTGGTGTGAAAGGAGCAGCTGCCCTGGGTGCAGGCTGTTGGTAGGCACAATCTGCAGGTGATGATGGTGCACAAGTGAAGTACTGGCTGCATTTCCAGTTATGGCTGAAGCCAAGTGTTGTGGAATAAAGTGCATGTTTTTTTCTTCATCTTTTTGAGGTGAAACTTCTTATGGGACAGTGTGAGAGCTTGGAGTGTAGTGAAAAAGTGAGCAGAAGTATGCAAGTCAAACTTCGCCCTTAAGGGCCGAGTTTGACTTGCGTACGTCTGCTTCAGCTTTTCACATGCACATTGAAGAGTTAGAGCGAGTGATCTCTCTCTCACTCACACACACACACACACACACACACACACACACACACACACACACACACACAGTGAAGAGAGTGAGCGAGCGGTCACACACACACTGACAGTGAAGAGTGATAGTGAGTGATCCCACAGACACAATGAGAGTGAAGAGGGAGAGTAGTGAGCAAGCGATCCCTGGCGACCACACGCACACAGTATTTGTTGTGATCGAGTTACTAGGTTACTCATTTGCAGAAATACACTTGATGCAACCCAGGCTTATCTACCTTACCTGACATTGTCAAATTCTATGAGACTGAACAGGCTGCATTGAAATTATTGGGGTGTGCATATTCTTTTTATTAGTGACTGGATTTGAAATGTTTAACTAGCTCCGGTATATTTAGATGCACTTGCAATCATTTCACACAGTTGTCAAACTGTGGGGATTTAAGTTGACTGCTGAAGGCTCTGTGTTCACGCACTTTATATGTTTGTGTACCGGCTATTGAAAAGGACTGAACATCTTTAGTTTACAAACCATTTGAATTTTTTTGTTCTTAGGCTAGCTCAACGTATGTTAACTAACTGGAGTGATTTAGTTTGCTGGTATTTTGTTACCAGGTATGACTGGGTCTTCCTAGACTCCTTTTCATGGGAGGCCAAGAGATAACAGCTCCAATGTCATTGTTAGTAGAAGAAAAACTTGCAAAGAAATTATATCAGGCACTTTATAAGTACAAAGAATATTTGAAATATAGTGATTACAGATTTAATATGGACTAGGTTTTATATATATATATATATATATATATATATATATATATATATATATATTCTCGTTGTGTTTAGTCTGCATTTTACTATGGTGATTTGTTCCTAATACACCAGAAATTTGAGTGTCTTTTTAGCATCCAGCAGTTTTTCTGTTTTAGTTTTCAAAATTGTTGCTTTTAACGCAAGTAACATTCCCCAGCAGATCAAGTACATCGTCTTTAACATATGAATGTATACACACTGATTCTTAATGTATTTTTAATTCAGTGCCATGTAAGGGGCTACCTTTCCTTTATTTTATTTATTTATTATTTTACATTTGTTGCCCGGGATAGTCTGATTGGATACATGTCTATTTTCAGCGGAGGCCCTGGGAGAAAAGCACCAAGGTGGAACATACAGTAAAAATGACAAAATGATTACAAGTTGCAGGCAGTTTACAGGCATCAATCAAGCAAGCAGGTAATATAATCATACGTTTGTAAAACAGTGTTGACAAATTGACTAGGCAGTGTAACACGATTACAGACTATAGAGGAGGATCTAGTCTGGTTTTGAACAAGGACATAGCCAGTGAGTTTTAAAGTATATCTCGAGGCTTTTTTTGAACTGAGTAAGAGAGGGTTCAAGAGTAAGATCAGCAGGAAGAGAGCTCCAAGTTTTGCCAACAGAGTTAGCAAACAGGGAGCTATTTTATTTTAACCTCTGGATTAACACTGTTTTTGCCTCCACTTTGTTTTCACCAGCCATATAATTTCTTGCCACGTTACAATACACTGAGTGATAATTTTTGACAAGAAATTAAAATAGCTTTTTGTTTATTCAGTTTATGTTGCCACCAGCTCCTTCTGTTACAGTTTTTATTGAACTTAGGCAATACTATGTGAACTTGTATGGCAGATGTTCTTCGTGTTTCACTGTTGCAGTCATTACACTTGGGTTATCCTGCTGGCAGGCTACCCTCAATCAGCCTGAATTCCAAAGTCTAGGTCTGGCGTTGGTTGCTGTCGCCTCTTCCCTGACGTCAGTGCGCCAGGGGTATAAAAGATGCAGCCGACACCATTTTCTTCAGTCTTTCTTGCCGTGCGGTGACCAAAGCAGAAGCAGTTCACAGCATGCAGCAGCACAGCATGTCTGTGAGAAGCAAGTTGGAATGCCTTTTTTTTTTTTGGCCATGCCATTTTTTAACCCAGCCAGACATCTGAGATGCTTGTACACTGCCAATAAAATGGCTGCAATTGATTGATACAGAAAACATCCTTGTATAAAAATAATTTAATCCTGTTATTTAGTCACCATTATTTTAGATGTGTTTGGTAAATTGATACAAATCCATTACTACGTGACCTTTTTATCAGTATTAAGCTACCAAAGAGTCACTTTGATGAAAACACCGTTGTACCAGGAATGACTGTAATGCACAATTTGCACTTGTTTCTGTCCTGTAACTTGTCTAGTGCAGATACAGATTCTTAGTTTTAGCACTTAAATTTGCTTATTCGTGCTCAGCACTTGTTCAGAACTTGTAAGCACTGAATAAGCTACTAATTACTATAGCACCCAACCTTCATTACCTAGAGGAAAACAGTTTTTGCACTTACTTTTCTCACTTGCTTAGAGAAAAACAGCTCATTTACTCACTTTCCTCACTTATCTAGAGGAAAATAGTTTTTTATTCACGCATGTCCAAGGGTCAGCTCCCAGTGTCCTCTCCTGTCATTCTGATGAATCTGAGCATCTTGAGGCAATGTAGAAATTGCCTCATGTACACAGACAACCCTCTCCTCCTACCACTCAACACTACAACCTGTGAGAGATGCACTTATCTAGCCAAACTGGAGGTAAAGCTCTCTCCAACCAAGAATGAACTTGACAGTCATGAGGAGAAGGTAAACATTTGCACCACACCACACATCACATAGTCTCACTAAATCTACGCCACCAAAATCCACACATAGAAACACAAAAACATTCATGGAGGCTCTCAATAACAATCTGTCTAAGCAACAGAGACTTCCAAAGTAGAAACACAAGCATCGTCCATTCCCCAACATAATCCAAATGAGACACAGCCCACAGACTCAGTGTGCCACTCAACCACAGCCAGTAAGACAAAACAATGTACCCAACACACTAGTCATAGGTGACTCTATAGTCAGGCACACTGATGTCCCACTCACCAGACTAAACAAGGAGAAGGTTACTGTCAGCTGCCAGGATCCGCCACATAACCCACGCACTCAGGTCACTCCACAACAAGTACGAGTATGACTCTGTCATTGTCCATGTTGGTGTGAATGACCTGAGACGTACCTCCCTGGGCTACATGAAAAAAGACATGGAAGAGCTCTCCGATCTTGTAGCCCAGGCAGGTATAACCTTAGCCTTGAGCAGCATTCTGCCATCACCCAGAATGATACCACAGTACAAGGACAAAATGAGACTTCAACAATTGGCTAAGCTTCTGGTGTCATTCTAAGGGGATCCAGTATCTGTTTGCTTGGGATGACATGGTCGACAGACCACGATGCTTTGCCACAGATGGTCTGCACCTGTCGCCCCTGGGATTCTGGATACTGACTAAGGCTCTTGCTGCCCCTATAGTGCCTTTTTTAGGCAAGGTTCAAATGACAAATTCACCACCGTAGCAGGAACAGGCAAGCAAAAACTGAGGGTAATGCTACTCAATGCTAGAAGTCTAAATCTCAAAATGCACTCACTCGAGGCACTCCTTAAAATGGAGAACATCGATATTTGTGCAGTGACTGAGACCTGGTTCAAGGATCCAGAGAGCACCCCTGCACTACCAGGCTATAACTCATACCACACTTTTCGGCCATGTAACCTGGACCGAAACACCAAAGGCGGAGGTGTGTCCATATTCATTAAGGATATCCACTCCTCCAGGCTAGTTGCTCAGCATAATGCATCCATGGTTATCCAAGTGCAACTAACTCTGGGAAAAACTGCAATCCAAATTGTAGCTTGCTACAGATCCCCCACCATGCCCCAGGATTCCCACTCCTCTTTCCTTGATGTACTGGAAAATATTAGGGTTCAACCAAACACCCTAATAATGGGCGACTTCAACTACCCCACCATTAACTGGGAAAACTACTTGTGCACCAACTCCTTAGCTCAACACCTTCTGGAATTCTTAAACTCCAATGCCCTGGATCAACTTATCTACACCCCCACCAGGGACAACAATATCCTAGACCTAGTCATTACCAACATGAGTGACCGGTGTTCCACACCTGAAGTCAACTCCTCATTGGTCCGAACTGACCATAAGCTAAATCACCCTTGATATCCACATCCCGCCCCCACCCCCCATTAAGGAAACCATGGTAAAAAATTTCTCCAAAGCCAACTTCATGCTTAAGACAGAAGTGGTGAACTTCCTGACACCCATGTAGCTGGACAATACAGTTATGACTGCTGAATCCTACACAAATGCACTCTATAAGCACTTACACGAGTGCATGGATCGTACTATCCCAAACAGATCCAATATTCTATCTTCCAAAAAAAGGAAGCCAATCTGGTGGTCCCCTGCCATAAACAAACTGTACAACAGAAGGAAGAAACTGTTGCAAAAGAGAGTAAAATCCCATGAGTGGAGGAGCTCCTTGGTCAGCCTCAGTAAGAAGCTGAGATCCCTTTTAAGATCCTCCAAAGCTAGCTATGAAAACAAAATCGCCACTGATTCCAAGGACAACCACAAAGCATTCTTTAGCTATGTCAAGAATCTCAATGGCAACACCCAAATCTTCTCTGAGATACAGCACAACAGCACGAAAATTACAGAACCAACTGATATTGCCAACATCCTGGCAGATGGGTTCAGTGCTAACTTTATCCCCCTCACCCCCTAAAGGGCCCATATGTATACAGGAAGAATGCAGAGTCCCTGTAATCACAACTACGCAGGTAAAAGCTGCACTCTCTCAAGCCAAAAACACAGCATCCATGGGACCGAGCAACATCCAAGGCTGCGTTTTACACGAACTTCAGAACAAACTGGCTCCCCACTTAAGCACCATGTTCAATAATAGCCTCGCATCAGGCTTTGTGCCCACTGAATGGTGCACAGTAACAGTTATCCCACTCCACAAAGGGGGAGCCACCACTGATCCTGGGAACTATCGACCTATTAGCCTGACGGATGGAACATATCATCATGGAACTCATAAACAAAAACATTGGTAACCTCCAAACTCTGGATCCCACCCAGTTCGGGTTTGTGAAAGGCAGATCATGCTTCCTGAACCTGATCAACTTCTTTGAGGCAGTCACCAAAGCCGTAGATGAGGGTAAGGTGGTTTACACAGCCTATCTTGACCTCGCCAAGGCTTTCTACACCATCCCCCATTCTGGAATTATAGCTAAACTCATTAAACTAGGTATAAATACCTACGTCACAAGATGGGTTGACAACTGGCTCACTGACAGAACCCACAATGTAAAAGTTGCGGACTCCAAATCTGACCTCAGAGCAGTGACAAGTGGAGTACCACAGAGTTCAGTCTTGGGACCTCTCCTGTATGGTATCTACTTCTCTGAAGTACAGGCTAACACAGAAGGTCTCTGGCTAACGCAGTTCGCAGATGACTGCAAACTAGGAGCCAAGTCCCTAAATGATGTGGACATCCTACTAAAGGGCCTCTCTGAGTCAGATGCCTGGTGTCAGAGCTATGGCCTCAAGCTCAATGCCAAGAAGTGCAGTGTCATCCCCTTTGGTAAAAACTCTCTACCCATGAACTACCACATAGGCAGCAATCTACTTAACACCGAATGTGGGGCAGTAGTCTCTCCTTTGATAGTCACATCGCCACAGTAGTCAGGAAGTCCTTCCACGTGGCATACCTCATCATAAAGGGGTTCTCATCCAGGAAAAAAGAGGTCATTGTTCCTCTCTACTTGACGCTCATTAGACCCATTATAGAGTGCAATGCCCCTTTTGGAATGTACCTCACAAGACATCTGCAGCAGCTGGAAAGGCCACAGGATTACCTCACAAAGAGGATTACTGGCCACAAACAAATGCCCTACACTGACAGTCTCAAAAAACTCCCAGCTTTACTCTGTAGCATATCGCCTACTCCGAGGTAATCTCTGCCTAACATATAAAGCTATGTGAAACTCAGAGCTGTTGGACATATGCTACACCTAAAGAAATCCCAATCCCTACGAGCTACACGCTCTAGGGACCTAAACCTTGTTACCACAATAAACAGGACATGCTGGAGGGATAGATTCCTGTCCCAGAGACTTCCCATACTCGAACAGGCTGCCCATCTATGTCAAGCAAAGTTCTTCATTAGCACTCTTAAAGAAAAATCTTGATGAGTGGATGGGAAATAGGAAATACACCCCGGAGATCACTTCTGTGTCTCTGCTCGACAGTGGAACAGGAAAATAACTTTCTAGGGTGGCGTAAGCCAGAAAACCTTGTTGGCTAGCCTTAGGTAGGCCCTTGGTCCGATAGCCAAGTACCTACCTATGAACGTATGCGATCGCTTCAGAGACTAATTAACAACAGTCAGCTTCAGTTCAACTCTACATCAACAATTCTATTCCTGATTACAGCATTCTAAACATCTGGGCTTCTATTTTACATAGTGTTATGGAGATAGGTACAGACCAGTCATCAAAGACACAAGACACTGCTCCATACAGTGACTTTTGTGGCAGCATGTGTTTGTGTGAATCATAAAGCAAATCCAACTGTCGAGTCATTCAAAGCTCCTTGTGTAAGTTACTAGAAACAATAAATGTTAAGTTGTCTATCTCGCCTTCATTCGGCTCCGACTCTGCCAATACTAAAGCTCGAGAGCTAATTCCACCGGCTCAAGGCTCCCCTATATCCCACAATGCTAGGCGGTAACTACCCAGATCTCGTTTGCCGCTTAGCTGACGAGGTGCTTTTCTACCGGCTCTGGCAGGTTAGTGAAGAATTTAATTCTAAATTTTCAATTCTTAGACCCCTAGAACCCCTTTTTCCTGGTTCGACAACTTTGTTGCCCTTATTTCCCTCCTTTATTCCCCTTTAGTTTTAGGCCTTAGGCCCCTTCTAGTCCCCTTGTGTGACTGGTATTTTATTGTAATTAAGGCCTGTGTGTGTTTTCTTGGACCTTTTATTATGTCTAAGGAATCTAAGGTCTCAGGCTTCATGAAGTGTGACTCGTGCGGTCAGAAAATGTCTCTGACAGACGGTCACATTTCTTGTGTGTATTACCTGGGACCTTTGCACCTGCAGGACTCTTGTGCTGTTTGCCATGGTTTTAGCCCTAGAGTCCTGCAGGAACGCAAGAATAAATTAATCTTGCGTGGCTTAAGTCTGTGTCGGGGAAGCCTTCTAAAACTTCCAAACAGTCTGCTCCGGAGTCTGCTTCGACATCGGCTATGGCCGGAGCCGATGTTTCCAAGCTTCATACTGTTACCTCGGCTCCGGCTGGAGCCGAGGTTGATATAACTCCGTTGGCTCAGATACTTTTATCGGAGCAACCTTCTAGGAAGAGATCTAGATCCCCCTCTACCAGCTCCGTGCACTCGGCACCAGGATCCCCTCTTCTTTCTGAACGGAGCCATAGAACACATTCCTCACGGTCTTCCAGGCTATCTGACCACGATTTGCAAAGGGTAGTGAGTAGACTTTTCAAGTCCGAGGCACTGGTCCAAATGCTGCATAGCCCGACTCAGCAGTCAGTGGCTATTTCCGTTCCCCAATGTATTCCTCCTCCGACTCCTTTGAGTTTGGAGCCAGGGCTCGTCGGAGCCATGACTGTCGGTGCGTCGGATCAGATACCTTCCCTTTCGGCTCCATCGTCTGCTCCGATCTCCTCCTTGGAGGGATCTCGGCGCCGAGCTTCCCTCGTCGGCTTCAAGGGGGCGAGTGGCATCGGACCCTTGTCCGACCCCGCTCTCCCTCTCGGGGCTTCGGCGCTGGTGAGTTTGGCTCTGACATCGGCCTCGGAGCCATCCCTGTCGGTGCCGGGGGGGGTCCTTGTCTCTTCGGAGCGGGGACCTCCGGCCTTGCCTGATAGGGGTGCCTTCGAGGTCATGCGGAGCGTGCTAGAACCAGGGTCTGCCCCACAGTCAGCTCCGTCGGCCCCTCCATCTTCAGTGCCTGCGGTGATTTCTACCCACCCCCTTGCATTAGACCGCAGAGAGCCAACTCCTCAAGTTTCCCCATTGGGAATTTCCTCCTCTTCCGAGGCCTCTCCTGACCCGGTAGGAGATCCCCCTAGGAAGAGGCAGTGCAAGAGGAAGCACATTGACTCCCCTGAGTCTATCACCTCTGACACTGACTTAGAGGAATCTGAAGGTTCCCCTCGATCCCCCTCTGAGGATGTCTCCTTTGCTGACATCCTTCAGATCCTGAAACAGAGGGGGAACTGGCCAGCCCTTAACCCTTCGGAGGATGAGTCAGTGTATTTTGAGGCATTTGGCTCTCGCCCTTCTACCTCCTGGGTGTCCCCTCCCTTTGACCCCCTTATGGAAGTGGTGACAAGGAAGGCCTGGATGGCTCCTGATTCAATGGAACTCACCCCGAGGAGGCCATCTAAGTTTATTACTGCCCCTAGAGATAAAGATTTTTTATCCAAAGGTGTCCCCGTTGATGCCATGGTGGTGGCTGCGGCCACTAAGAAGGAGTTAGCCGATCCTTCGGTTCCTGTCCATCCTCCTAATAAGGAATCTAGGACCATGGACAGGTACGGTAAGCGGATGTTCTCATCAGCGACCTTTTCAATGCAGTCGCTGAACTACTTATGCCACTTCACTCGTCTCCAGAGAGATTTACTCAAGGATATGAGTGAAGTGATAAAGGATCCTACAGCTGAGGGGTTCCAAGACAGAATGAACTCTCAGTTGGCAACCCTGAATTCCATCGTTAACTCCTCCATACGGCTTATCTCATTTGCTGCGGATGGGGCGAGTAGAGCCGCAGGCACAGGTGTTGCCTTACGATGTCATGCCTGGATGCGTCTGTGCAACTTTGCGGACCCTTTCAAGGCATCCTTCACCAATTCCCCCTTTGATGGATCATCCTTGTTTGGTCCACAGGTGAAGGATACATTGACCAGGTGTGAGGTAGAAGGTAAGACTCTCTCTGCCGTAGGAGTCTGTTTTTCTACCCCTTCTAGACCCTATCCCAAAGGTCAGAGGGGAGGAAAGATGTGGTTCCGTAAACAATCCCAGGGAGTCTCATCTGACGCACAAGGTCGATTCCCCTCTAGAAGCAGAGGGGGGAATAATAATAGACGCCGCCCTAGAGGCAGAGGAGGTCCGCAAAACCAGGGTAGCAGAGAAACGTTCTCTGATAAACCCATTCAGCATCCCTGAGGGGCTGCCCGGCTGTCCACCTTCGGAGGCAGTCGGGGGAAGGTTATCCCTGTACCCAAAAGCGTGGCTTTCCCTTACTCGAGACAAATGAGTACAGTCGATCATATCCGAGGGTTACGAAATTCCCTTTATTCACATCCCATCCCAACCCAAAGGATCCCTTCCAGACGTTCCACCCAGTTTAAGGGAACAAGCAGCATTAGAAATTTCAAAGCTGCTATCAAAAAGAGCTATCCAATCAGTCCCAGCAGACCAGCAAGGATCCGGAATCTGCTCCAAATTCTTTTTGGTACCAAAGAAAACAGGGGACAGGAGACCCATACTGGATCTCAGCAACTTAAACAAGTATGTCAGGAAAACAAAATTCCAGATGGTCACGCTACAGTCCATTCTACCCTTCTTTGGTCAGGACAATTGGATGTGCTCAATAGATCTTCAGTACGCGTACTACCACATCAAGATGAACAGATGCTCCAGAAGATTTCTCCGCTTCAGGCTGGGAGCCAGTCACTACCAGTTCAGAGCCCTGCCCTTTGGTCTCACTACAGCCCCCCGTGTGTTTACCAAATGCATGGCAGTGGTCGCGGCTCACTTGAGACGTCAAGGATTCCAGGTGTTTCCATATTTAGACGACTGGCTCCTTACTGCCACCACCAGACATCAGCTTCTTCTATCCAGGGACTTCACCATCCAAACTTGCCAAGCTCTAGGCATTTCAATAAATTTCGAAAAATCTGCCTTGTCGCCTTGTCAATCTATTACCTTTATAGGTGCCACCTTAGACACACTCAATCTTTCAGCCAGACTCACAGAGCAGAGTGTGTCAGACATTCGGAAACAAGTTTCCCTTCTCTTACAATGCAACAAAGTCAAAGCCAGACTAGTTTTGAAGGTGTTAGGACTCATGGCAGCAGCTATTCCCCTTCTCCCCTTAGCTCGCTTCCACATGAGGATCCTCCAATGGATGCTGTTTACTCAATGGTCTGTCCAACAGCTCCCGATGTCCCATACCATATTGATAACTCAATCATGCAAGAATCAACTGTCTTGGTGGATCACATCACCTCAGGTTCTCCGAGGAAGACCCTTCACTCCCCCCCCCCCCAGTCGCCACATTGACAACAGACACCTCCCTGATTGGGTGGGGGGGGCATTATCAGGGCAGGACAGTCCAAGGCACGTGGCAGCCTTTCGAGTGCCACTTGCACATAAATGTCTTAGAGATGAGAGCAGTGCTTTTAGCGTTGCAAGCCCATCACGACTCTCTTCTCACTGGGACTATTGCAATTCAGACGGACATGTCCGTAGTGTGGTACATCAACAAACAAGGCAGAACCAGATCAGACCCCTTATGTCGAGAGGCACTCAGACTTTGGCAATGGGCGATCTCTTCTCAGCGTTTTCTGATAGCAATGCACATTCCCGGGAAATCCAACGTGATTGCAGACAAGTTGAGCAGGGCAATTCTCATGCCCCACGAGTGGTCTCTAAAGAAATCAGTTCTAGAAGAAGTATTCCTAAGATGGGGCCACCCTTGCTGCGACCTTTTTGCTACTCCCCAAAACAGCAAGTGTCACAACTCCTTCACTCTCTTCCCGTTACCAGGCCATCCCACCAGAGACGCTCTAGTCCACGATTGGCCCCGGGGACTTCTATATGCCTTTCCCCCTTTTCCACTGATATCTCAACTAATTCAGAAAGCCATCGCTTTGAGAGTGACAATGATCCTCATTGCCCCTTACTGCCCTCGACAGATATGGTTTCCGTTTCTTCATCGTTACCTTTTGGAGCAGCCTTGGCATCTGGACCCAGTACCAGATCTGTTAACCCACCAATCGGGTCAGCTGCACCAATCTCTGCATTCTCTAAACCTCACAGCGTGGTTTATCCGATTCCAACCTTAGCCAGGCTTCCCTCAATATCTCGCTCGGTCCGAGATATCTTGATAGCCTCTCATAAATCTTCTACCCGGAAGATTTATAGTAGCAAATGGAAACGCTTCTCTTTTTGGGCAACATCAAAAAACATAGATCCCTTTACTGCACCTATCCAGTCTATTCTAGACT
Source organism: Protopterus annectens (assembly GCF_019279795.1). Taxonomy (NCBI): domain Eukaryota; kingdom Metazoa; phylum Chordata; order Ceratodontiformes; family Protopteridae; genus Protopterus; species Protopterus annectens. The sequence continues at coordinate 15,934,456 of NC_056729.1, read as the reverse complement.
TTCTAGCAGAGCTCTTTCATTTAAGATCATCTGCATCTACCATTAGAGTTCAACTGGCTGCCATATCTAATTTTCATGTAGGTGTCTCGGAGTCTAGCATCATGGCTCACAAACTCTGTAAAGCCTTTTTAAGGGGCGTATTTCTTCTCAAACCTCCAATCAAAGATCCCCCGCCTCAATGGGATTTAAACTTGGTTCTGGCATACTTAATCCTTCCCCCCTTCGAACCGGCGGCTTCATGTTCTCTGAAGTTGCTTTCTTGGAAGACACTTTTTCTGGTAGCTATAACTTCAGCGAGAAGGGTATCCGAACTCCATGCTCTGTGCAGTCGTCCTCCTTACTTAGTGTTTCACAAAGATAGGTTATCCCTCCGTACTAATCCATCCTTTTTACCTAAGGTTTCCTCTCAAGCAAACATAAACCAAATTATTGATCTCCCCGTCTTTTCCCCTAACTATTCAAACAGGTCGGAACAAAAGCTACATTTTCTGGATGTTCATCGCCAACTTAGATATTACTTAGAGAGGACTAAACAATTCAGGAAGTCTGATCAACTGTTTCTGTCATATGCGGAAGGGAAATTGGGCCTTCCTTTTACTAAAGTATCCCTCTCTAGATGACTCACCTGTACAATTACCTTCATCTATGAGATCAGACATCAAAAACTACCTTCAAGACCTAGAGCTCATTCAACTAGGGCATTAGCTACATCCGTAGCTTTTCAGGATAGGCTGCCGATAGATTCCATTTGTGCAGCAGCCACCTGGGCTTCTCCTCATACCTTCATTTCACATTACAAATTGGACATGGTCTCCAGAAACTGTGCCAACTTTGGTTCCACTGTTCTCAAGAGTCTGTTCCGATAGGCCACCCGGGATAAGGTGCTAGGGACGCGGTCCCATCCAGCAAGAATGAAGGCGAGATAGACAACTTAACATTAAGAAGTTATGTACCTACCATAACGTTCCATGTTAGTTGTCTTCTTCTCGCCTTCTTTCTTGCGTCCCACCCTCCTTCCCCCAAGCCTGGACAGACCAATAGGAATTCAGTTTGTGATCTTCCTCTGGAAGTCGTCATTCCACACGTTCTTCCACCTCCTTTTCTCCTTTCTTAGGTTTGCGATACCTTTCACGCAGGTTGTTATTGAGGTGGGTTTCCCTTCTCCATTCTATGGAGACTAGGGTTGCTTGGTATAGCTATCAAACGAGATCTGAGTAGTTACCGCCTTGCATTGTGGGATATAGGGGAGCCTCGAGCCGGTTGAATTAGCTCTCGAGCTTTAGTATTGGCCGAGTCGGAGCCCAGGATCGGCTCCGAACCCATCCAGCAAGAAAGAAGGCGAGAAGAAGACAACTAACATGGAACGTTATGGTAGGTACATAACTTCTTATTTTGCTGGAGGTTACAGCTTGCTGATCATGGCACTACTCTGCTGACCCTTTCTGAGATTTAGTAAAGCATGAGAAAGTCCATAATTTATTGTTAATGAGTGATCAATTCACCATTTTCTTTCTGAATAATGAAGTCTCTATTATCAGAGGTATACGAGCTTTGCGAATCTGAAGATTTTCTGAACTCCAGTGGTGATCTTTCCTGTAGCAGATACATTATTCATTCCTTCTACAGTGCTGAGAAATTGTATGTTGAGTTTATTGTATTTCTTTGCACTTTTAAAATATCTATCCCAAGGTGTTTTCCATTGCCTTTAAGCTGTCTGACTCTGTGCTCGATGGTAGTAAGTGCATTTAGTTTTACGGTGGCACAGTGGTTAGCACTGCTACTTTATAGTGCACAACTTTCCAGTTTTTAGCTGAGGTGCTTTCTGTGCAAAGCTTGCATGGCCTGCGCTTTGTCTACATGGCTTTTTGTTGGATGCACAAGTTGTTCTATTTTCCCAAGACACACTGCAGGTGAATTAGTGAGTGTGCATACTGAGCAACTCGCGCGCACGCGTGTGTGTGTGTGTGTGTGTGTGTGTGTGTGTGTGTGTGTGTGTGTGTGTGTGTGTGTGTGTGTGTGTGTGCTAATGCACACCCTGTAACAGGTTGGTGCCCAGTTCACCTGCTGATTGCCCGTTTAGCCCCTATGGCTCTCCCATGACCCTGTCTTGGATTAAGTGGTCAGTCATCTGAGAATGGATGAACGAATGAATGATTGATTTATTTAGTTTGCTTTGGTGGACAAAATAAACTCACTGAGCAAGTAGGGCTAATTTTCAAGAGCTGAAGAACAGCCTGATGTTCTACATTACAGAGTAGATTACAGTATGTCTACAATAATACAGTATTAGTCAAACAGTGCATGCGTATAGACAGTATAGAGGAAGCAAGTAGTAATACCGTAATATAGTGATGTATTCTTGTGCAGCTATGCCAAGACCTTAATGCAGAAATGAAAATACAGCCATGGCATTGATTTAATAATTTCACACAACATACACAAACTTCATAATATTCCATAATGCAGAAACAGTGAGCAGCAATTAGGTTCCAAGCTTGAGAGTGAACTAACACAAATATCACAGTAAGGTAGGAGTTGTTGCTTTTCCTTGCATGGCTGTTTCATAGTGTGATGAATGATGATATTGCGTATACTTCCCAATGATGAAAATTAGCAACAATGCCAAAATAAAGCAAAAGCAAACCATAATGTGCACTCCATCCTGCTTTTTAAGTGCATAGGGCCAGTCTTTCCACATACAGCCTTACACAAATATTTCCTGTACTGGCTGTACCCCACAAGTGCTGCATGGTGCTGCTTCTTATTTTAGTGTAGTTCTGTACTGCCACCTTCTCACTTCAGTTAGCATCCCATTGTATGCTAGACTACCCTTTCTCGCACATTGGATGTGGGGTCTCTGGTCATCCTGCTGTGGATATGTTGGCCTTAGAAGAAAATAGTCTCAGATGTAGTCTGTTCATTTCAATCCCACTCATGCAGTGAAAGAGCTCTCGTCTACCATGTGTGCTAGTATTCAGTTAGTGAAAAGTGGCTGTGGGAAGTGGTGGTTGGGTGGGTGACTAGGGTAGCAGAGACAAAAAGCAAACTTGTAAAACATAAACTATGTTAGCTGCCAGAAGGAGAAGCTGGAAGGTTTTTGTAAAAACTTTTATCCACAAATGAGCGCTTTCATTCATATAACAGTAATGGGTGAGTAGGGTCAAGTAATTTCTTCGCTTGGGGGGCATGAGAGTTTTCTTCCTGCCCAGCTGTTGAACCTCACAGAGTGATGGAGAAATACCAACAGACTATCCACAAAGAAAGGCATGTGTTTGATGATTTGCACAGGAACCACACTGACTTCACTGCACGCGGTGCATGGATGTAGGTGGATTAGGGTTAGTTTAAGGAAGAAAGTCTTCTTACTATCAGAATGAAACCGGATTAGGACACTCCTATTTACTCTTTACCCACCTCACATGGGGTATCACTGTGGGAGATTGTGATTGTAAAGACAGAGGGGGCACTTGGGACATGGTAGGCAGTAGGTTAGCACCAAAAATAGATGTGAGAAAAAAGCCTTGCGTATTCAATATATGAAATCTTGAATGCGCTCGTTGCTCATGGTTTATTGGCACACAGTTATAAAGCCCTGGCTGTGATCTAGATTATGTGGCTTTGAATAGTGGCCTGTGTGCCAAAGGCTGTAGCTGGGGGAGGATGGGAGTTTGTGTCTGATACTTGAGAGCACAGGTGGCAGTGCAGTCCAGTGCAAAACTCTGAACAACCTGGAGGAGGACAGAAAGCAGGAGAAGGTATCAGGAGAAATTGCTACCAAACAGAGCTGATTCTGTAGCCAGAATACAAGCGTGTGTGGAAGCGCGTATGATATTTGACCTAGTTTTATGAGAGCTTCCCTAGTTTCCAGACTGTTGAAGGGAGTGGGTTAAGCCAACAAGAAAAAAAACTCCCCTGCTCCTTCTGTAGTAAGTCAACCACGTGAAGGCTTGTATGGTTACTACATAGTTTCCTAGTCTGGAGGCATTTAGGATCACCCTTTTACCCTTAAGTACAGATGGACTTTATCTTGAAAAGGAGGACAGACCCTCACAGGCTGATGTCATAAGGGTGGCTTTGAGAGCAGGTGCTCTGTGATCATGTATAGTGAGGGAATTTGTTGTATTGTACTGAGACACTGTGTCTTACCTACTGTCTCAGAAGACCACCAGACCAGTTGAAATGAATAGAATAATATTAATTTATTAATCAGAAAAGTCCACTGGACATGCATTCCCTTTTCAGGTGCGACCCAGGAGCAATGTCTAGTTAAGTAACTTACTCAAGGTCACACAGTAAACAAATGAGGGCCGACAGAATCAAATCCTGTAACCCAGGAGCTATAGCTCACAGCTTCAACTCTCTATACCAACTGCCAGACTGGAAAAAAAAATGTGCATTATGTTCTTGTAATGTGTCATATGTAGATAAGAGAAATAATGTTCATGATTTATATTGTTAACCAATGGTTTCATTTGGAAAAGGAGCAGAAGAGATCAGGGGTACTTCGTATACATGTATGTGTAATTGTTGAGCGTGACCACATAGGACCCATTGCAAAGAAGGAACAACCTCATTTGCTACTTTTGTTGGGAATTTGGTAACTAGTGTAACACGACAAATTTGTGATGGGGTCTTCCAGTTTGGCATGACATTGTTTGGCATTTTAGTAGCTGTCATCATCTGGCTGCAAAAAACAGACACACTCTTCAAGTAATTGCTAAAAGCAAGATTTTTTTTTTAAATTTCCATTTCTGCTCACATAATCTGTACTTGATGAGTTTAACAACCACTATATTAAGTTATATAAATATGCTTGCACACATGGATGTATATGTGTTTGTGTATGTAAATCTCCCACTTAAAGCAAAACTTTAAACCTATATATTAGATTAAATGAGTTAGTTTGGCCCACAGTGTCCTTTTATCAGGAAACACATACTCGCCACTTAAACTCTAACAAAAAAGCAACATTTTTGCTAATCTGGCGTAACACAATCTGTATTATAAGCACAGTAACTCATATTGGTGCTTTGGTTTATTAGGAATTACTCTGTACCCCATCTGCTGCGAGGTCACTTGATTTCATTTTGTACCACACAGTACACTGATGCATTGATCAGAAAATGTACACTCTGTCATGAGTTATTAGTTAATTTTACAGTGAGTGCATGCAGTTATTATGGTTGAACAGGACAGAATAAGCACCAAGGAGATGTTGTAGAGTTCCAAACAGCAGGTAAAAGCTAGTAAACCTAGCATTAAATTAGAGCTGAAAATGCCTTGGGATTGATAAAGTGAAATAAAATGCAATGGGTTGCATAAAAAGAATGAGAAGAGTAAGGCTAAGAAACAGCTACAAACGGCCTCCATAAAATATGAAGAGTATTAACACTAGAGAGTATTTATGGGATATCAGAGCTTAATACTGAACAGAATGAATATGCAATGCCTATAGAAAGGGGGATGTGTGGACTGAGCAAAAAAAAATCACCGATTGGAAATTTGTGATGAAGTAAGAGAAAAAAACACTACCTTTTTGGGGTAAGAAAAGTTTGCATGAAGTGTAAAACTCTAGTTGGAGCCAGTAAAGAGGCACAATTACAAAATGCACAGTTAAGACGCCATGAGGATTTTTGTGTGTAGAAAAAAGACAAATGTAATGAGATGGCAAACTGTAGGAGTCTAATATTGAGAACAGCAGTGACAAATATACGTCCAAGCGACCTTGCACCTGCAAATGATGCTGTAGTTTTACATTTTAAAGAGCATTTCAGAAATACAAATGAAATGAGAATAAGTGTGAAGGGAGAGGGTTAATCTGGGCAACAGTAAAGTATACGGTAGGATGCACAAGTTGATGGGCCTATAGGCAGCACTGTTTTAGTCTGTGGTTTTCTTAGCATCAGTAAGTGAAAAACTAATTTGTAATTTGATAGGATGTCAAGTATAGAGGGCAGGACATAAATGTGGGCACATGTGAAAGCAGCAACAAATTTATTCTTGAAGCTGACTAAAAGAGGGGTATTTGGGGCACTAAACTAAGAGTGTTGTGTGGTTTGGTTTATAGGCAGGCAGATGGACTTAATTTTGGAGCAGCTAAGCAAGACTTGATTATTGAATGTGTTGAAAGGCAGGATAGTAGTTAAGTTACAACTACAAAACTGGATATCCAAATCTGAATCTCCTCAGTTACCATTTCTGTACTGTATAGCAAGTTCTGTAGTGTTTTAATGTTGCTTCTCTTGTCACCATTTTTCATTGGGACTGTCTTGTCACTAGTATGAAAAAACATCTGACTTGAAGTTGTATTATTATGTACATTTACTTTTTTGACAATCTGGACATGTTTTCTGCTCAAGTTCATCAGATGGCTTTATGAAACATGTTACATGGGCACTGGGCAGCTGGATTTAAAAATGGCCTCATCCTAGGATAGCAGCTAGAGACTTGAGTGTTCAGTGTGCAGAAGGGTATGTGCAGTATACTAAGTGACAGACATAGGATCCAGGAACAGATGGAAGGGAAACCGTGCTTGAATCTGGGTCCACCATTCTTTATACCAAGATGGATAAAACATGGCAGAAATATGGCCATACAACAGCAGCAGTAGCCTCTGTGCCCTACATATAAAGAAAGACCATTGGTGAAGGACATCAGACAGGTACCAGGAAAACGAAAAACAGATGTCCTAAGCCAGGAAACACACCATAAGCTCCAAACAGCAGGAAAGTGCACTTGTTTGATTTTATATGATGGTGTTCTATGAATAAAAGATTTTACAAAATCCTACAAATGCACTTTCCTGCTGTGTGGAGCTTATGGTGTGTTTCCTGGCTTAGGACATCTGTTTTTCGTTTCCCTACATATAGAGAGCAGATTGAACACTAATGGTACACAGCATTTCAACAGAGAGACATAACAGTAGCAGCCTTTACACATTTCAGATAGGTAGCACCTTGAATGCTTATGTGGCAGCCCCTGTTATGTCAAGTGAATACACCAAAGGCACCCTGTGCTTCACTTCATATGCGTACTGCGTGTATTTCTTTGTCAGCATTCTACTTCATAGGCGGGACATACAGCTTCAGCAAGCTATTTTACCTTAAGATGGCCAAATGCTTTGAGTACTCGTGTCACTTCATGATAGGCCACCATGCTCTGTCTGTCTTTGTTCTATGTGCTCTAGCTCTGAAGCTTTTTGTGCACACAAGAAATATGAAAGTGACTGGACACGAACTCATAACATGGCAGTTTGTATATGCCTGACAGTGTACTGGAACTACATAGCAAGGATATGTACCTATTGTGGAATTGTGGTATGAAGAGAGTTTGGATGTGCATGTGTATAAATCAGTAACGGTGCAGTGGTTGGTGCAACTGATTCACACTTCTTGGTTCACCTGGCTAAGATGTCTCTTTGTAGAGATGACATGTCTTCTTTGTGTCTAAATGGATTTTCTATTCATTTCCCTTCACATTATAAAGGTATGTTAGCAAGTAAAGTGCAATACTCATATTGCCCATAGGTGTGTTTGCGCAGCCTTCAGTACACTGTTGTGCCATTCAGATTATTTCATGCTTTATGCCTGTTGCTTGTTATGGTAGGGTTTAGCTCCCTATGACCTTGACTCGGGTAATGCAGGTACTGAGAATGGTGTGCATCAGTACTGCCTTATTCACTACAGCATATGAAGTGATGTGGATTGGGTATGCAGAAGTGGTGTCTGCAGTTAAGAAGAGGTTCTACCTTTTGTTTCCATCATTTCCCTCTCCAATGCACCAGTCATCACTTGTTTCTTATGACCTTCTGTTGTGATAAATGCTATAGTCCTGCTGCATTTCAGACTTGTGTTGGGCTGTACAGGTGGAAGGAGAGCCCATAGCAGATTTTGATGCACCAGCAGAGATGCAGTAAGGCACTAGTATCTAATGCAGCGGCTTGTGGAAATGGGGGACTTTCTGTTCTGAGGTAATTTGGCTGTTCATTATGAGAGTGTATTTAGCAAAGTTGGAATGTCCCCACTCTTCAAGCTGTTACCAAAATCTTTGTCACTTCTTAAGTCACATCTAGCCACAAGTATTTGCTTCAGCCATCCATTAATCTGATTGTCTATTTGTGTGATAATTGGGTTAATGTGCTGATCAAGCATAGACTTATTTCTGAGATAAACAGCGTCACAAAAACGCAATCTTACACAATTGTATTGTTGCGCTAAAGATGAGTTGTGTGCATAAATGTATGCATAACTGCAGTCTACCATGTGAATAGCCTTTTACATGTGTATATTAAGTAGTGTACACAAAGGGAGAGCATTGAGAACAAAGGAATTCAGAAAGTATATATATAGTATTGATCTTATTCCAGAAAACTGGCATATTGAATATTTTGTGGTAAAACTTGCATGGTATTAACTCTTGACACTCATATGCGGTGGTACTCCAGATGGAATTGGAGGGAAATTAATGGGCCAATTTTGTTATAGAATGAGGGGAAGGCTACATGGTAAAACTGATGGGAGAAACCTTGTATTATCCAGTGATTTGATGGAAGATGGTGGGTGGTACTCAAGCTTACACATGTCAATGGACTAGTGGATGATGCTGAAGCTGTTCACTTCTAAATTGCTAGGGCATTTATTTTGGTTGGTTGCCATAAAAATGATTAAGTGACAAAGATAGCCAAAAAGAACTTTTTCTTCAGTGCATTGGGAGGTTATTTTTCAGTTGTTGACTGGTAGTCGACCTGGTCAAGTGATTGCTCCTGGCTGAATACAGGCTGCAACATGGCATTTTATGTTGATCTGTTAATTTTGTTTCCTGGCTGGTGGACTGGGCATCATAGGTCAATTTACAGCCATGACATTGTTAATAAACATTAGAATAAATTAAACGTTGTTTACCTAACATATTTGTCGTTTGTCTTTGCAGATTTATTCTTAATCTAGCCGGAGAATTGTTTTCTATGTTTTTGTCCCCTTTGCCTTCCAAGCATCATGCCCCCCCCCCCCCAAGTGTACAATAACCATTTGTCTGGTCCACGGATTCTGCCTGGACTGAGGAGAGAATTATCTGAGGAAAGCTGTCATTCAGGCAGCCACAGGTGTGCTTTATGCTTTCGCCAGCATCCCATCAGTGAAAATATTTTCAAATGACCTAACCCCACATCCTGGGTAGAGAAGACTAGCGAGCTGCATCAGCACTGTGGCCCACAAGGCCCTCTTCCTGTGATTGCGTTTCCACACACTCCCTATGAAGGCCACCACCACTAGGTGGCTTGGTGAGCCTAATGTCCACTCCACCTGGCCACCTCTCTGTATTGCTACTCCTCCTCCAGGATAGTTGCAGTGTGTGCAGTTATCATCTTCTTCTCTCCCTCTCCCTATAAGGAAGGATCTTTCAGTCTTCACTTCTGATGCCATCAAGCACCTGAGCCACTAGTCAAACTTGGGTCACCTTAAGAAGTTTACTCCTCCACACCACAAGTGCTGCCTACAGGGAAAGTTCAACAATTAAAAACATTTTGCATTGGGTGTAGTTACTAATATGGAGTTTTGGTTTTCTTTGGGGATAGGATTTTTCATGGGATTTTTAGTGGGGATTACACCCCTGTGTAACTAGGAAAAGAGATCAGTTCTCCATGCCATGAGTCAGATTCATTCCAGATATGCCTCTAGAAAGAAGAAATAAAGGTAAAGCATTTTTCTTCTAAGACCTCCTGTTGATCAGGAACAGTTTATTGGTGAAAGAATTGCAGGCTTTAAAACCTCTTGAAAATGAGCTGAATATTTGTGAAAAAAATACATCGGTTTCCTCAGTTTTTGATGTTTCTCTGTTAGATGAAGATGGTAGGGAAAGGGACAGGGTAGCCTCTATTTTATCTGCCCATATCTTTTGGAGGAGATTTTAAACTGAGGCCCCATCTGCCTGAGGTGTCAGTAACTCAGGAGGATGTAAAAGCTGCCAGGGCACTTACTGAAAAGAGTA
>NC_056729.1:15694472-15919472 GCF_019279795.1 Protopterus annectens | reverse complement strand
CTGATGTCAGGAGGAAATTAATACCTGATAACCAGCAAAATTCTGATTCTTTGGCTTTTCCGTTACCCTACAAAGCCTCCCGAAAGAAGTCCCTCGACTTGGACCAGTCCAGGGGAGTGAAACGGAAGGAGGGTCCGTCGAACGCACAGGTACGAACAATAAAGAAAATGTGGACCAACGACAGTTAGTTTGGAACATTTCTTCATATAATTTAACATCTGCTGAGTTGAGTTTACTTAATAAAGGACTTAAGTTTATACCCTCAACTTGCATTGATTATAGCGATGCCATGTTAGCACTTAGAATGTTTGTACGTGATGTTTCCTTAAAGCTTTTAATGAATGACAAAGTTGAACTACAGACTCACCAGTTTAAAAGGAGAAGTGACTATACACCTGTCCTACCAGCTAACTTAGAAGTTTTCTTAAAAGCTATGGAAAATGACATTTACAATGACTGTCATTTTGTAACACCTGGCACTGAACATAATTTAGATCTTGATGAACGTGCAGCTTTACAAAGTATCAAGAATAATGTTAATATTACGGTCAGACCATCTGACAAGGGCGGGCCAGTAGTAGTACTTGATACATCTTATTATTTAGATCAGATGTCAGCTATGCTTAGTTCAAGTGATTATATTGAAATTGGTTTACAGGAGATTAATAACATTATTCTACAGATACAGGCAGCGTTACAAGACTGTTTAGATTTGGGAACCATAAATAAACAGTTATATGATTATTTTTATGTTCCTTATCCACTTGTACCAAGACTTCATGGTCTCCCCAAAATACACAAGAATCCCTTGACTCCAGTGTTCAGACCCATTGTAGCTGGTGCTGGATGGGTTACTGAACCGATTTCTGTGTACTTGGACTATGAATTGAAGCTAATTTTGTCAGAATACAAGTATGTCCTTAAAGATACAGAACAATTTTTAAAGGACTTTTACAGTTTTGTAAATGAGAAAGGGTACGTTGAAACTACAGTTTTTGTTACAGCAGACGTTGAATCATTGTTTACTTGTATCCCAAATTCTAGCGGTATTGAAATGGTTTACAACTTAATGATTAAGGGCAACAAGATTCAACCAGCAAAAGCAGAATTTTTATGTTTTTTGCTGGAACAAGTACTTGATTACAACGTATTTCTGTTTAATTCCAAGTACTTCAGGCAGGCAAGGGGCATAGCTATGGGCACTAGCTGTGCCAATAGCTATGCCAACCTTGTCATGGTTGCCTGGGAACAGCAGAACTTGGTTACACAAAGCTACATAAAGTTTTTTAGACGCTTTGTAGATGATTTGTTCATCGTCATTCATGATGATAGTTTTACTTGCACTGACTTTTTTAATTATCTTAATTCTACAAGTCAGTTTTTGAAATTTTCTGGGAAATGTTCCCATATTAATATTGATTTTTTGGATGTCAACATTTATGTTGAGGCAAATATTGTTAAAACAAAATTGTATAGGAAACCTTGTTACACACCTGCATACCTGCACCGTCAAAGTATGCATAATCCGGCTTGTTTTAACAATATTATCAAGGGGCAAGCCATGAGAGTATCGCCTATGTTGCGATGATTTAGTATTCAGGAAAGAAATAGAAACATTGCAAAAAGGATTTTTAAATAGAGGCTATGAACAGAAAGAAATAGATACAGTGACCAATCAAATGGATCATCACAGAAAGCATAGGGCCAAACCCTTTTTAGTGCGGGGACATGTTCTAAGACTCCGAGCACTTTTAATTTTAGACCATATGTATCCATTACTATCCCTTATTGTAGTAATATCAGTAGAGTACAGGAGATGATACATCATAACTGGAACATTTTAACTTCAGATCCAGCCACCAAGAACTTGGTAGGATGTGTTCCAACTTTTGTGTATAAAAATTGTCAGACATTACAACAGAAGGTATGCTATTCTCATAATAGCTATCAGGAAACTGGTCCAATATGGATGCGAGGCACCAAGAAATGTGGCAAGTGTCCACAGTGTTGTCATATAGATGAATCCAGATACTTTAAGCATCCGGATACAGGGGTTTTATGGAATATTAGGTATGCAGGGACATGTAACACAAGAAATTTAGTGTATGTTGCCCACTGTAACACTTGTTTTGTTACTATGTGGGTAAAACAAATAGGTCCCTACGGGAAAGGATCCGTGATCACTACTATTGTGTTAACAGGAATGAAATGCATAGTGCCATTGCTAAGCATGTTCTGAATAATGGTCCCACACATTTCTTTTTGTTTCAGATTCTTTGCATACTTCCACCTAATCCTAGACTAGGAAATATTGTTAATCAGACTGAAACTGCTGAAGTAAAATGGATCCTTAGGCTAGGTGCACAGTATGGGCATGGTCTAAATGAATCTGTTCCCCTTAAACCTGTTTTACAAGCCAGACCTCTTAGGTAATTTTATGGTTTTAAACTTTGTAGTGATGTATTTTATTTGTTAATTGTTTTATTACTTGTTAATTGAAGTAATTGTTTAATTGAGAAGTCTAGATCTAGTATTTAAGCTCAGTGCTTCAGTTTGGATGTACGTCTGAAGAAGCGGACATGCAGTCCGTGAAAGCGCTTACGTTTTTCTAGTGTTGCTGTATTAAATTCTGCTCTTGTATCGTGAAGGTTTGTGTGGATATCTTCATTTATTGAAAATTCAACTACGTATTTATTGCTGGTATTGCTGATACTGCTGATTTGCTGCATTTGGTATTTGGCTTCATATATATATATATATATATATTTTGTGCGTGTATATATATGTATGTATGTGTGTGTGGTTGACATCTGTTTAGTCAACATAGTTTGGTTGATTAAATATATGGCCAATACCTCTCAACAAAAGTAGCAGATTGGATGATTCGTGGGACTGGGGAATTTGCCCTTTCCCCGAGAACTGTGTGATCTCGGTTTGGCATATGTAATTAGCAGCAGGGGTTGTGGAGAGTGTTGTGGGGCTTGCTCCCCCCTGCAAAAAAATTATATTTTATTTTAAATTTTGTAAAATTTTTGCTTGCATCAAGATTTATGATCGGCGCGTGCATGGTAGTGTGTCAACATACATAATGTCAATTATCTGGTGTCGACATTCATGCTGTTTGACAAAGGTTAAATAAATCCATATGTGTGTGTTTGTGTATGTGCGTGTGTGTATATATATATATATATATATATATATATTATATATATATATATATATATATATATATATATATATATATATATATATATGCACGCACACACACACACATACATACACAGAGAGAGATATCCAAACACACAGACACTTTTATGTATAATTACTGAAATTGATCCAATGACATTTATGTCATTGTTATAATGTTAAAACAAATTGATTGATATTATGCACGTCAACACGCTACTATGCATGCGCTGAGAATTAATCTTGGCGAATGCAAAACTTTATAAAAAAAAAAAGCATCACTGTTTGCAAGGGAGCAAGGCAGCAAGCCCCCCTGCACACCCATACCCCCTGCTAATTATATACTCTAACTCCGAGATCACATAAAACTTGGGGAAAAGGTTATATTCCCCCACACGGGGATAGTCTATCTTGCATGCTTGTTGATCATGTGCTTAGTAGACCGAACTGCTGAGCAACAGAGGTGGGCCATCTACAGACCCATAAGTCTCACTAGTCTTATATGCATTGCCATGGAAAGAATTATTATGGAAATGATCAATGATATAGTAAATCTCCAGACACTGGACCCAACCCAGTTTGGTTTCCTCAAGGGCAGGTCATGCCTACTCAGCCTGGTAAACTTCTTTGTGAAGGTCACCAAAGCAATGTATGAGGGCAAAATGATTTACACTGCCTACCTTGACCTGGCCAAGGCAGTTTCACACAGCCCACTCAGGCATTGACGACAAACACAAGAGGTTAGGTACAAACCCGTATGTCACCCAGTGGATAGCCAACTGAATCACAGACAGGTCCCAGGAAGTTAAAACTGGGGAGTCCACTTCTACAAAGAGGGAATTCACAAGTGGAGTCCCTCAGGGATTAGTCCTTAGACAGCTCCATTTTGGTTTTTACTTCTGTGAAGTCAAGGCCAGTGGCTGTGGTCTCTGGCTGACTAAATTTACAGATGATTGCAAATAAAGAGCTGTCATTGAATCCCATACTGATACAAACATTCTCCAGGAAGGGCTGACACAGACAAACTAGTTGTCAGAACCGTGGACTAAAACTGAAGTCCAGGAAATGCATAATAGAATCCTTTGGGAAGTCCTCCAGACTTGGCAAGTATGATATTGACAACACACCCTTTAGAGTTGACCCAGTAGTCAGGGACTTAGGGACACACACAGTCAGTAATCTAGTCTTTGACCATCACGTGTTTACAGTAGTGAGGAAATCATTCTGTGTTGCGCAGCTTGTAAACAAATGTATGGCATGTAGGTCCAAGGAAGTTATTATGCTACTGTATTCGGCATTCATCAGACCTGTCACTGACGAGTCCCTTTGGCATGTACTTAACCAGGAATATTCAACAAATGGAACATCTGCAGAGTTTCCTCTCTAAAAGAATATAGGGTGTAAGTAAAATGTCCTATGCAGACCACATCATGGCCCTATTCCTGTATTCTGTCTCCTACAGGCTTTTGAGGGGAGATCTATACCTGGCATACAGGGCATTGTCAGCGTCCACTCTGATGGACCTCCTGCATATCCACAAAACAAACTGCACCAGAATTACCCATTCTAAAGACTTGCATCTTGCTTGTGATATAAATAGGACCTGCTGGTGGGACAGGTATGTATCCCAGAAACTACCCCATCTCTGGAACAGGCTCCTCATCCATGTGAAGCAGAGTTCCTCCTTAACCCAGTAATAAAAGATTCATCTTCCAAACCCCTGCTTAGAAATATCAAGGGTATCGGCACTTGTCAGAGATTTGGGATGCATGGCTAGGCTTAAAAAGGCCCTTGTGGTCGGTATGAACCTATAAACGTATGTCGACCAAAGTACCATTTGACAAAGTTACCAGGACCCATATATGTATACACACACTCCCCTTTAATGTAATTCAGCTGGAATCACTTCTGCTACTTTATACCTTCCTAGGTGCAGCCTGCCTGCTTGTATTCAGTCTGATCCTTGCCCCTGCCAAATGATAGCTTATGCTGAAATCAGCTAACTGTTTCCGCTGCTTTTTCAGCACACATACCAGTCTTTCATCTCTGTGTTTTTTAACCCTTCATTCAAGTAGTTGTTTGTATCCAGTTGTTAGTACAGTAATCTGGCATCAGTGACTATATTACTTAAAAGGAATTTTCTTATTATCTTACCACTTTCTAATGTATGATAAGAATCTTGTCATAGTTTTCTATAGTCCCTGAGGCCCCCACCACCAGGAGACATCCATTCATCAGAATGTCATCCAACCTAAACAATAATTTTCATTCTCTGTTGCTCACAAATAAGTCACATTTGCATTCATACATTTTGGTTACTGTTTGTTACACCTCCATGTAGTACACTTCCATTCATTATTGTGATTCATAGGCATGAGTCACTATAATGAAGGGGGTTGTACAAAAGACTGTCAGCTTCTGTAAATGTCATGCAGATGAGCATGGTACAGAATGATTAGATGTGTGCGTTGGTGCTCCATATGGTGAGGGTGGGAGGAGCACTGCGCATCATCACAATGCTACATGTCTCATCAGAGATTGGCAACTTAGTACAGTACATTATATCGTACTAACTAGCTGTTCATCTGCCATCGTTTGTAAGGGTGATTCATATAAAAAAAAAAAACTTTTATTGACTAGACATGGTGAATGGATATAGTCATTACCATATTATATTGAGGGAATCTGATGCTGAGAGAGCTTGGCAAAATCAGTGGTATCGTTGCTGCAGCAGGGTTGCCTGCACCACTGAGACCTCTTTTGGATGTTTCATGTTACCTACCATGCTTGGCAAGTTTTTCTTTGTTTGATGCAGCTCAGCTGTATATGCTGAGCAACACGTCAATGGGGAAGTAGGACTGCTATGCTGACAAGTGCTTAAACCATCTGTACATATAGGAATCTCTTGTGGTTCTTTCAAAGTGAATATACTCAATTTAAATATGGGTTATCTTACTTTCGTTTAGCCTGACCACACTGTCACCATTTCTGTCAGAAACTATTTCTCTTTTATTTACCTATTTATATGATCTTAAGGTTGCACTTTACTGTGTTGAATGCACATTTTGTTCATCAAAGTTACCTACAGGCTGTTTTTGTCAAAATCCCTGGTTGGCAACTGCAGGAAATTTCAAACGTAGGAACGGTGACTGTTCCTTTGTTGTGAGAGATGTGATTTGTGTTTCAGAAAGCGTGTTTGGTAGTTACCAGGCTATAGGATAAACCAAGAATTTCAGCATTAGGGGTGCGATAAATGTTTGCGGGTTAAGGGATAGGGAAGGGGATAGATTTAGCAGTGTATATGTGTGAAGGTTTTAGATTGCATGTAAGTGTTTCTGGGTCATTCTTGTATAAGTGTTCCTGACAAAAGAGAACTGAGTACAGTTCTGAGCTATTATTGGTGTATTTATTTGTTTACCTGATCTCAAGCAGATATATGTGGTGTGTAGTCATACAAGTGGCAATAACTGATGGTCACATTTGTGTGTGTATGCACATGCATGCAGAGAACATAGTTGTCAATTATCTCTGATTGTTTCTCATATTTCTGGTCTGTTCCTTGTACAATTTATGGCTTTCTGGTAAAGTGTTGTGGACTGCCGTCACTGTATGACAAATGAGCAAGCTTCAGACCTTATGCAAAGCCTGTTATATTAGCAACTTTCTAGGTATGCAAGAGCTATATTTAAAACGCATTTCTGATTTTGTGTCCTTCTCTTTCTCTGAGAGCATTGGAGGTGCAGTGGGTTTCACAGTGTGGTTCTCGCAGCAAAAGGCTGAAATACATTTCAAGGTTCTTATTTAAGCATTTGTTTATTCACTCAATCACAAACAGTTAAGGTGTAGACAGTCATACAAGGGGCTATAACTTACGGCAGAGTGTGTGTGTGTGCGCGCATCCCAGTGTATTTATGGTATAAAGGATAAAACATATTGTAGTAATTAAGATCTTTGTAATGTGAGCCATGTCTTATGGGTACAATCCTTAGTTTCGTTGTTTTTATGATTGTTGTCAGTATGTTTATTTGTTTGTAAGTAAACTAGACCTGGTGATGTTTACAAGATTAATATTAATATTTTAACCATGAATACATTTTTATGTTAGCTTATTTTTTGCAGGCATATGATTATGAAATGTATTGACTTGGGCTACAACAGAGTTGTGTGGTGCATAGTCAGATGAGTAGAGCTGTGAGCTGCTAATGAACTGTTTCTAGCAGTGCAGGTTTGAAGCCTGAAACTTTCCTTTTCTACTGTGACTCTGACCAAGTCACTTAACCAGATCGTGCTCCTGGGCAGCCCCTGGAAAGGAACACATGTCACATGAGGTGTCCCTGGTTAGAAAATTAATTTCACATTGTGTTTTGAATTCCTGCACCCTTTACATAGCTGCTAATTCGTTTTTTGCGTTGTAATATTTGGCTAACAATCCCTGCAAGTTTTCTGTAATTTAATTTTGGAATTGGGTATTGGCTATATTGTACAGTGAGGGAGAGAGCTGCTTGCCAAATGTAATGGTACCAAACTTGTTTGAATTGAATTTTGCCCTTTTTTTTTCCATACACCACTTGTTTATGGGTGTTAGTTCCTGCTGTAATGAATGGTTACTAGAGTGAAATTTGATAGTAATGCCCAGTCTGCAAACCTAGTTAACCAAAGGTCCTGACTCCTTTATAGCGACATGCCAAAAAGGAGGGGTCCTATTACTGGTCCTTGGGGAACATCATTAGTTAACCTTCAAACTTATTGAAGAGGTGCCTGCAACCTTTACTATGTAGGCTCCGTCTTTCAGCCAGTTGGATATTAATCTCATCACATATGGTTCTGCTTTTAAGGCACTTAGCTTAATTATGATGAGAGCATGGAATATAGTGTCAAAGGCTTTGGCCAGTTTCAGAAAGGCTGAAGAAAATGACCACTGTCAACAGTTTGTGTGACCTTCTCAAAGACATTAACTAAACTGAGTAGGCCGGATCCCACTTTGACAAAGCCAAACTGATGTTTGTGAGGTCAGATGTGATATGTTCCATGGTTTTGCAGACTAGACGGACTAATGGGTCTGTAGTTCCCTTTGTCAGTGGTCAGGCAGCTTTTGTGTTAGAGGTATCACTACTTCAGTTCCCCCTACTTTGGGGGCACATGCTGTTGCTTAGATCAGGTTAAGGTGGGGTTGCACAAGTGCATGTTTGGTGCTGTTTATTAGGTAAATTATCAGGCCCCATGGTTTTAGAGAGCACCTTCATGATGTTAGTAGGTGTAAAAAAAATTGGGAATTTGTGGAATTAAGATAGTTGCGTCAAGGGTAGAGTTGGCAGTAAATATTTTGCTAGTATATTTGCAATGTCGTAAGAGTCTGTGTGGGTGGTGCCACTTTGGAGAATATCAAAAAACTGGTTCACTTTATTTTTTTAGTCTCCTAATGTAACTAAAGAAGAATTTATAATTATCCTTGACTTCAACAAATAATTTTTTAAGTTCATGATTTGCCTTACCAACCCAGTGATAGTAACTTTTAGTTCGTTACTGATATTCGTGATGCAGTCTTTAACATGGGGAATTTTAGATCTATTGTATGCCTTAAACATTTTTTTTCTTTTGTTGCAGAATTTATTTAAATGTTATTAAGTTGGTAGGCCACCATTCTATTTGGCTGTACAAGGGATGGCTAGGTCAATGCTCTTATGTTTGTGGGAACTGAACTCTTTTGTATAAATAGCAGCTTTGTCAGTGTTGAGTCTGGTGCTGTTTAAAGTGAATTTGGATAGTTCATCATAATATTTTGAAGTTTGTCCATTTGACATTTCTGAATTCAGAATTGTTGACTGCAGGGGTTTTAAATGTTGAAAGAAATTTACAAGTTCGTGGTCAGACCCAATCAAGAATGGATAAACTAAAGGTATGGCACATGCTGTGGCTATATTACAGAGGACCAGATCAAGAATATTGCATCTTATACCTGGTTTGTTAAGTCTACGAATCCCATCTGTGAAGTTATAGAAGTTCAAGTATATTGGGAGGGTAGGGGTGTAGTTGAAACCTCCCATTATAAAGGCATTTTTGGTAATAGGTAGTTCCACAAGTACAACTGAGAATCGTACATAGTCATTGGTGGTGTGGAGGGTGTCCTGTAGCAGGCTGTAAAATGGTAGTTTGCCCTTTTCAGAGTAAATTGTAGTTCAATGAATTCAGTTTGTGGGTCTTAGAATCTGTCTACAGATATGGTCCTTGACACTGTAGTTTCCATCAGGCCTGAATGTATGGTAGGCACAAAACCCCAGGTGTGGAAGAAGTGCTGTCTTTACAATGAAACCAAATCTCAGTAACAATACATGCAGGATGGAGCAAGTTTCCATACAGGCATCCTTATGCGAACTTTGAAATTCTGTCTTCAATCCAACACAAGTCCCAGTGAACACATCAGTTTGAAGATCAGGTAATTTGTTGCCAAGATATCTGGCACTAAGAATAACCACCTTGATATGATCCAGTTATGAACTGTAAATATATGCAGATAATAGTCATTCTGCAGAAACGCACTCCACGTACAGGGAATACCATAGAAAGAAATGCTCAATTATTTGCTAATTACAGCCTCACATGACCAGGCATAGATTTCAGCGGTTTAGCTAACCTGAATCACTCAACATACACATTATCCAATGATCAAGCATCCATCAAGTTTGTACAGTCATTTTAAAGGTGACTGCTGAAAAGCACTAGCCAACTACTGTGCAATGTCACCTACAGAGGCGTAGCAGAGTGTGCTGCATTTGCACAAATAGAGCAATATTTAATACCGAAAGTTGAAACAGCCAATCAGAATACAACTTTCTTCTGAGTCAGCAGTTATTTGAACTTGTATAACAGCAGCAAAATACAATGTCTCAATCACTAGCAGTGCTCCAAGAGGGGCACCACACACTGCCAAACAAGGCTGTGCCCAGTTTGATAGTATGTACTGAAATTAGCAAAAAATATTGTCTCAGATATTAACTGACAATTCAGGCATACTTCTCTCATGTTTAAATAGTGAAGAAAGGAGTGGAATCAAGGGGAAAAAAAAACAGTCAAATCTGGTTCCAGCAAGGAACGAACAAAGGCCCACAAGATGGACATTATATGTAAAATAACCAAAAATTGAAACAGCCATTCAGAATACTACTTGTTAGTAGGCATTCAGTAATTTGATCTTCCAAAACAACAGCAAGTTAACTTCTCTCACAAGATAATTAAACCTTAATGTAAACCTTAAACCTGAATGTAATGTTATGCATGTTTAACTTTGAAAATAATGTTATGTTTTATAAAGTGTTTTATAATAAGTTAGTACTATATGTGCTAAATGCTGGTATTGCTTATGACTGTAATCTGCTTGAAACTAGCATTTACTAAATGTTCAATGTGTATTATTATCTTGGAGCTTTTTTCCCAGGGCCTCCACTGAAAATGGACATGTATCCAGTCGGACTATCCCGGTCAACAAATGTAAAATAAATAAAAAGAAATAAAATAATCACTAGCAGTGTTTTAAGATGATCCCCAAACACTGCCATTCCAGCTCTGAAGATGGCATAAGATGGGGAAACGGTATGTCTTTCAGTAAGTCATGATATTGAATTGAAGAATCTTTCTATGCCAGGAACAGGTACTGGTATTCTGTAACATTACTTATTGAATCTCATTACCTGGTCTATGCATAGCCTAAACTTACCTAAGGGACTTGGTGGGACAGCTGAGTCTATCTGATGATCTCTCTCGTAGCAACTCTGCCTGTATATCAGGACTGGTGCTGCCAGTAGGGAGACTGGTCTGACGTGAAGTGTACAAGCATGACCAAGAGACCTTCTCCCCAGCCAAGATGAGGGACAAGCTTGTGGGGTAACTGGTCCACCATGGAATTAAATCTATTTTTCAAGACTGAATGCTGCAAGCCATCCCCACGGGAGTTTGAGGGATGGATCACACTATGTTGAAGCATCCATGTGCACAGACCAGGTTCTCCTAGGTTCATAGATTAGTACAAGGATAACTTCCCTTGTGAGCTATTTTAAACCTAGCCAGTTTTCCCATGTGAGAATCAAACCCTGCACCTTGTGCCTGTAAGGTAAACACCTTAACCGTTATGCCATTCTCCCAAACTCTTGAAGCCTGCAGTACAGCTACAAATGTATGTCTTTCAGTACTGCAGCCATTCTGGCTTTCCATCTGGTACTTCCTGCGGCTCAGAATTACAAATACAATTGGAGTTTCTGCTTTGCGAAGAAGCCCAGTAAATTCAATTAACATTTTTCATTCCAACATTAAGCAAGTTGACGTATAACTTAGTCATACTTTACAGTAGGCTATCATTGTATTGTTTCACATAACCATAGATCTGAAGTAGGAGATTCATTTGTCTGCAACCTGTGGGTTATGGATCCGATATCGGATCCGAACCGGCATGGTTTACCAGCTATAGATCCAAGCTCTCAGCTCCTCCCCTCACCCATAATGCCCTGCTCTCCCTACATGACCTCAGATCTTGTTTGCCGCGCTGGTGACCAGATTTGTGTTTCTAAGCTCTTCAGCTAAGTGCTCTTTTTCTAGTGTTAGAAGTTTAAAAATTTTATTTTTGTGTGAAAGTTGTGTGGAAGTTTAGGTTTCCCTATCATTGTATTATACTTTTAGTGTTTTAAATTTAATTTTTACCTTCCCTCCCCTCGCTGGTAGCGTAGTGTGGGTTTGGGCCTGTTGTGCGCTTTAGTTACTTTACTTTTACCAACAGTTTAAGTAACTTTTTTTTTGGTAATTTGGGATGTCTGAACAACCCAAAGCTGTGTTCTCTAAGTGCTCCGAGTGTGGCCATAAGCTTTCCCCAGCTGATGGCCACACTCTGTGCGTTAGATGCCTTGGGGTTGAACACCTCACTTCTGGATGTTCCATTTGTGCAGGGTTCAACCCCAGGGCATTGAAGGAGCGGAGGTCCAAGCTTGTCTTGGCGGGTCTTTTGCCACCGGACTCGGCTCCGGCCACCGCTCCTTCGGGGGTAACCGTTTCTACGGTTGTCTCCTCTCCCCCTCCTCCTCCTGGGACTCAACCTCCCTGTAGTGGTTCGGAGGAGAGGGAAGCAAGAAAGAAGGACCGGAGGGAGAAGCACCATAAGCGGCGGGCCGAGGCCTCTGTTTCGGCCCCGCCAGCCAAGCGGGCTTCTCCTCCGGCCTCCTTGTCTGCCGGTTCTCCCCCTCCTCGGCTCCGGTCACCTGTGTGTTTCTCACCGGGACCTGAGGAGGAGGAGACCCGATCTCCGTCGAGGCTATCCAGGAGGCACTCTAGGCCTACCTCGGTAGCCTCGTCGAGATCGACGTATAGCCTGTCAGACGCTGATCTGGACCGGATGATGAGAAGGTTCATCCAGGCCCAGATGCAGATGGGAGTGCTCTTGCCTCCCCCCCCTCTGGGGGGGAGCTCGACCCCTTTCTTTAAGCCAATTGCTCCTTCTCCGACCCACTACCTGGGCTCGGAGCCGTTGGAGCCGAGCAGCTTTGGAGCCGGGGGTGGGTCGGCACCGATAGTACTTGGACTTCGGATCCGACCCTGCCCTCGAGTGCTTCGGATCCGACCTCTCGGAGCCTGGATCCGAGCTTCGGATCCGGGGGGATCAGTGCTCCTTCAGCGCCGTCTGTGTCGGAGCGCACTGTCCCTTCGGATCTGAGCGCTAAGGCGCCGGCTCCGGTCCACTCCTCGGATCCGAGGGGGAGCCGATTGTCGGATCCTTTGGTCGAGGTCGGCTCCCCTTCGGCTTTTGATGTAGTGGAGAGGGCCCTGTTGAGGGTCTCCGGACCCCCGGCACTTGCTTCGGCTCTGTCCCGTGCTCCATCTGCACTGGGTCAGGCTTCCACCATCCGGCCCTTGGGACAGCCCGCTCCTTTGCCCCAAGCTGTTCCCCTGGAACAGGTTACTGTTTGCGAGGAGTCCTCTGACAGCCCCCCGGAGGATGTTCCCCGCAAACATACGTGCAAAAGGAGGCACATTGACTCCCCCGAGTCTCTCACAGAAGACACGGACTTGGAGGAAGGAGAAGGCTCCCCAAGATCACCCCCCGAGGATGTCTCATTTGGAGACATCATGGAAATGCTCCGCATAAGGGGGGGGTGGTCTGCCCCCAAGTCTTCCTCGGACGAGTCCGTGTTCTTGGAGGCATTTGAAGCGGGCCCGTCTACCTCTTGGGTGTCCCCTCCTGCCGACCCCCTGGTGGACCTCATTACCACCAGGACGTGGAAGGAACCGGACACCGTGGAGCCAATCCCAAAAAGGCCCGACCGTATCCTCAGTCCCCCGGCTGACCGTGCCCATTGGAGTAAGGGGCCTCCGGTAGATGCCATGTTGACGGCGGCGGCCACCAAGAGGGAACTTGCTCAGGAGAGTCCCTCAGTCCATCCCCCGAGCAAGGAGTCTTGGATGATGGACCGCTTGGGGAAGCGGATGCTTAGTTCAGCGACCTTCTCGGTGAGGGCACTGAACTACCTGGCACATGTGATTAGGATGCAGCGCGATCTTATAAAAGAATACGCTGCATCCCCCCCAGAGTCCATGTCGGAGGAGGACAAAGTGCTGCACTCCACCTGTATGGCCACTCTCAGGTCCGTCACTAATACCTCTATGCGGCTACTATCTCATGCTAAGGAAGGTGCCGCTAGAGCCGCAGGGGCAGGCCTAGTTACTAGACGTCAGGCCTGGCTCCGTCATTGCGATTTCTCGGAGCCCTTCAAGGCATCATTTGCGAACACCCCTTTCGATGGTTCTGCCCTCTTTGGCAAAACTGTTCGCGACACCTTGACCCAGAGCGAAAAGGATGGGAAGACGCTGTCTGCCGTCGGGATCCACTTCTCTGCACCCCAGAGGCCATATTCTAGGAACCAAAAGGGTCAGAAGAAGATGTGGTTCCGGAAGTCGCAGCAATCCCAGCCTGCTCCGGACAACAAGTCCTTCCGTGGCAGAGGAGGACAGGGAGGACGCCGCCCTAGGGGCAGAGGGGCTCCCAGGAACTTCGGGTCCAGAGAACCCTTCTCTGAACGGCCCGCGCAGCAGCCCTGAGGGGTTGCCCGACTGCTCCACTCTGGAGGCAGTCGGGGGACGTTTCTCGGAGCACCTAGCGGCATGGGAGTCCATAACATCAGACCGCTGGGTTCTCCAGATCATATCCAGAGGATACCGTATCCCCTTTATTCACTTGCCAAAATTGCAGTCCCTCCCCGATGTTCCACCCGGTCAGTGGGAGGCCGCTTTGGCAGAAATTGGCCATCTGCTAAAGAAAAGAGCCATCCAGCCCGTCCCCCCAGACCAGATCGGATTAGGGTTCTACTCCAGGTTCTTTTTAGTGCCAAAAAAGACGGGGGATCTAAGACCAATTTTAGATCTTTCACTTTTGAACCTGGCAGTTCCCAAAGAGAAATTCCGAATGGTTACATTGCAGTCTATTCTCCCCCTTCTGGGAGAAAACCACTGGATGTGCTCCATAGACCTCAAGGATGCGTACTACCACATACTCATGGACAGGCGCTCCAGGAGGTTTCTCCGCTTCCGGCTGGGAGCCAGTCACTACCAATTCCGGGTCCTTCCCTTTGGTCTCACCACAGCCCCCAGGGTGTTCACCAAAATATTAGCAGTGGTAGCGGCCCACCTGAGGCTTCAGGGGGTGCAGGTCTTTCCTTACCTGGACGACTGGCTTCTCACCGCCCCAACAAGGCATCTACTTCTCTTGGCACGAGACTCCTTTCTCCATCTTGCTCCACGCCTGGGCATCACGATAAATGCAAAAAAATCCAACCTAGCACCCACGCAGCTCATAGATTTTATAGGTGCCAGGTTAGACACGAGGAGATTGAGAGCCTTCCTCACAGCAGACAGGGTGCAAAGCCTACAGCTCCAGGTGCGGGCCATTCTCCACTCAAGCTCAGTTCCGGCGGAGTTGGTCCTGAGGGCCCTAGGGTCCATGGCGGCAGCAATTGCGCTTCTTCCTCTCGCCAGGTTCAATATGCGTATCCTTCAATGGACACTCATGGTTCAGTGGTCGTATCTTGCTCTTCCTATGCATCATCCCATTGCGATCAGCAAAGCGTGCAGGCGGTCCCTCCTGTGGTGGCTACACTCTCCAGATCTCCACGGAGGCCGCACCTTTTGTGCCTCTCCCCCTCTCGCCACTGTGACCACGGACGCCTCCCACCTCGGGTGGGGGGGGCATTTTGCAGGCCGGACGGTCCAAGGCACATGGGACGATTCAGAGACCTCGCTGCATATCAATGTTCTAGAGATGAGAGCAGTGCTCTTAGCGTTGCTAGCACTTCAGGACTTTCTTCCCTTAGGAACAATTGCGATTCAATCGGACAACATGTCTGTTGTCTGGTATATCAACAAACAGGGAGGAACCAGGTCTTACCCCCTTTGTCAAGAAGCCATGAGAGTGTGGGAATGGGCAATCTCCACCAACCGTTTTCTCATAGCAACGCATATTCCGGGTCGGTCCAACATCCTGGCGGACAAACTCAGTCGCACCATTCTCACCCCCTACGAGTGGTCTCTCAATACTCAGGTAGCGGAACGCATCTTCGCACAGTGGGGAACTCCTTGTTGCGATCTTTTTGCGTCTCCCTCAAACACCAAATGCGACAGTTTTTTCGCCCTGATACCTTCTCCCGGAGGTTCCCCAAGAGACACTCTGGTGCATGCTTGGCCACCCGGTCTTCTTTATGCTTATCCCCCCTTGCCTCTGATGCTCCAAGTTCTTCAGAAAGCCTCTCGGTTGGGGTGCAGAATGATCCTCATTGCCCCGTTTTGGCCTCGACAGATCTGGTTCCCCTTCCTAAGGTCTCACTCAGTGAATCCTCCTTGGATTCTAGATCCCATTCTGGATCTGATTTCTCATCCATCCCACTTATCTCCTCCGAACCTGGACAACCTCAAGCTGACCGCTTGGCTGCTCCAGTTCCACTCCTGATCAGGACTCCCGGTATTTCATCCCCTGTTAAGGCCATCCTGGTGGCAGCTCATAAGCCATCCACTGGGAAAGTCTACCGTAGCAAGTGGAAGCGGTTCTCCTTGTGGGCGGAGCGGCAAGGCCTAAACCCATTCACAGTTCCTCTCCCTTTGGTGCTTGACTTCTTAACCACTCTGTTTAATGATGGTGCCAGCAGTTCCACGGTCAAAGTACAACTTGCGGCAATTTCTCATTATCACATTGGTCATGACTCCGGTCCACTGATGTCTGCCAAATTGTGTAAGATTTTCCTTAAAGGTACTTTTCTTCTCAGGCCCCCTATAAAGCAGACGGTTCCTCCTTGGGACCTTTCCTTGGTTCTTCAGGCCTTGACCACCCCCCCCCCCTTCAAACCGGCGGCTACTGTAGATCTGAAATTCTTATCTTTCAAGACCGCATTCTTAGTAGCCATTACTTCGGCCAAGAGAGTTTCAGAGCTTCAAGCATTATCAGCTAAACCTCCCTACTTGGTCTTTCATCCAGACCGTGTTTACCTCAGGACCCAACCCGTCCTTTCTTCCTAAGGTAGCTTCTGAAGCAAACATTAATCAATCCATTAACCTGCCTGTTTTTTTCCCGAAATATCAAAACAAGGGTGAATACAAGCTTCATTCCTTAGACGTTCACAGGCAACTTAGATTTTATCTAAACAGGACTGCTGGTCATAGACAATCCGACCAGTTGTTCATTTTCTTTGCTAAATTTAATTTAGGAAATCCAATTTCCAAAGTCTCATTATCTCGCTGGATTTCACAATGTATCTTACTAGCTTATCAAGCTTCGGGAAGGCCTGCACCGGAGGGTGTTCATGCCCATTCAACCCGGTCAGTCTCTACATCGGCAGCCTTTAGGGCTAGGATTCCTCTAGATGATATTTGTGCAGCAGCCACGTGGGCTTCATCTCATACCTTTATTTCCCACTACAAGTTGGATCTTACATCTAGGGGTAGAGCATCCTTTGGCTCCGCGGTGCTCCGGAATATCCTTCCATGATGGCCGCCCAAGATTCAGGTAGCTGGGGACTCTGTCCCACAGGTTGCAGACAAATGAATCTCCTACTTCCGATTTAGAAGTTATGTACTCACCATAACGTTCCATCTGAGTAGGTGTATTCATTTGTCTGCAACCATCCCGCCCTCCTATCCCCCTGGCCTTTCAGTTTCCTGCATATGTCGTGTTACCCTTTTCAGGGTGTTATGCTGTTGGCAAACTTGATCTGAGGTCATGTAGGGAGAGTAGGGCATTATGGGTGAGGGGAGGAGCTGAGAGCTTGGATCCATAGCTGGTAAACCATGCCGGTTCGGATCCGATATCGGATCCATAACCCACAGGTTGCAGACAAATGAATGCACCTACTCAGATGGAACGTTATGGTGAGTACATAACTTCTAATTTTTTTTCCTAAGAGTGATCGTTCATAGGTTCACAGGTTTATAGGTACATACTAAGCTAATGACCACCAGGGCCTTTATAACTCCTGCCGTGCAATCCATCAGAGCTGGATCCGAGGATGCCTTGCATGCCAGGCATAGATCTGTCAGTAACCTGTAGGGGAGAGACATATAGGCCAATGTGTTTATACCCTGGATTCTCCTGGTAAGGAGCCTCTGTGGACATTCCAACTATGGGCATTTTAACTATTGTATATGTCTGGTCAGATAAGTGCTGAAGGGGGCATTATACTCAGACTGGTCTGATAAGGGTCGAATAAAGTGGCACTATGACTTCCTTGGACCTGGATGCCATGCCCTTACTTACAAGTTGAGCAGTATAGAATGATTTTCTTACTACCCAAGCCTCATGTTGGTCAAACACCAGATTACTGTCTACACATGTTCTCAGATCCTTGACTACTGGGATGTGTCTTAGGGGTATAGTAAAGGAGTAATTAGCCTGGGTGGCATTTTTTCCCTAAAGGCACTATAATGCATTTCTTGGCATTGAGTTTTAATCCATGAGTTTGGCACAATTTACATGTCTGTTAGACTGTCTTGTAAAGATGCTTGTGTCATGGGGGGATCTATGATGGCTCCCAATTTACAGTCATCTGTGACCTTCGTCAGCCTAAGTTCCTTGACATTAACATTTACCTCAGAGAAGTAGATGCCAAATAGGAGTGGTCCCAGCCCAGAGCACTGAGTTACCTCACTAGTGACTAGCCTATTAGTGGAGGTATTATCACAAATTCTGACTTCCTGGGTTACTGTCTGTGAGCCAGATGGGCAATCTGTTGAGTTATGTAGGGGTTTTTGCCCAAGTTGGGAAGTTTGCCAACTATACTTGAGTGGGGAATTGTATTGAATGCCTTAGCAAGGTCCAGGTAGGTGGTATGCACTGTTTTCCATCTGTTGCCTTAGCGACCTTGTCAAAAAGGTCTACCAGGTTTAGAAGACAGTCTTTTCTTGACAAAGCCAAACTGGGCTGGGTCCATTGTCTGAAGGCTGCCTGTGTCTTAATAGTATTTCTGTGATAAGTCATTCCATGGCTTTACAAATGAGAATAGTCAAAAGAATAGGTCTTTATTTCCATGTATGGTTGATGATCACCTCTTGAGAAGTAGGATAACTGTTGCAGTTCTCCATTCTCATTGTACAAAGCCTGTTTTGCGACTATAGTTTAAAAAGTGACTCAAGTGGTTCTGATTGCTCATATTTTAAACTATTTAAGGAGAGTATACAGAGGAAGAGGCTGGCGAAGAAGAAGTGGGATTGTCAAAGAGATGAAGAAAGTAGACATGAGTATAAGGAGATGAGGCGCATGGCAAAGAGAGAGGTGGCAAAAGCTAAGGATAGGGCATATGGAGAGTTGTACGAGAGATTGGACACTAAAGAGGGAGAAAAGGACCTGTACCGATTAGCTAGACAGAGGGACAGAGCTGGGAAAGATGTGCAGCATGTAAGGGTGATAAAGGATAGTGAGGGAAAGGTACTCACAAGAGAGGAGAGTGTGTTGAGTAGATGGAAAGAGTATTTTGAGAGGCTGATGAATGAAGAGAATGAGAGAGAGAGAAGGTTGGATGATGTGGGGATAGTGAATCAGGAAGTGAAACAGATTAGCAAGGAGGAAGTAAGGGCAGCTATGAAGAGGATGAAGAATGGAAAGGCTGTTGGCCCAGATGACATACCAATGGAAGCATGGAGGTGCTTAGGAGAAATGGCAGTGGAATTTCTAACTAGATTGTTTAATGAAATTTTGGAAAGTCAGAGGATGCCTGAGGAGTGGAGAAAAGTGTTTTGGTACCTATCTTTAAGAATAAGGGTGATGTGCAGAGCTGCAGTAACTACAGAGGGATAAAACTGATTAGTCACAGCTTGAAGTTATGGGAAAGAGTAGTGGAAGCAAGGTTAAGAAGGGAGGTGATGATTAGTGATCAGCAGTATGGTTTCATGCCAGGAAAGAGCACTACAGATGCAATGTTTGCTCTGAGAGTGTTGATGGAGAAATACAGAGAAGGTCAGAAGGAGTTGCATTGCGTCTTTGTAGACTTGGAGAAAGCATATGACAGGGTGCCTAGAGAAGAGTTGTGGTATTGTATGAGGAAGTCGGGAGTGGCAGAGAAGCACGTAAGAGTGGTACAGGATATGTACGAGGGTAGTGTGACAGTGGTGAGGACTGCAGTGGGAGTGACAGATCCGTTTAAGGTGGAGGTGGGATTACATCAAGGATCAGCTCTGAGTCCTTTCTTATTTGCAGTGGTGATGGACAGGTTGACAGATGAGATCAGACAGGAGGCCCGTGGACTATGATGTTTGCAGATGACATTGTGATCTGTAGTGAGAGTAGGAATCAGGTTGAGGAGACTCTGGAGAGGTGGAGATATGCTCTAGAGAGCAGAGGAATGAGGGTCAGCAGGGCTAAGACAGAATATATGTGTGTAAATGAGAGGGAGGGTAGAGGAATGGTGAGGATGCAGGGAGTAGAGTTGGTAAAGGTGGACGAGTTTAAGTACTTGGGATCAACAGTTCAGAGTAATGGTGAATGTGGAAGAGAGGTGAAGAAGAGAGTACAGGCAGGGTGGAATGGGTGGAGAAGAGTGTCAGGAGTGATTTGTGACAGACGGTATCCGTAAGAGTGAAAGGGAAGGTCTACAAGAGTGTAGTGAGACCAGCTATGTTATATGGGTTGGAGACAGTGGCATTGACAAAAGGCAGGAGTCAGAGCTGGATGTGGCAGAGTTAAAGATGTTAAGATTTGCAATCGGTGTGACTAGGATGGATAGGATTAGGAATCGGTATATTAGAGGGTCAGCTCATGTTGGACAGTTTGGAGACAAAGCAAGAGAGACGAGATTGCGTTGGTTTGGACATGTGCTGAGGAGGGATGATGGGTATATTGGGAAAAAGATGCTAAGGATGGAGCTGCCAGGTAAGAGGAATAGAGGAAGGCCTAAGATAAGGTTTATGGACGTGGTGAGAGAGGACATGCAGGCGGTTGGTGTGACAGAGCAAGATGCAGAGGATAGGAAGAAATGGAAAGAGATGATCCGCTGTGGCGACCCCTAACGGGAAAAGCCGAAAGAGAATGATGATGAAGGAGGCATCCCCAGGATATGGTCAAGGGTCCACTGAGTCTATGTTTTTGACTTTAGTGAGCACTGCCAGGACCTGCTTCCTGTTAATAGTTGGGGGGTTATGCTAGTAGGTGTTACATGGGGGGAGGCAGGGGGAGTGTGTGGGAGGTGAAGTTTGATCTGACTTTTTAATTTAGCAAATTCACTGTGTCGCTATGCTCAGTGAAGTTAGCACCATTGATCACTAGTTTGAAACACTGAAGTGTGCTACCTTAGAGTTTTCTGTCATAGCTGTAAGAATGCCTTATTGTTGTCTTTAGCCTGTGAGGCTATCTTAACTCATGAATCACCTTTTTGGTCTTTAGTCCTCTTAGATGTTCTTCATCTCACATTGCTGCAGTCCTTACACTTGGGTAGTCCGCTGTCCTCGGTCGGCCCGAATATCAAAGTATAAGGCTGACGTCGGTCAAGGCGCATTTGACTGACATCAGGACGTCAGGGTACAAATGCGCATGACCGACGTCATATCCTCAGTCTTTTTTGCCGCATGGTCCGATGCAGAAGCAGCATTGCAAGTGCCGGTTGGCGTTCTGAGATTTTTCGATTTCGAAGTTTCAGACCGAGTTCAAAGTTGGCTAAGTACCCGTTGGGGAATATTTTAGTTTTTCTTGCCTCAGTGATTTACCGGATGTCAGAAAAAGTCAATAATTGCATTTCTTGTGGGAAACAGATACCGCATAGAGATTATCATACTTTGTGTATTCCTTGCTTAGGGCCTGAGCACGACGTTGTTGGCTGTCGCTCTTGTGCTAGATTTAATAAACGCACTATAAAGAGAAGGTTGGATTGTGCAAGGTTAGTCTTTGGGAAGCGGTGTAATTATAAAATGCCGTCGGATGCTCCGCGCCCGCTTCAAGAAGCGCAAGGACAAGGCAGTTAAGCCTAGGCTAGAAGAACCGTCTGTACCGGACGCCGGTTCTTTAGAGGTGTCGGTGGAGCCGGTGGCTCCACCGGAGGTTTCTTTGTGTTCCCAGGGTGAGCCCTTATTATTGCAAGATGTGGCCTCTCAGGAGGCAGGTCAGGCTGAGGGGGCTTCTCAGGTTACTATACTCCCCTCCCTTCCTAGGGTGGCTAGGTCCTCTCCTTCTGTTTCAAAGGCTTCTCCCAGGGGCAGGCCAGGTTTGGCTTCAGTTGATGTTACCCCTAGCTCTTCAGGTACTGTGCCCAAGAAGCATATGCTTAAAATGGCAGAAGATTTGATTACTTTAATTAGGGGTTCTATGCCCCCTCCTGATAAGAGGCCTAGGATGGAGCCTGAGCTGGGGGGTTTTGAGCAGGCTTCAGATGTTTCAGAGTCTTCGGCTGAAGACTTGCAGGAGTACTCTCCTTATTCTGATTCGGATGTGGATGATTCTACTCCTTCTGCTTCTCCTCCTGAGGATTTTTCTTTTCAGAAACTCTTCATTCCATGAGGGAGCATTTTAAGTGGGAAGGTCAGGACTTCTCTGATTCCAGGAAAAGGCTTAGGGAATTTTGTTTTACCTCAGCATAGGCCTTTGGCTATACCTCCTGTTTTGGATGTAGTAGAAGATGTTTTACAGAGGCTTCTCTTAATCCTGATTCTTTGCCTCCTGCTCCTGTTAAGCCGGATAGGTATTACAGGGTGCCTGAAGCTCATAAGTATCTTTTTAAGAGTCCTAGGGCTGACCCAGAAACTGTTAGTCAGGGGCCTAAAGGTGTTAAGGCTTCTGTTGTTAAGAATCCGGTTCCTGCAGACAAAGAGGCTAGGGCCTTGGATAGATGGGGAAAGAAAGTTTATACTTCTTCCACTCTTGCTATGAGGGCTTTGAATTGCCAGTTTCACATGTTGAAATACCAGAACTATCTCCTTTCACAATTAAAGTCTAAGGTTGATGCTCTGGCAGTAGGTATTGATTGCAAAGAGTTGCAAGATTTAGTGCATGTTTCTGAACAGGTCGGTAAGCATTCTTTGCAATGTGGTTTTGATGCTGTACAGGCCTCGTCTAGGGTGGCTGCCACTGGGTCAGTTCTTCGCAGGCACGCCTGGCTACGGGATCAGAATTTGTCTGATCATGTTAAAACAAGGATTTTAGATGCGCCTTTGCAATCTGACGTGTTGTTTGGTCCTCCTGTTGAGACAGTTTTAAAGAAAATTGAGGACAAGGCTAAGTCTATGCAGACTGTTAAAGATTTTTTGCAGGTCCAGCCTCCAAAGTTTAGTAGAAATTGGCCTACTGAGGGGTGGACGTATCCTTCGTATGATTCCCAGTCTAGGGGTAGATCTAGACGTGGTAGGGGCAGAGCTCAGGGCTCTTTCAGGCCTAGAACAGGGAGTTCTCCTGCACAGTCTTCGGGTGAGGGCAGGGGTCAGTCCTTTCGTAAACAGACCCAATGACCTACCTTTTCAGCTGCCAGAGCCTTTTCGTCTGGCAGCACCTTTGGGAGGAAGGTTGGCACTTTTCAAAGAAAATTGGAGTTTAATTACCCAAGACAGATGGGTATTGGATATCATACACCACGGCTACAGGTTTTATTTCCATACCTTGCCTCCCTTCAAGGGCATGCCAGACGTTCCTCCTCAACAAAGAATAGAGGCTCACAAGCAGGTTTCTCTGTTACTCCAAATAGGGGCCATACAGCCGGTCCCTATGCCAGAAGTGGGTCTAGGATTTTATTCTCGCCTGTTCCTAGTACCAAAGAAGGGGAACACGTGGAGACCAATTTTGGATTTATCTATCCTCAACACTTATCTGGACATTCCCAAGTTCAAAATGTTGACGTTGCAGCAGCTTTTACCTCTGCTGGGCAAAGATCATTGGATGGTAACTTTGGATCTCAAGGAGGCTTACCTTCATGTTCCTATCAGACTAAGTTGCAGGAAGTATCTGCGTTTTCGAGCTGGGACTTCTCACTATCAGTTCTCTGCATTGCCCTTTGGCTTATCTACTGCGCCCAGAGTGTTCACGAAAGTTCTGGCTCCAGTGATAGCTTTCTTCAGGCTGAAAGGAATACAGATCTATCCTTATTTGGACGACTGCCTGATTCTGGCTCAAGGAAGGGAAGAGCTTCTTCATCATTTGGAATATGTGATAGCAGTGCTAAGATGCCTAGGGTATTCTGTGAACGAAATAAAGTCCAGTCTAGTACCCTCTCAGGACATGTGCTTTCTGGGTGTGAGACTGAATACAGCATCCCAGATGGCCTTTTTAACCCCGGACAAACAAAAGAGTCTATCCCTTTACTTCCATCAACTATCTCATCAGTCCGTGCTGACTGCAAGGACAGTCCTTCAAGCATTAGGGTTCATGGCATCTTGTATTCTGGTGCTTCCCAATGCCAAACTGCATATGAGGAAGCTACAATGGTATCTCAAAATGTATGGACACAGCACTGCCAGGATCTGGACACTGTCATTCAAATAATACCTTGCATTCAAAAGGAATTTTTGTGGTGGGCTCAGGAATGTCACCTAAACAAGGGACTCTCTGTGACCCGGCCAGAGGCGAGTCAGATTTTAACGACAGATGCCTCAGACAAAGCTTGGGAGCTCATCTAAATGGAAAGTGGATACAAGACAAGTGGCCTGCCAGACTACAACATCTACATATCAACCTGAAGGAGATGTTAGCAGTCCAGTTTGCATTAATAGCTTTCAAGGATTTACTTCTTCCAGGGCAGGTGTTGATTCTAACAGACAACACAACTGTCATGTGGTACATCAACAAGCAAGGGGAACGATTCTTATCCTCTATGCAGGCAAGCAATGATTTTGTGGGAGACTGCTCTCAGTTTACAGCTCAATCTTCAGGCAAGGTTTCTGCCAGGAGCACAGAACTCCTTAGCAGATGTGTTGAGCAGACAAATTATGGATCCCCACGAGTGGAAATTGGATCCTCATGTATTTCAGAAATTGACAGTGTCATGGGGAACTCCAGACATAGATCTGTTTGCTTCTCCACTAAACCATCAGCTGCCAAAGTTTTGCACAAAAAGGTTTCATCCCACAGCTTGGAAAGTGGACGCTCTTTCTTTCAATTGGAGCAATCTTCATGTGTATGCCTTTCCTCCTCTGCCTCTCCTCCCAAAGGTACTTCTAAAGGTCAGACAGGACAAGCCAAGGATGATTTTAATAGCTCCAGATTGGCCTCGACAGCACTGGTACCCATTACTGAGAAGTCTGGTACGGAAGCCTCCATGGCCTTTGCCTTCGATTCCACACCTGTTGTCACAGGAGAACAGCTATTTGCTGAATGTCAAACTTCACTCTCTTCACCTAACGGCCTGGCATATTCTGTTTTGAACCATAGAGGGTCTCAACTTCTACAACAAGTTTTGAATGTGATTTTGGAAGCTAGAAGGCCTAGTACAAGGAAAGTGTACGCAGATAAATGGAAGAGATTTTTATTTTGGAGTGCAGCAAAAGATTTTGATGTTTCTGAGCCTAATTTGAGTGTGGCTCTTCAATATCTTACGGAGTTATTGGACAAAGGTTTGTCTTTCTCTTCTATTAAGGTTCATGCTGCAGCAATTTCGGCTCACTATGATTGTGTCCCACCATTGTTTTCTCATCCTTTGTTCAAGCAATTTCTTAGAGGGGCAAAGAATATAAGACCCCCACGAAGAGCTCCTACTCCTGCTTGGGATCTCAATTTTGTGTTGGAGAAACTCACTCTACAACCTTTTGAGCCTGCAGCTACTTCTGAGTTGAAATATTTATCATGGAAGACTGCTTTTTTGTTGGCAATTACCTCTGCAGGAAGGGTTTCTGAATTGCAGGCCCTTATGGCGGTTGAGCCTTTCTTGATTTTCCATAAGGATAGGGTATCATTACGTACTAATCCTTCCTTTATGCCTAGGGTGGTTTCTAGTGTGGCTTTAAACCAAACTATTCATTTGCCTACTTTTTATGCAAATCCCCAAAATAAGGGGGAAAAGATTTTGCACACTTTAGATGTACACAGGCAGTTGCGTTATTATTTGGACAGAACTAAAGGGTTCAGGCAGTCTCAGCAGTTGTTTGTTTCTTTTGCTTTGAGTTCTCAGGGCAAGCCTGTGTCAAAACAAACTATTTCTAAGTGGATTGGGTTTTGCATTGCTTTCTGTTATTCCCATCATGGCAAGGAGGTTCCAGCTGGGATTAGGCCTCATTCCACTAGGGCTACTGCCACATCAACAGCTTTTTTGAGGGAGTGGCAACCAAGGATATTTTGGAGGCAGCTACTTGGAGTTCAGTGCATACTTTCTCTAGGCATTATCACCTGCCACTTTACTCTAAATCCAGGGCTGGTTTTGCCACTGCTGTTTTGCAGGGCATTTTGGCAGCTCCTGCTTCCTTGTAGTTAGCCATCCTCCCTTACCTCTGCTTTGGGATTCTACCCAAGTGTAAGGACTGCAGCAATGTGAGATGAAGAACATAGTACAGTTTTGTACCTACCATAAATGTAGATGTTCGAAGATCCACATTGCTGCAGTCCAATTTACCCTCCCTCCTTCCCCTCTGTAGTTAGAGGCGGTTGTGTGGGTTGGGTTGTACATATTGTGTATATTGTATATATTGTACATATAGTTAGTGCAAAGGTGGTTGGTTGGTTGTTTGCTGTCTTTTGGTTTTGACCTTTAGTTTTAGGGTCTTCTGACATCTGGGGCAAGAAAAGACTGAGGATATGACGTCGGTCATGCGCATTTGTACCCTGACGTCCTGATGTCAGTCAAATGCGCCTTGACCGACGTCAGCCTTATACTTTGATATTCGGGCCGACCGAGGACAGCGGACTACCCAAGTGTAAGGACTGCAGCAATGTGGATCTTCGAACATCTACATTTATGGTAGGTACAAAACTGTACTTTTCCTTTTCACTTAATCAGAGAGCTCCTCTCATTATGCGAGTTGCTTTTCTTATTTTATCAAGACTTTTTCCTTTTGTGTTTTATGCCCTGTTAAAGTTAGCATTCCACTACCAGTGTGGTTTGTTTTTAGAGTTTGTTTTGAGGTTACTTCTAGTAGGTACAGCAGCCTCCATTTACATGGTTGAACAGGGTCTCTGTGAACAATGTTGCATAGGTTGCTTTGAACTCTGGGCTAGTAGGGACACTGAATTTTGACAAACTATTGCTTAAGAGGAGGATGATTGCTTTGGAATAGTTCCTAACAGTAACAGGATTTGCTGGGGGTTACTGATTTGATTTTTATTTCGAGGGAGACAGCCTTGAGGTCCAACTTCACCAGTGAGGATGTGATACTGAGGGGGTGCAGTGCTCTCCCATATTGGTGAGTACCAGCTCCAGTATGGTGTGTGCACTATCTGGTCAAAGGTATTTGCATTAATAAAGTCCAGCAGTCATTGAACTTGCAAGTATGAGGCTGTGTATGTTTCCCAGTGTGTCAATGGTTAGTTAAAGCCCACCATGTATAGGGTATTTGGTTAATGAAGTGTGTCTGTAGTAGGTCCAGGTACAAGCAAAGGAATCTGAGGACAAAGAAGATGACTTTTCAATTGATAGGTTATGGTATGGGACTTTGTCTGTGATGATTCAGGGCATTGTCCTGTTTAACCAACTTTGAGTTATGCCTGCTGATAATATAGATCGAGACTCATCCACCTTTTGTCCCTGCCCCTTGCCTATCCACTAAAAGCTGTTTATCCCCCCAAATGCATCATCAAAATGCAGGACCAATGATTAAGAATCTGACAGCAGGAAATGTAAACACAACTTAATTAAATCTGCGAAATATAGGTCTAATGAGGAAAAACAAAACAAAGTAAAAACTACATATTTTAGAATCCGAAAGCACACTTAAGAGCATGAACACTTCCACCTTTACACTTGATCTTTAGCAGTTCTCTTAATTTTCGTTATGCTTCCCACTCTCACTAGCAGTATACTTTCTCTTCGAGCTTTAGCTGTATGAATCTTAATTTATCATGCTAACGTAGCTGCCTTCATCTTTGATATATAATATTTCATTCTTCCCTTCTACCATGTCCATAAGACAAGGTGTCCACCCTTTTTGTATCTTCTACTTAAAAATCTTTTCCCATTCATTGTAACTCTGATTCCACAACTACTTTGATATTTGGAGTCCCAGAACATGTGAATCATTTGTACTGTTTCTATATCATACTTGCAGCCCTTCTGATTCTTCCTTTCTTGTTTCTTTACCTTTCAGGTGTAATTACCTTTGGCAAGATTTCATCTGTTGATCCAATGTCCGATCTTCTGCTTCACATATTTTCAAATTTATACTCCTGTCTTCTATTCTTTATCTGCCCAACTTGCTCCTTTCCTTACCCACATTTTTTCATCATATTATTTGCTCGGTGTTTAAGAATATCTCTGTCAACTATACTTCCAAGTTTTATAATTTCAGCAGTATTTCACAACATTTTGATTCTTAAGGGTGGTGGGGGATTTCCCAAGTGAACATTTATATAATGTGTGTGTGCACATATTTGAGTGTGCTTATATTGTACTAGCACAAGAATATAAATTTTAATTTTTTTATATTGTAAGAAAAGTGAAAACACATGCACGTTAACGGAGTCCCTGAAGTTCTCGCATGACAGTTTCTTCAAATATTAAGTGTCTTTACAGTAGAACCTTTATTGCATTATGTTCTATTAAACTACCATGGCCTCAAATCAGGTTTTAAATTAGGCAAGTAAAGTGGGAAAAGAGAACAAAGTTTTCACTTTACCTGCAGTCATTTTTCTTCAACCCAAAACAAGCATAGAGGTAAACGAGATGTATCTTGTTGGGCCAATAATGTTGGGGCCTTTTGATCAATTGTTAAAGGTACCATGACATTTCCCCAATTAAAAGCTTCATTCTTGCCTTTTTATGGACTATTAAATGATGGGTCCTCATTAAGATCACATTATCTTTTCAACATACATCAAAGAAACAAATACATTTCTGCATTAGATAATTTCTTTATTGGTATACTGAGCTGATTTTATCTTTTGGGAACAGATGTTTAGATATGGGCCAAACATCTGCTTTCAAATACTTTTCCAAATGAATTTATTGCTATTGTGTTTCTCAAGAGTTTGAGCCCTAAAGCAGGGGCACAGAAGAAAGCTACTGTTATGAATGGGATGTTTTAGAATTTGCAAGGAACAGCAGGAGCTGGGATTTATATCCTTGCCATATAGAAACTAAGCAAGGGTTGGGGAAAATGTTAAGGAATCTCGTAATTCAGTCATAATGAATCTTTGTTCATAGTGAATATGTAAGATTTCTCATTTGGCACACACAGCCTTTCCCCATCCCTGTGCACTTCATCTTATTTATTACAACAATCTCTTATTGCTTGTACAGTTTGGTCATATATCCATGACCAACCAACTCTTTTGTCTCAGATTTGTGTTCCTATCGCAGTACCATATTTTGCTGCAGTGATAGTACAAGACACATTAGGAAAATAGTCTGTGTGCTTTTTTGTTCGAGTAAGAAATTAAAACAATCCGATATTGTTATATTAGACTCGATGGGAAACACACTATGGTAAATAAATAACTAAAATCCAAAAATATATTTACTTGGGACTGTGGCTTTGTCCTATGATGTTTTGAAGGTTGCGTGAATTTACCATACATTCAGGCAGTTTGTTCCAAGTGTCCCCATGCCTCTCTGTAAAAAAGTACGTTCTGAAAAGGGGATTACAATGGGTACCTACCAAGTTTTTGTTTAACACTTTTTGTAAAAGTGTTTGCCATTTCTTTAGCTAGTACAGACAAAGATGTTGCCAAAATTGACAGATCTGGATCAATGTGGTTTTCTAAAGGGGAGGCAAGCATTTGATAACATTAATAGAATAATGATCCAGAGGGAATCGGAATGTTCGAAAACATCACTGTTTTTTGTGCACTCTGATGCAGAGAAAGCATTCACTTGAGTTATCTGGTATTTTTAACAGGGTAGTTAGTGTTTGTATTCTGAGATAGAATGAGAGTTAATTTGGGTCAGAGGCAAGAATTAAGGTGGGAGAGTTTTTCTCCGATAAGGTGTTTGAACACACAAACCAGGCAGGGGTGTCATCTTTCCCCTTTATTTGCCTTGTATTTAGAGACATAGGCAGATAAAATAAGGGTTCACAAACTTAAGGATATACTTTGTATGGTTATAAAGAAACATCAGTTTCATTTAAAGATGGCATTGTTTTGTACTTAAAAAAAAAATCCATGAAATAACATTTTGATGCTGTGTAACATTTTGAAACCATTTCAAGTCCTTTTGGGTTACAAAATTAATGAAGATAAAATTAATTTGACTAAAGATTAATTTTCAGTTTCAAAATTAATGAAGGCTGTTGCAAGAAAATTTGAACCCGCAATTGATATGTTTAGCAATACCCATACATCTGTGGACATAAGATGAAGTATTTAGGTGTAGGGATTAAAATGATCCTGTTATAGCACCTAAGAATATGTGGGAAGTGACTAAACAAAAGACAGTACAAAACTGAGAAAGTGGAAGCTCTTGATTATGGATATGTAGATGGTAAGTTACAAGCAGTGAAAATGTTTTTAGTCCTTTTAGTATTATATACAGGTCAGAAGAATTTTTATCAACCAGAGGAGAACTTATGCATGATGACGGAGGAATTTATTTGTGAGGGGAACAGGGCAAAAATTAAGTAGGATAAGATGATTCTCCCGATAGAACAAGGTGGTTTGAGATGGCCTGATTAAAAGGGATACTTTAGAGCCATGTAGTTAAGGCTTATATTCATAATGCAAGCAGGCAATTATAAATCTAAGTGGAAAGAGTTTGTGATGAAACGGGATGGTGCAGGAAATAAACAGAGAATGGGATTTTGGTTGCAAGTCCTTAAGAAGAATAACAACCATATAAAATGTTGTATTCCTAAAGTAACAAAGTATTCCAAGAACTTAGCCAGCACAGCACTGGCGAAAGGAGATTTTGACTGCAATACGTGGGTGTATAGAAAGTAAACCAGACAGGGCTGGAATTCACTTGAGAAAATTAGCAAAGGAACCAAAGTATTAGGAGCAAGTAAATAGAGAGGGGAAAGGTAATAGTCAGATAAGGCCAAGCGGAAGTTTGGACAGTATAATACAAAAACTGAAAATATGGAAGGTAAAAGTTATGGGTATGTGCAGAAAGATAGAAACTATGAAAATGGTAATACTCCCTTCGGTTTTATATACAGGT
Organism: Protopterus annectens; assembly: GCF_019279795.1. Lineage (NCBI taxonomy): Eukaryota > Metazoa > Chordata > Ceratodontiformes > Protopteridae > Protopterus > Protopterus annectens. The sequence goes on along the minus strand of NC_056729.1, from coordinate 15,888,567 downwards.
TGGGCGAATTTTTATCAAAATGAGGAAAAGTTGTGGATGATGATTATTAATGGGAAGAGGGAAAGAGTTTAATGTGATGGTTTGATTTTCCCCATATAACAGTATGGTTTAGGATTACCCGATTTGAATGGATACTTTGAGCTGCACAGTTAAGGCTGTTAAGTATAACTCAGGCAGCAGGTTATAAAACAAAGCAGAAAGGAATGATAATGAAATAAGGTAATTCACGAAATAAGGAGAGTAGGATTTTGGATGCATGTCGCTAAGGAGAGCAACAACAGTGATTAGAAAATTGTATCTGTATTTATAATGTACCAGAAAATATATTAAAAACTAAGCCAACATGGAAATGGAGTAAGGAAATTTTGCCAATAGGTATGACTGCAAGTGCAGTTGTAGAAAATAGACAAGAGGGGACTGGAATTTATTGGAGAACATTAGTAAAGGAGCTAAAGTATCAGGAGCAAATAACTAGAAAGGGTAAGGCAATACAGTGGGATGAGGCTAATCAGAAGTTTGTACTGCAGGTTAGAGACAACCTTCCCCCCACCAGGGATTAATAGTGGAGTACAGGCTAAGAGAAAAGCAAAGGGGAGTGGTAACTGAAAGACCATCTCTGTAAAGTTATTAGTGGAGTCTAGAACAGAATCTGTTAAGAAAGGAATAATTAGTAGAACATATAAAATGTTGCATGATAACTGTAATAATCAATCACAGCAGGTTAGAAAAGATTGGTTAGAGAGACTGGAAAGGGGTTAGTAAAGTAACAATGGAATGACATCTGTATGCCTTCCAAGTATGCAGCAAAGTCTAGAAGATATAGAATGTTTGTGTTGTAAGTGTCTGCATAGGTATTTTGTATAGCAAGCAGACTTCAGAGAATTTTTCCTCAGCTAGCAAAATATTGCCCATATGCAAGAGCTTCCATGTCTGATAAACAAGAAAGAACTGGCAACCTACGCCTCCCCTTTTCCCTTAAACTCTGTAGGGTCTCTATCTGAGTCAGATGCAACTCATAAGAAAGCGAACAAGATACCAAATGATGGTGCGACAGGAAAGTACTAGAAAATGGAAATCAAAATATAAACCAGCTGCAATCGACATACTGCATATTGTAAAGAAGATAAGAAATGGAGGCATGGTCTTTAGAAAAGGGAAGGAATACATTACATAAAAATGGAATCTGTTAGAACAGTGCATGCAGAATGAATGTTCAGAAAGGAGCATGAGGTTTAAGTAGGTGGCAGAAATTGAGCCTTTTTGTGTAATGTGTAATGCTGGAGTGAATGCTATCTGTTAAAAAGAAAACATGTTAAAATAATAAGCAATATCACTGTATTTTGTTTTCTTTTGTATTACTGTATGTGTACTTATAATATGTAAAAAGAGTACCTTCCAGATGCATTAGATGCCTCTCCTGCTGATAGCAAGCATTTGTTTTTGCCACGTAACATCTTGGTTGCCAGTAACCGGTATCATATGGCCATCTCTTCAGTGAGTACAAGACTAGTGGAAATAATTGGTTTGTACTCCTTCCCCTGCATTCTTGATGACTGAGTATTTCCAATTGTTTTATATCCCTTTCCTTGTAGGGTCTCCAGAACTGCATACAGTATTGTAGACATTGATTCTCTTAAGAAGGAGACAGTGGGAGTACCGTCCCATTATCCCTGGCATCTCTGCCTAGCAGTATATGGCCTGTGACTTTCTTAGTTGTTCCTCTCCAGTTGTGCTTGGTGGACATGCCTGTAGTGATATTTACTTCCAGGTCCCTTTTGGTCACTGTCTTTTTTTTTTTTTTTTTTAAATTTCTTTAGCTTTTATAACTTTTATGTAACTTTGATGTTATTTCCGGACTCCAAGACATTGTAGTTATCCCTGCTGAACTCCAGTCACCACTTCTCTGCTCATCTTTAAAGGAGTCGCAGGTCATTTTCTAGACTGCTTTCTTATGAAGGACTACTGCCTCAAGCTATGTGCTAGCTGCAGGTAGGTGTTTTCCATTTATTCAACCTTCTGATATTTAGGTTGAATGTGTTGGAGTGAGCACCCCCACACCGACTCTTGAGGCACTTTGTGCTAGTCATGTCACTTGCCTTTGACATCTTTCCACATTTCCTAAGCTTCCAAATCTTAGCAAATTTCATTTTACCGACTACTCTATGGTTACAGTACTGAGTGAAGTGTCCTTTTAAAATCCAACTAGACCTTAACCACTGACACTTTCTCACCTAGTTCTGCTGTTGTGTAGTTACAGAACTGTAGGGGGTTTGATTGACTGCTCTTCTTAGCGGTAAAGCCCTGTAATTGCCTGGACTTATTCAAGTCTCCTTAAACGTAATGAAAAAAAATATATAACCTCGTGCAGGATCTCTCTCAGGCAGCTCTACTATTGCCTGATAGACTCCTGCAATAAATTTAAATTTAAGATCACATAACCTGCTATGTTATGTAGTCCTATCTCACCTCCATTATTACATGTGGGTTCGGAGCCGATCCTCTGCTCCGACTCGGCCGCTTAGAAATCCTGAAAACTTCTGATTGGCTCGTGGCTAATAGGTATCCCATGATGCATACGCACATTCCCCAGATCTCTATCTTCGTCTTCAGTTGGAAGCTTCTTTTGGTTGGCCGTGGCTAAGTGATTTAGTTCTTTATTATTCTGCTTGTTAGAAGTTTTTAACTTCGTGTGAAGTGCTTTTCTTTTTGCTGTTAGCCTTATTGTGATAACCGATTGTGTCAGTTTAACCGGCCTTGACTTTTTTGTGGATTTGACTTTTTCTGCTATAAAATTTTGGGCCTGTTGGCCTTTGTGTGTTCCCGTGAGTGTGTGCGTTTGACTAAACTGTTTTACTGAGAGGTATTAGTCTGTTCCCCTTTCCTTTACACTAGGTTCTTTTAAGTTAGAGAACCTAGTAAAACTTCCTTTGGTTGTTTGTTGTGAGAAATAGGGCTAGATCTGTTTAAGTTAGAGGATCTAGTTCCTCTCGTGTTGAGTGAGTGTGTTGTTTTTTTCTCTTCAATCGCCTATTGAGACTGCCATTATGTTGAAAGAACATAAACAGTCAGATGGACATAGCGTCTGTGTGTACTGTTTAGGGGCCATACATCTTCAAGAGACTTATCTCTTTTGCCATTCCTTTAGTCCTAGAGTGCTCCAGGAACAGAAGAATAAGTTGATTCTAAAAGGATTGGTAAAATCTTCTTTCGAGGAAGACTCACCCAGTTCGTCCTCCTCTACTAGGTTGCATTCTTCCAGTAAAGATAAGGGCAAGACCTCCAAAAGGCCTTCTCCAGCCTCAACTTCTGTCTTTGAACCTCCACAGAAGTTACCTAAATTGGAGATGGCCTCTCTCTCTTCAGCTCCACTGTCCTCTGAGCCGATCGAGATTCTGGACACTGACATTGCAGTGTCACCACCCAGTGCTTTGGTGCCGATCACTAACAGTCCTCTTCGGAGCTGGTCTACAGACATTCAACCGGTCTCCCCTACTTTAAAATCACCTATATTACAGAGAGCGAGGTCTCCAACACCGTACTCCAGATCCTCCATGAGCTTTTCTGAAGAAGACATTGAGAGAGTGGTACTCAGACTCCTTAAGTCGTCGGCCTTGCCAAAACTTTTATCGGCTCCGACCACTTCTGTCTCCGAGCTGACTCCTGTTATCAACCCTGCTCTTTTTCCTCCTCCAACCCAGATTGGGCCTTTGGAGCCAGTGCTGTCGGTACCGACTACAGTGGTGTTATTGGCTCCAGCACCCCAGGAGGTTGTCTCTGAGCCGAGCCCCGCTCTGACACTGTCGGCGCCGTCCTAAGTGTCTAGGGTCCGAAGCTCTTCGGTCGGGCCAGAGGGGGAAACTTGGAACCAAACCTCTTTGGTGCAGAGTCTTCCTCTTGGTGCGTCGGCCCGAGTGAGCTTGGACCCTACATTGTTCTCGGAGCCAGTTCCTTTGGAGCCATCGGCACCTACGCTATCCTCGGAGCTGGGGCGTCGTTTGAAGCCAGAGGAATCTGTTTTCGTGAAGATGAGGAGCATGTTGGATAGTTCATCTGTACCACGTAGGAGTACCAATGCTATACTCCCTCAAGCGCCGACTACGGTCTCAGCATCCTCTCTCCCCTGGGATTGTAGAGACTCACAGCCTCAGGACCCCTGTTTGGGTGGTCCCCGATCTTCCGAGACCTTCCCAGAAGACCCCACTGAGGAGCCCCCTCGAAAGAGGTCATGTAAGAGGAAGCATGTAGTCACCCCTAATGAGTCTGTCGCATCTGACACTGACCTTGATGAGTTGGAGGGGTCCCCTAAGTCGTCCTCTGAAGATGTCTCCTTTGCAGGCATTTTGGAGATCGTCAGGCAGAGAGGCGGCTGGCCCACCATTACCCCTTCTGATGAGGAGTCAGTGTACCTGAAGGCTTTTGGGTCTCAACCCTCAGCTTCATGGGTGTCTCCTCCATTTGATGAATTGCTAGATCACGTGAGTCAGAAGGCATGGCAGACTCTCGATGCCATGGAACCGGTCCCCAGGAGGCTGAATAAATTTCTCTCCACCCCTAAGGGCAAAGAATTTTTATCTAAGGGTTTACCTGTTGATGCCATGGTGGTGGCGGCCACTAAGAAAGAGCTAGCAGAGAGTTGTTCTTCTATCCATCCACCTAATAAGGAATCCCGAACGATGGATAGGTACAGGAAGCATATCTTCTCTTCAGTGGCTTTTACACTCCGATCGCTGAACTATCTATCACATTTTACGAGACTTCAGAGAGATCTCCTAAAGGAGTTAGGAGATGCTCTTCAGTGTACCTCGACTGAAGCAGTCCCATCTACAGTGTCGGCTCAGTTGGCTACCCTCACATCTATTGTTAACTCCTCCATGCGGCTGATCTCGTATGCAGCTGATGTGCGAGTAGGGCGGCGGATTCTGGAGTCTCATTAAGGAGACATTCCTGGATGCGTCTCTGCAACTTTGCTGAGCCTTTCAAGTCTACATTCACCAATGCTCCTGTGGACGGATCCTCTCTTTTTGGACCCAAGGTGAAAGATACCCTTGCGAGGTGTGAGCAGGAAGGAAAGAGACTCTCTACCATGGGAGTCCGTTTTACCGTTCCTTCTAGACCTTACCCTAAAGGTCAGAAGAGCAGCAGAATGCGGTTCAAGAAATCACAGAGACTTTCCAGGACACACAAGGTGATTCCTCCTTCAGAGGCAGGGGAGGAGGAAATAATGGTAAACGTCGCCCTAGAGGCAGGGGAGGCCCACAAAATTAGGGAGATTGCGATTCCTTTCGTGACCGTCCCTATCAGCGTTCCTGATGTGGAACCTGACTGTGCGTCTCTGAAGCCGGTCAGGGGTCGCCTGTCCTTGTACCTAGAAGCCTGGCTAAATTTCACTCGAGACTAGTGGGTACAAGACATTATTACCAGAGGTTACTCTATACCCTTTTCCCATCCACCACGCCCTCCCAAAAGGATCCCAGCTGTACCACCCAATTACAGGAATCAAGCGGTTATAGAGATAGAAAAGCTGCTATTAACTACTGAATTAAACAATTCATCTTTTTATTTATTCATTTACATAATGTATTTTAAATAAATTTATATATATATATATATATATATATATATATATATATATATATATATATATATATACATACAAAAAAGCATCTTATTTTTGGGTACACAAGTTTTGGAAAACATAACCACACAATATTTCTTAGTTTTTAAGAATCTAATGGTATTTATTTACTTATAATAAAAGATTTTATGTTTTTAAGGGGAAATATACTAATGAGTTTTTAATAATGAAATGTGGAAGTTGATTTGTTCATTCTTAATTATGGTTAGGTATGATTGGTTAAGGAAGAATTAAATTTGTATAAATAAGAATGGAATGGATACTATGGTTGTTAAATCTGATGAAGTCTACATTTGGACGAAAACGCAGATATTTTAATAAAGCGTTCATTTTACGGAATATATATATTACTTTCTCCTTTTGGCTTCTTCATTTGGTGGTTATTGCTATTAAAAAGAGCCATCCAAAAGGTCCCAAAAGACCAGACAGGATTCGGAACATACTCCAGGTTCTTTTTAGTTCCCAAAACAACAGGGGACTGGAGACCCATCCTAGACCTCAACAGGTTAAACGAGCATGTAAAGAAGTCCAAGTTCCAAATGGTCACTCTGCAATCCATACTCCCTTTGTTGGGGAGAGACAGCTGGATGTGCTCAATAGATCTCCAGGATGCCTACTACCACATAATGATGGACAAAGCCTCAAGGAGCTACCTATGCTTACGGCTGGGAGCCAATCATTACCAGTTTCGGGTGCTGCCCTTTGGTCTTACCACAGCCCCCCGGGTGTTCACCAAGTGCATTGCAGTCGTCACAGCTCATTTGCGGTGTCAGGGAATCCAAGTCTTTCCATAGCTGGACGATTGGCTCCTGACCGCCACCACCAGGCATCTCCTAATTCAATCGAGAGATTGTACAATCAAGCTCTGTTCCCAGTTGGGAATTCTCGATAAACTGGGAAAAAATCCTCTATTTTGTCCACTCAGTCTATAACTTTTATAGGAGCAAACATAAACACGGTCAAGATGAAAGCCAGACTACCTACAGACAGAATACAGAATCTTGTGCAACAAATTTACAGGATACTTCCCCTTCAAAGAGTCAAAGCGAAGGTGGTGTTGCAGCTTCTCGGAACTATGGCATCAACCATAACCTTGGTACCTTTAGCAAGACTGCATATGAGAATACTCCATTGGCTTCTGTCATCCTAGTGGTCGTTTCAACAGTTGCCTCTACATCATCAGATCCTGATTACATATTCTTGCAAAAAGGACCTATGTTGGTGGATTCAACCAGGTCCTCTTACCACAGGGGCTCCCTTTGTACCACACCAACCTGTTGCCACTGTGACCATGGATGCCTCTCAGATAGGGTGGGGGGGGGGCATTATCTTTGCAGGACTGTCCAAGGCACACATGGCAAGAGCAGGAGGCCCATCTGCATATCAATGTCCTAGAGATGAGTGCGATGCTTCTAGCGTTGCAAGCACTTCACGACTTTCTCCCTCTAGGGACGATAGCTATCCAGACTGACAACATGTCGGTTGTCTGGTATCTAAACAAACAAGGGGGGACCAGATCATAACCCTTATGTCGAGAGGCCATGCGAGTTTGGGATTGGGTGATTTCTTCCCAACGCTTTCTCATTGCAACTCACATCCTGGGGACTTCCAATGTTATAGTGGACAAGCTAAGCAGGGCAATATTGTTACCTCACAAATGGTCCTTGAACCAGAAAATAGCCAGTATGATCTTTCACAAGTGGGGACAACCGTGCTGCAACCTCTTTGCCAGTCCCATCAACACCAAATGCAGCGCCTTTTTCTCTCTCATCCCCCCTCCGGGGGAGTCTCCAAGAGATGCACTAGTCCACGATTGGCCCCCGGGACTCCTTTATGCTTTTCCTCCTTTTCCACTCACCCAAGGTCATACAGAAAGCAATGCTGTTGGGAAGCAAGATGATTCTCATCACCCCTTACTGGCCTCGTCAGATTTGGTTCCCATTTCTCGGGCCTAACCTGTTGAACTGCCCATGGATTCTGGACCCAGTGCCAGACCTCCTGACACATGTAAGGTTCTCTTCACCCCAGTCTCCACACACTCAAACTGACAGCATGGCTGCCCCAGTTCCATCACTAGTCAGGCTTCATGATTTGTCTCCAGCTGTAACTCATATTATTACCTCTTCTCACAAGCCTTCAACCAGAAAATTGTATCATAGCAAATGGAAGAGATTTTCCATATGGGCACACAATAGAGAAGTTGATCCATTTACAGCTCCCATCACTATTGTTCTACAGTTTCTTTCTGAACTCTTTCACCAAGGTTCAGCGGCTGCTACACTCTAATTTTCATGTGGGGATTAATGATTTCAGTCTTATGTCTCACAAACTGTGCAAATCCTTTCTTAAGGGTTCCATGATGTTAAGATCTCCTGTGCAAGACCCCGTTCCTCCTCCAGACCTGAATGTAGTTCTGTCTAGACTTATTCTGCCACCCTTTGAACCAGCCCATAGTTGTCAGTTGAAATTTCTGTCTTGGAAGACTCTTTTATTTTTCTGGTAGCAATAACCTCAGTCAGGCAAGTTCCTGAATTACAGGCTCTGTCTGTTAAACCTCCATATTGAATTTTACACAAAGATAGGGTCTCTCTCTGGACTGACCCTTCTTTTATTCCTAAAGTCTGTTATCAATTTCACTTAACCCAAAGAATTGAATTGCCAGTGTTCTTCCCTAATCACTCCAATAAAGCAGAGTATACATTCCACCAATTGGATGTACACAGGCAACTACGTTTCTATATCCACCGGGCCAAAGAATTTAGAAAATCAGAACACCTGTTTATTTCCTTTGCTGAGGCGAGAATGGGCTTGCCAGTTTCCAAGGTTACACTTTCAAACTGGATCTCTAGTTGTATTTCCTTTATTTACAGTTCTCAAGGAAAGGAGTTACCCTTTAAAGTCAAAGCGCATTCCACCAGGTCCTTCTCTACTTCTGCTGCTTTCCAAGCCAGGACACCTATTGATAGTATTTGTGCAACAGCAACATGGGCTACCCCTCATACTTTCATTTCCCATTATAAATTGGATTTAACTTCCAGGGGTAGAGCTTCGTTTGGTTCCATGGTACTCAGGAGTATCTTCCAGTGAGCCACCCATTCAAGATGCTGGGGATGCTGTCCCACATGTAATAATGGAGGCGAGATAAGACTACATAACATAAAGAGGTTATGTACTCACCGTAACGTTCCATGTATGTAGTCCATCTCGCCGAACATTATTACAAACCCACCCACCAGCCCCCTTCCTGGAGGATCTGGATACAGTTTTTCCTTTTCTACAGTAGTTTTTGCCACAAGGGCTCCTTTTATTACAGTTTATTCTTCCGGACCTTTGTTCCTGTTCATGTCTGATTCTGGTAGACTAGTAGCAAACAAGATCTGGGGAATGTGCACATGCATCATGGGATATTGCACATGCATCATGGGATACCTATTAGCCATGAGCCAATCAGAAGTTTTCAGGATTTCTAAGCGGCCGAGTCGGAGCCAAGGATCGGCTCCAAACCCACATGTAATAATGTTCGGTGAGATGGACTACATACATGGAACGTTATGGTGAGTACATAACTTCTTTTTTTGTAGGGGATTACTCCATTATCTCCCCTAGTATGGGGCTGTGGTTCACTTAATATATGCTCAATGATAGGATGCAGCTTGGATGTGAATAACATAATCGTGAGGAGACTGGCCATCTTGTGTATCTAAGAGACAAGGTGGGAGAGAGCTCTACAGTATCTGCACAGCTTTACCAAATTTGAGAAGAGGGAATAAATGTATTAACTTTTTGACTAAGTTGGTGTGACTTTGAAGATAATATATTTAGAGAGCAGGGTTAGGGGGAGATGGTACAATTCAGGAAGGGGTGCAGGATGTGCAGCCCTTCTGGGAAAAACATGTAAATTAGGATAATTTTATAATATTGTTAGATGAGCAGTGCAACAGTAAGCTAGGCATTTGGAAGGTATGTTTTGATACTTCAGAGTAAGCCAGATCCTTTAGCCCTTTTGAATAAGGGAGCAACTGACACTATATTCCAGTCATCAGTATTACACTGGTGACTATAATTACTGAAGAGATGTCTCAGTATCTCTAACTTGGTACTTGTTAGGCTTTTGATTGGTCTGTCTAGACTTTATATCATACACATAATAGGACCAGTTCCTTTTCAACAGGTTTGCATTCCATTTTCAACCAGAAAAATGGCAGTCTGCATACAATTAGACCTCTCAAATGAAAACCGTTTGCAGCTCTTGAGGGAAAACAATACCAAAATTTCCACCAAGAATCACTGGACCCAGAGAACATGAACAAACATTTTATTTATCAAGAACAATAAAAGTTAAACACTTTAATCCTTTTAGATTACATTGACTTCATTAGAACTGTTATGGTTGTAAATTTATAGTGAAAGCTCACGTTTTATTAGGAATGTGTTTCTTTAAAACTTGATTGAGTGTATATGGCTATGTGATTGGTGAATCTATAAATGGTTTGGTGGAGATATGGATTTTGGTTAATGTTCTCCAGGTCGAGTGATTCTTAGTGGAAATTTTGGTATTGTTTTTGCCTTCACGTTTGTGAACCGTTTTCATTTGCATTCCATTTTCCTATCATTTTTTGAAATTCCTGTTCAAAATCTGCTTGTAATGCCTCATTGGCTTCGTACAGTAGTTTTGTTTATCTGTTCCCTTTGACCTATTTGCTAATCTATTCCATTATCAGTATGAACAGCAGTGAGCTCAGAACTGAACCCTGATGCACGCCTATTCCCACTGAGAGCTCTTCTGACTTTGAGAACTTACTGTTCTTCTGGCCATGGATGTAGCCTGCACTAATTCTAATAATGTTTCTGGGATTTCAAACCATTACAGGACTGCCCAAATAAGTGTTCTTGGGACCTCTTTATATAGTTATTTCAAATCTAGGAATGTACAGTTAGATTATTTCCTAATCTTTAGCATCTTCTCCACCATCTGTCTCACTCCAGATGTTGGGTCATTTGTGCTGCGTCCTGATCATAGCCTGAACCGCTGATCCCACATCTTATTATCTACTTCTATGCATGTTCAATTATCGGTCTCCCCCTCTAGCTTGCTCATGCAATGAGACTGGAGTTTGAGACTTATGTGCTGGTTGTGAATACCCTCTTTTTTTTTTTTTCTTGTAGACTGGTACTAGAATTCTTATTATCCAGTCATCTGGGATATGCCTTTCTTTCTATACTGCTATGAGTAATCCCAGGAGCCACTTATCTCCCAACTCATTCAGCATCTTGATCATAGCTGCCATGATCTCATATGAGCCTACTGTTTTCCCTGTCTTCATTTATTAGTGCTGTTTTTAACTCTTGTTGGTTGGGTTCCTCATCTTCTTTCATTGTAGGCTGTGTCTGGAGCCATACCGCTTCTGTGGGGTTTTCTTCCTTCAGAAACTGATGGAAGTACTCCTTCCATCTGCCTTTGAAGTCCTGTGAACTGGTGAGCAGGTTGTTGCTGGCATCTCTTATGTCGAATGCCTATCTTTACCCTTCTGTCTTTGCCTTGCAACCTTATAGGGTTTCCTTTTACCTTTGTGTTTTGTATGTAGGAATACAACACTGCATCTGTAAGCCTGAAATGTTATCAGCATGGTCCGTCTTTTGTGCCTCCATATTTGAGACCTTTGACTCTCCTCCTCCTGTTGTGTCTTTTAGGTTAGTAGATGGCATCTAATCACGCTTTCCCTCTTCCTTCCACCTGTTTGTTACCTTCTTATTATTTGCGTAGAACCCCTTTTCAGTGCTCCTAGTTTTTCCATCTCACATGTGGTTCAATATTTTATACAAACTGCCACTACATCCTCCTGTTTCATAACACTGCTGAGGCTGAGCTAGCCAGGAGCTACCGCATCTGACTGTCTCTTTTCAGTTACCCACATCCCTCTGATGCCCACAGTTGTCCATTTTGGTAGATGCCAGGATGATCTGTAACTCCCCCTCCCCTTCCTTTTTTCCAAGGAATGTGGTACTGCATAGCATCACCTTTCTTCCACTTGTTTGTTGGTCCCCTCCTTCCTTTCCAAGGATACTTTGTTTCTATTTACTCCTTTTCTATTTTGTCACAGAGTCTTGTCTTGCCTGCCTGTCTGTTCTTATTCTTTTATAGGATCATAGGTAAGTACTAGACTAGCTCCCATTTTGTGTCATTTTAAGCCTGGCAGATTCCGTTGTTTTTTTGTGCTCAAATTAACCTATCCCATTTGGTTATAGATTGGTCTTGCCCATCCTGTGGTCAGTAATTATATATTACCCCAATAAGAATAACTGGGTTCATACCACAGGTAATCAAGGCGATGCATGCATGAGATAAAACACTTGGGAACCTGTTTTGATTCGTAGTACATGGGGCAGTCCTGGGGTAAATCTTCTGTTTTCTATCCATAGATCTAAGTTGTGCTTGAACATGGGCAGGGATTTACTCTATTTTATGTGGATGGGTAATCTGTTCTACAGCAGTGGTATTATCTACAAAATATACCTGTCCCTCCAAATTTTATTTTGTAGAAGAGGTTTAGATCCCCTAGACCAGAGTATTTCTGATCCTTCTTGATTTGCTGATATGCAGTAAATCCATCAATATTTGGTTGGAGGATGCCTTGTATGCCAGACACAGGTCATCTCTTAGCAGTCTGTAGGATAACAAGTACAGGGACAGGGCTTTGAGTCGATCCATGTAGGTCATGTTATTTAGGCCTTGTATTCTTTCAGTAAGGTATCTCTGTGAGAGTTCCAGTTGTTGCATGTGTCTGGACAGATGCATACTAAAGGGGGCATTCTGTTTGATGACTGGTTTAATGAGTGCTGAGTACAGGAGGACAATGACATCCCAAGATCTAGACCCAAACCATTGTTTATAAGGTGTGCAATATAAGAAGGACATTCTTACAGTATATATATATATATATATATATATATGTTTGTCAAACATAGGTTCATAGGTAGGTAATAGGCTATTGGCCCAAGGGCCCAAGTAAGCCTAGCCAACAAAGCTCCCTGGCCTACGTCAACCCAAGAAAGTTAATTTCCCGTGCCCCTGTCGAGCAGAGCCGCAGAAGTGATTCCCGGGGTGTAGTTCCCATTTCCCATCCACTCATCAAGATTTTTCTTGGAGTGTTAATGAGGAACTTTGACATAGATGGGTATGGGAAGTCCCTGGGACACGAATCTATCCCTCCAGCAAGTCCTGTTTATTTTGGTGACAAGGTTTAGGTCTCTAGAGCGTGTAGCTCGGAGGGATTGGGATTTCTTTAGGTGTAGCATGTCCAACAGCTCAGGGTTTGACATAGCTTTATATGTTAGGCAGAGATCACCTCAGAGTAGGCGATATGCTACAGAATAAAGCTGGAGTTTTTTGAGACCATCAGTGTAGGGCATCTGTTTGAGGCCAGCAATTCTCTCTGTGAGGTATTTCTGTGGCCTTTCCAGCTGCTGCAGATGTCTTGTGAGGTACATTCCAAAAGGGGAGTTGTACTCTATAATAGGTCTAATGAGTGTCGAGTAGAGGGGAACATTGACCTCTTTTTTTCCCTGGATGAGAACCCTTTTGTGATGAGGTGTGCTATGTAGAAGGATTTCCTGACTACTGTGGCAGTGTGATTATCAAAGGAGGGACTACTGTCCACCTGAGTCCCAAGGTCTCTAATCACACATTAGGTGTTGAGGACTGCCACCTATGTGGTAGTTCATGGGTACAGACTTTTTACCAAAGGGGATAACCATGCACTTTTTGGCATTGAGCTTGGGGCCATGGCTCTGACACCAGGCATCTGTTTCAGTGAGGCCCTTCTGTAGGATGTCCCCACCATTTGGGGACTTGACTACAGCTCCTAGTTTGCAGTCATCTGCGAACTTCATTAGCCAGAGGCCTTCTGTGTTAGCCTGTATTTCAGAAAAGTAGATACCAAACAGGAGAGGTCCCAGGACTGAACCCTGTGGTACTCCACTTGTCACTGGTTTGAAGTCAGATTTGGAGTCTGCAACTTTTACAGTGTGGGTTCTGTCAGTGAGCCAGTTAGCAACCCATCTTGTGACATAGGGATTTATACCTAGTTTAGTAAGTTTTGCTATAATTCTAGAATGGTGGATGGTGTTGAAAGCCTTGGCGAGGTCAAGATAGGCTGTGTGAACCACCTTACCCTCGCCTACGTCTTTGGTGACTGCCTCAAAGAAGTCGACCAGGTTCAGGAGGCAAGATCTGCCTTTCACAAACCCGAACTGGGTGGGGTCCAGAGTTTGGAGGTTACCAATATCTTTGTTTATGAATTCCATGATGATGAGTTCCATGGTCTTACAGACGAGGCTCGTCAGGCTAATAGGGCGATAGTTCCCAGGATCAGTGGTGACTCCCCCCTTTTTGGAGTGGGATAACTGTTGCTGTGCACCATTCAGTGGGCACAAAGCCTGACATGAGGCTGTGATTGAACATAGTGCTTAGGTGGGGAGCCAATTCGTTCTAAAGTTCATGTAAAACGCAGCCTGGGATGTTGTCTGGTCCCATGGATGCTGTGTTTTTGGCTTTAGAGAGTGCTGCTTTTAGATGTGAAGTTGTGATTACAGGGACTGCGCATTCTTCCTGTATAGACATGGGCCCTTTAGGGGGCGGGAGGGGTGTAAAGTTAGCACTGAACCTATCTGCCAGGATGTTGGCAATATCCGTTGGTTCTGTAATTTTTGTGTCATTGTGCTGCAACTCAGAGCAGATCTGGGTGTTGCCATTGAGATTCTTGACATAGATATAGAATGCTTTGTGGTTGTCCTTTGAATCAGTGGCAATCTTGTTTTCATAGCTAGCTTTGGAGGATCTTATAAGGGATATCAGCTTCTTGCTGAGGCTGACCAGGGAGCTCCTCCACTCATGGGATTTTACTCTCTTTTGCAACAATTTCTTCCTTCTGTTGTACTGTTTGTTTATGGCAGGTGACCACCAGATTGGCTTCCTTTTTTTTGGAGGATAGCGTCTTGGTTCTGTTTGGGATAGCACTATCCATGCACTCGTGTAAGAGCTCATAGAGTGCATTTGTGTAGGATTCAGCAGTCGTAACTGTATTGTCCATCTGCATGGGTGTCATGAAGTTCACCACTTCTGTCTTAAGAAGCATGAAGTTGGCTTTCGAGAAATTTTTTACCGTGGTTTCCTTAATGGGGGGTGGGGGCGGGATGTGGATATCTAGGGTGATTAGCTTATGGTCAGATCTGACCAATGAGGAGTTGACTTCAGGTGTGGAACACCGGTCACTCATGCTGGTAATGACTAGGTCTAGGATATTGTTGCCCCTGGTGGGGGTGTGGATAAGCTGATCCAGGGTATTGGAATTTATGAATCCCAGAAAGTGCTGAGCGAAGGAGTTGGTACATGAGTAGTTTTCCCAGGTAATGGTGGGGTAGTTGAAATCGCCCAATATTAGGATGTTTGCTTGAACCCTAATATTTTCCATTATATCAAGAAAAGAGGAGTGGGAATCCTGGGGCATGGTGAGGGATCTGTAGCAAGCTACAATTTGGATTGCAGTTTTGCCCAGAGTTAGTTGCACTTTGATAACCTCTGCTGCATTATGCTGAGCAACTAGCCTGGCGGTGTGGATATCCTTAATGAATATTGACACACCTCCACCTTTGGTGTTCCGGTCCAGGTTAGATGGCTGACAGACATTAGGTCTCTGTCCATGTCAGTGTGGCAGTTCCCTGGGGTAGATGACTCCCCAACGTTTACAATAATGCATTTTTGGCATTGAGTTTCAGAGCATAATTTGGACACCAGTTATTTATTTGAGACCAACCTTCCTGCAGGATGGCCAAGTCACTTGAGATTCATTGACTGCTTCTCGCTTACAGTCATCTGCAAACAGAGTCGGCCAGAGTGCTTTGGTATTGTCTTTTACTACACAAAAGTAGATGCCAAACAGGAGAGGGACCAGCGCAGAACCCTGGGGGAGTCCACTGATGACTGGTTTCTTTATGGAGGTATCTTCCCCTATTTTGATTATCTGCATCCTATCTGAGAGCCAGTTGGTAACCCAGCAGGTGACATAGGGATTTATTCCCAGTTTATTTTGCCTTTCTATTATGCCTGAGTAGGGAATTTTGTAAAAGGCCTTGGCCAGGTCAAGGCATCCATTGTTTTTCTATCAAGCCTTCATCCATTGCTTTGGTGACTTTAAAAAAGATCCTCCATATTGAGTAAGCATGACCTACCTGTGATGAATCTAAACTGAGATGGGTCCAGTGTTTGGAGGTTCCCTATGTCCTGACTAATTAATTCCATAAGTCTTTCTCTGACTTTCCATATGAGACTGGTCAGACTTACAGGTCTGTGGAAGGTCATCCCTTATGCAAGGGAATTAGTTTGGCTGTTCTCCATTCGCTATTTAGAAAACCTGTATGGACGCTGAGATAGGGGTGTGGCTAAATCATGCTTCATGGTATTTAATATATTGTCAGGACCCATCAATGCAGTAATTTTAAATTTTGATAGCATTTTTATGAGTTGGTCTTGTGTGATAGCTGTAGGTGAGCCAGTTTCAGGTATATCTTAAGGGACATATGGAGGTGAAAAGGGGGTAAAGTTAGAGCTAAATTTATTGGTCATGAGGTTCGCTATATCTTCAGCCTCTGTGTAGAGATCATAACTAAAAATTGCCATGCGATTGTCTTTGGCTTGGTTAGCTCAGACTTAGCTTTGGTGGATTTTATTAAGCTCCTGAGTTGTTTATTTCAGTGAAAAGGACTATAACACTCTGGGAATTACTTTTCTTATTTTGTGTAAAAATTCTTAAAAAGCTTGTTGTTATGGTTTCGTCATGTGGATTTCTTTTTGGGGTTTCCATCCACTTGCTTGTACTGGGAACAGCTGCAGCTGTGTAGCTGTTTACATGCTGATGCAGTGTGGTGGCGTACTTTTGTGTGTATTCAGTGGAGTTAAATGGGTTTAGTGGGCATTTGAAGTTTGCCAGTGTATCACTTGGGAGTCTGTAGATTGTCTTACAAAAATTTCTAAAGGTACCTTGGGTGGAAGGGATCTCTGATTTCAGTTTTGTTTTGAAAGAGACTGCTGTATGATCAGACCTAGCAAGTCATGAAGTAATGCATGGGATGGTGTATGATGCTGCCATATTAGTAAGGACAAGATCCAAGATGTTATTCCCCCTAGTGGGTACTCTGAATAATTGCTCCAGAGCATTTGTATCGACAAAGTCCAAGAATCTCTGTGCTTAGTTTAGATCACCTAGGAAAATGGTATTGTGTTTTAACAGTGAGTGATTAGAGTTCCTGTAGATAGGCATTGTGGCTTTCTTTTGTCATAGAGGGAGTTCTGTAGCTAGCTAATATATGGTATGTGACCTTTCTGATGGTTATTTGGACATGAAGAAGCTCTAGTGCATAATGCTGTTTTACCAGCCTTGGATGTGAGTCTCTTCTGGATGTAGGTTGATACACCTCCACTGTTTTAATCCTCCTGCGCAGGAGCTGGTCTAAACGTGTGAAAGGTGTTTTAGCCCTGCACAGCCGAACTGCTGTCTCAGCCACTACACAAACATCAGTATCTTCCTTCTTATGCTGTTTTCCTTCCCTTTCTTCCACATCACTTTAAAAGCTTGATGGTGCCCATTTATTTGTTAGCCTTTTGTTCGATAGTTGTTCCACTTTTGTATGAGATGGCACCTCAGATGGGCTTTTACTCCTAGATGACTTAATTTGGGTATCAGGCAAGCTCATGAGTAACTAAATGACACCAATACCTGCAGACTGGAACTGCTTTTTGCTCTTATACAATGAGTTAGCTAAAAGTTCCTTTTTTTTAAATTATTGCCGTGTACACTTTGTCCTTTTATTCTTACATTTTTAGGTGGTAAAATGCTTATGAAATACATTACACTGTTCTGTACATGTTTATGGACACATATACTGATGCATTATGATGCTTGTTTGATTATATGAAACTGATTTTATATTTTTAAGGATGTGCATATTTTGATTTTTTGCTAGCTCCAATGATGTAATTCCACTGTTTTAAACTGAGGGGTTTGTTTTCTACAGCTGCTTTGGACAGCTGTTGTACAATTGCTAGTGTATGTACACTGGTGTACTTCTGACTATCTTTTTATAGTATTCCAGTGGTGTGTGTGGATGAAATGTCAAAGTTAAGGAGTGATGTGTACTTCCATTAATGTGCACTTAGACCAGGGAGATAGCTGTCATTTCTTCCTGCCAGGCATTTTGACTTTAGGAATAAGAACTTGAGGAGAAATGGGAGGATTTCTCTTTAACTAACACTGTGTTCCACAGGGTATCTCAGCAAACAAATGCAGAGTCTGTAACCTTTATTCATACACCATTGAGATCCAAAGTTAATATTTTTTTTCTATTAAACATAATAATGTGTTTATCTGCCATTGCCTTTGGGTAAGGATTCTGAGACCACCTTTCCCCGTGTTATTATTCCCGCTGTTCACTTATCATGACATCTGACTTTATTTTTATCTGGCAGGCAAGTTATCAGCTAAGGTCTAGTTTATTTGGAATCAGCATAAGCCTGAGAATTTAAAAGCCCATGCTTATGTCTTCAGGTTAAACAGTATTGAAGATGTGCGCTTAATGATGTCTCCCTGCAACACTTCTGGTACCCTGGACAGATCCTTTTTCAAGTTCAGTATCTACACAACATGCCTTTTATAAAGTAAATAATATCACTGTAACACTACCCCTTTGTGAACTGGGCTTCTGCAGGAAAGCACAGCATTACTTAACCCATCGCTGATTTATAACAGAACAAAGTTTAAAGTACCTTGTCATAAAACATCTTCCGTGGTTGGGGTTCAGCAAACTGCACTGGTTCTTTTATGAGGTGGTTCTCTATAGCAATTGCAATATTTAAGAAATTGTGAATTTACCAGCAGTGACAGTATATGTCCCCTGTCTTAATGTGCACAAGGGTTGAGCATGATTATTTTCAGTGAAAAGTTACCCACAGTGCAAGGACCCACACCCCATATTCTGGTACTGCATGCTTTAAGACATGTAATACTTGCTTTTTCCAGGGATATTTGTGCCCATTGTTATCTGTGTTTGTGGCACTGCTTACTGCAAACTGAATAGAGAGCATTGCAGCTCAGTCACAAATGGATCATGGGAAAAATATTGGGTTATAAGGAGTCTGTACTGCTTTTAAACTGCTAAGTTACAGATGAAAATTTGTGTCACACAACAACAGTAACCGAGCTCTTTGGGTGAATTTCTGTAGTTCTGAGTTGCACTTAATAAGAATTACATATCTGAAGCTGAAAAGTCAACTCTTTTTCTCCTTGCTTCATAATGTAAGAAATCTGAGCAAAGCCTAAAATAATGGTAGGGACAAAGGCCCAAAAATAGGCACATATTTGAAATTTTGCTCTAAACATAGAAAGTTTTTAGAATAAAATGGTTTGTGGTAGCATGCATTTTCTGAAGTATATGCAGTCTAAAGAGCAAATGTATGTCATCATTTAGTGAATTTAGTCCTTAGTGATTTGCCAGAAAACCACAAATTGTATGAGGGGAAAGAGCAAAAATAAGGGGTGAAAATCTGTACAGTTGAGAGGTATGTTTCTTTTGTCAGCAGTTACTTCTTCGACCATAAAAGCTGTCTGTCATTAGGAAAAATCATGTTAACTGTACTGATTAGAAGATGCATAGTTACCAAATTCTTAGTGCTAATTTAAACTGTTTTAGCCAAGCTAGATGTTCTTCGTTTTCCATTGCTGCAGTCCTTACTATTGGGTATAGTCCGCATCCAGTCGGCCCGAATACCAGAGTATAAGGCTGACGTCGGTCAGGGCGCATTAGACTGACGTCAGTACGTCAGGGTACTAATGCGCATGACCGGCGTCATATCCTCAGTCTTTTTTGCCGCGTGGTCCGATGCAGAAGCAGTTTTGCGAGTGCAGGTTGGCATTCTGAAATATTTCCGAAACCGGAGTTTCAGACCGAATCAGAGTTGGCTAAGTACCCCGTTGGGGAACATTTTGGTTTTTTCTTGCCTCAGTATTTAACCGGATGTCAGAAAAAGTGAATAACTGTATTTCTTGTGGGAAACAAATACCTCATAGGGATTACCATACATTGTGTATACCTTGTTTAGGGCCTGAGCACGACGTTGTTGGTTGCCGCTCTTGTGCTAGGTTTAACAAACGCACTATTAAGAGGAGGTTAGACTGTGCCAGATTAGTGTTTGGGAAGCGTTGCAATTATAAAATGCCGTCGGATGCTCCGGCGCCGCTTCCAAGAAGCGCAAGGACAAAACAGCGAAGCCTAGGGTTGATGAACCGGCAGTCCCGGACGTCGGTTCTTTAGGTGGCTCAGTGGAGCCAGAGGTTTTGCCAGGAGTTTCTATGGAGTCTCAGGCAGAAACTTTACTGTTACAGGATGTACCCTCTCAGGAGGCAGGCCAGGCTGAGGGGGCTTCTCAGGTAACTATTCTTCCCTCTCTTCCCAACGTAGTTAGAGCCTCTCCTTCTGTTGCCAAAACTTCTTTTAGAGGTAGGCCAACTTCAGCTTCAGTAGGGGCTTCTCCTAGCCTTTCGGGTTCTGTACCTAAGAAACATATGCTTAAAATGGCAGAAGATTTGATTACTATGATTAGAGGTTCTATGGGCCCTCCTGATAAGAGGCCTAGAGTGGAATCACAGTTTGACAGTTTTGAACAGGGTTCAGGGGCTTCTGAGTCTTCTGCGGAAGATTTGCAGGAGTATCCTCATTATTCTGATTCTGATGTGGATGATGCCACTCCTTGGCTTCTCCTCCTGAGGATTTTTCATTTTCAGAGACTCTGCATTCCATGAGGGAGCACTTTAAATGGGAAGGCCAGGATTACTCTGATTCCAGGAAGAGGCTTAGGGAATTCTTGTTTTTACCCCAGCATAGGCCCTTAGCTATACCTCCTGTGTTGAATGTGGTGGAAGATGTTTTTGCAGAGGCTTCCCTGAACCCTGATTCTTTGCCTCCTGCTCCTGTTAAACCTGATAGGTACTATAGGGTGCCCGAAGCTCATAAGTATTTGTTTAAGAGTCCTAGGGCGGACCCAGAAACTGTTTCTCAGGGGCCTAAAGGTGTTAAGGCCTCTGTGGTTAAAAATCCTGTTCCCACTGACAAAGAGGCAAGGGCGTTAGATAGGTGGGGTAAGAAAGTGTATACTTCTTCCACTCTAGCCATGAGAGCGTTGAATTGTCAGTTTCACATGCTGAAATATCAAAATTATCTCCTTTCACAATTGAAATCTAAGGTGGATGCTTTGGCGGAAGGTATTGATTGTAAAGACTTGCTGGATTTAGTTTATGTGTCTGAACAAGTGGGCAAGCATTCTTTGCAATGTGGTTTTGATGCTGTGCAGGCCTCCTCGAGGGTGGCTGCCACTAGTTCTGTTCTTCGCAGGCATGCCTGGTTGAGGGATCAAAATTTGGCTGAGCATGTTAAGACAAGGATTTTGGATGCTCCTTTACAGTCTGATGTGTTGTTTGGTTCACCTGTGGAAGCAGTTTTAAAGAAAATGGAGGACAAAGCTAAGTCTATGCAAACTGTTAAAGATTTTTTGCAGGTACAGCCACCGAAGTTTAGTAGAAATTGGCCTGCTAAGGGGTGGACATATCCTGCTTATGATTCCCAGTCTAGGGGTAGGTCTAGACGTGGTAGGGGCAGGGCTCAAGGTTCTTTTAGGCCTAGAACAGGGAGTTCACCTGCTCAGACTTCTGGTGAGGGCAGGGGTCAGTCCTTTCGTAAACAGACCCAATGACCTGCCTTTTCAGCTGCCAGTAGATTCTCGTCTGGCAGCTCCTTTGAATGGACGACTGTCTCTTTTCAAAGAAAATTGGGATTTAATTACTCAAGACAGATGGGTGTTGGACATCATTCAGCCAGTCCCTGTATCAGAAAGGGGCCTAGGATTTTATTCTCGCATGTTCCTGGTACCAAAAAAGGGGAACACGTGGAGACTGCTTTTGGATTTATCTCTCCTCAACACTTATCTGGACATTCCCAAGTTCAAGATGTTGACGTTACAACAGCTTTTACCTGCTGGGCAAAGATCACTGGATGGTAACTTTAGATCTCAAGGAAGCTTACCTTCATGTGCCTATCAGGCTAAGTTACAGGAAGTATCTGCGGTTTCGAGCTGGAGATTCTCATTATCAGTTCTCTGCATTGCCCTTTGGCTTATCTACTGCCGAGAGTATTCACAAAGGTTCTGGCTCCAGTGATAGCTTACTTCAGGCTACAAGGACTTCAAATCTATCCTTATTTAGACGACTGCCTGATTCTGGCTCAAGAAAAGGAAGACCTTCTACAGCATCTGGAATATCTTATAGCAGTGCTAAGATGCCTAGGGTATTCTGTGAACGAAATAAAGTCCAGTCTAGTACCCTCTCAAGACATGTGCTTTCTGGGTGTGAGACTGAATACAGCAGCCCAGATGGCCTTTTTAACCCCGGACAAACAAAAGAGTCTATCACTTTACTTCCATCAACTATCTCATCAGTCCGTGCTGACTGCAGAGACAGTCCTTCAAGCATTAGGGTTCATGGCATCTTGTATTCTGGTGCTTCCCAATGCCAAACTGCATATGAGGAAGTTACAATGGTATCTCAAAATGTATGGACACAGCACTGCCAGGATTTAGACACTGTCATTCAAATAATACCTTGCCTTCAAAGAGAATTTTTGTGGTGGGCTCAGGAATGTCACCTAAACAAGGGACTCTCTGTGACCCGGCCAGAGGCGAGTCAGATTTTACCGACAGATGCCTCAGACATTGCTTGGGGAGCTCATCTAAATGGAAAGTGGATACAAGACAAGTGGCCTGCCAGACTACAGCATCTACATATCAACATGAAGGAGATGTTAGCAGTCCAGTTCGCATTGCTGGCTTTCAAGGAGTTACTTCTTCCAGGGCAGGTGTTGATTCTAACAGACAACACAACTGTCATGTGGTACTTCAACAAACAAGGGGAACACATTCTTATCCTCTATGCAGGCAAGCGATGATTTTATGGGAGACTGCTACGCTTGCACCTAACTCTTCAGGCAAGGTTTCTGCCAGGAGCACAGAACTCCTTAGCAGATGTGTTAAGCAGACAAATCATGGATCCCCACAAGTGGAAACTGGATCTTCATGTATTTCAGAAATTGACAGTGTCATGGGGAACTCCAGACATAGATCTGTTCGCTTCTCCACTAAACCACCAGCTGCCACAGTTTTGCACAAAGGGGTTTCATCACACAGCTTGGAAAGTGGATGCTCTGTCTTTCAGTTGCACAAACCTTCATGTGTATGCCTTTCCACCTCTGCCTCTTCTTCCAAAGGTACTGTTAAAGGTCAGACAGGACAGGCCAAGGATGATTTTGATAGCTCCAGATTGGCCTTGGCAACACTGGTACCCTCTACTACGGAGTCTGGTAAAGAAGCCTCCATGGCCTTAACCTTTGATTCCACATCTGTTATCCCAGCAGGACGGTCATCTGCTCAATGTCAAGCTTCACTCTCTTCATCTGACAGCCTGGCATATTCTGTGTTGAAACACAGCAGGTCTCAACTTCCTCAACAAGTTTTAAATGTGATTAGGGAAGCTAGAAGACCTAGTACCAGGAAAGTGTACGCAGCAAAATGGAAGAGATTTTTATTTTGGAGTAAAGCAAAGAATTTGGAGATTTCTGAGCCTAATTTGAGTATGGCTCTTCAATATCTTACTGAGTTACTGGACAAGGGTCTGTCCTTCTCTTCCATTAAGATTCATGCTGCAGCAATCTCAGCTCACTATGATTGTGACCCACCATTGTTTTCGCATCCTTTGTTCAAGCAGTTTCTTAGAGGGGCAAAAAATATAAGACCCCCACGTAGAGCTCCTACTCCTGCTTGGGATCTCAATTTTGTGTTGGAAAAACTTACTCTACAACCTTTTGAGCCTGCGGCTACTGCTGAATTGAAATATTTGTCATGGAAGACTGCTTTTTGTTGGCTATTACTTCTGCAAGAAGGGTGTCTGAGTTGCAGGCCCTTATGGCAGTCGAGCCCTTTTGATTTTCCATAAGGATAGGGTATCATTACGTACTAATCCTTCCTTTATGCCTAAGGTGGTTTCTAGTGTGGCTTTAAACCAAACTATTCATTTGCCTACTTTTTATGCAGACCCCCAAAATAAAGGGGAAAAGATTTTGCATACTTTAGATGTACACAGGCAATTGCGTTATTACTTAAGCAGGACTAAGGATTTTAGGCAGTCTCAGCAGTTGTTTGTTTCTTTTGCTTTGAGTTCGGAGGGCAAGCCTGTGTCAAAACAAACTATTTCTAGGTGGATTGGCTTTTGCATTGCATTTTGTTATTCCCATCATGGCAAGGAGGTTCCAGCTGGGATTAGGCCTCATTCCACTAGGGCTACTGCCACTTCAACAGCATTTCTACGGGGTGGCAACTAAGGATATTTTGGAAGCAGCTACTTGGAGTTCAGTGCATACTTTCTCTAAGCATTATCACCTTCCTATCTACTCTAAGTCTAGGGCTGGTTTTGCCACAGCTGTTTTGCAAGGCATGTTGTCAGCTCCTGCTTCTTTATGATTTGCCAGCCTCCCTTACCTCTGCTTTGGGATTCTACCCAATAGTAAGGACTGCAGCAATGGAAAACGAAGAACATAGTACAGTTTTGTACCTACCATAAATGTAGATGTTCGAGGATTCCATTGCTGCAGTCCAATTTACCCTCCCTCCTTCCCCTCTGTGTTTAGGGGTGGTTGTGTAGGTGAGTTTACCTGCTTATATTTTTGTATATATTGTTCATGTTTTGGTGCAGGTATTTTGGGCCTTGTCTTTTTAGGGTCTTCTGACATCTGGGGCAAGAAAAGACTGAGGATATGACGCCGGTCATGCGCATTAGTACCCTGACGTACTGACGTCAGTCTAATGCGCCCTGACCGACGTCAGCCTTATACTCTGGTATTCGGGCCGACTGGATGCGGACTATACCCAATAGTAAGGACTGCAGCAATGGAATCCTCGAACATCTACATTTATGGTAGGTACAAAACTGTACTTTTTAAGAACTACAGTTAGTATATGCAGGATCCCATGTTTGTAATTTAATCCTGTTGCTTGGATTATATAAAAAAATAACTAAAACAGTATCTCACACTGTTTGTTCCTACAGCTCGTTAGATTATAGTAATTCAGATTTTTGTCACATTACATACACACATCTAAACGATGTCCTGTGCTTAGACACTCCTTTCCCATCTGTGATTGCTACATGGAATAATGCCCAAATAGAGGACTTTGCTTATGTGCTTATAATTTAACCTTAATCACCATACTGAAAATTCCAAGCTGAAAGGATAAAACTCTTCAGGGAGAAGTCAGCACTTGTCTGTCCAGAAGCTGTGGTTGATCTAACAGCAGTGACAACAGCATAATATGCTAGAGATCTGGGTTTGAGTCCCATATGAGAGTTAGCATTATCCTTTCCCTTCTGTGGTTCTGATTTTTGTTAGTCAGATTGTAAAAAAAAATGATGAAAGTCATTTCAGTACACCTTTCTTTACCTATTTAGCAATAATACTGAATTCGTAATACACTTTCTGCATTATTCAGGTAATTCCTACTTCCACTAGCCAGGGTCTTTCATTTGAATTGACAGACCATTGTTTCTGCCAAATACAGTAATTTCTTCAGGCATGCTGTCCGATATCCTGGTAGTTCAAGGACAACCCCCCCCTCCGATCCTCCATATTCTTTTGGCATAATGACTTTTTTCTTGTGCCACTGTAGGCTTGTCACCTTCACAGAAAAGTGACAGTGGAGTTACTGCAGTTATTTTGTAATCTTATCAACAGAATTGCTGTAGAAAAAAAAAAGGTCAAACAGTCTTGACCAATATATAAAAATCAAAAGCAAAATAAACATCTGAACTACTTGTACATTGTAGTGCAAATCCATAGTCATCATTTTTCATTGTTTTGTCTTTGTCTTGATTTTCTCCAACACCTCTCCATGTGAAAGCATCAGCAAATGAGAAATTGTTCTTACTAACCAAATCCCCAATTACTTGAGTTTCTTAATGTCCTGGAATATCTTTCTGTCATCTCCTGACTTTGCTTTCATGTTGATTTATTTATTTTATACCCTATAAAAATTCCCCAAACTGACATAGTATCTCAGATAAATTGCCCACTCCCCTATTGGGTGATGGTATATATAATAAAGTCAGATGCTGATTTTTTTCCCATTTATAACATTAATTGCACACTAAGATCTCAAGGTACACTGTAAAAGCAAAGGAAATATCTGATGTATATATTCCCCTTCATTAACCACAGGGACCCTTGGGCTGTTACTTTAATTTTTGCATGTGATCCTCTGTATGTAATAATAAGTAATGTATCTTTTGTGACTTTCTTTGCTTCTTTGCTCACCTGCCTATTGATATAGTCTTTCCCCTTGATAAAAGCCCTTCTGCGCATTCACTGTCTAAGGAAAGGATCAGGGATACTGGGAATGGGACAGTCTATCTGAAGTAGTTAACTTCATTTGATCAGCAACCTGTGGGTATCTGATCAGACCTGGATCCGAGCTGGCAGCTTTGCAAGCTAAAGATCCGAGCTCTCAGCGCCTTCCCCTTACCCATAATACCCTGCTACCTCCCTCCAGTCCTCAGATCTCATTTGCCGCAGCTTCTGAAGCATAAGGGACAAGCTCTTGGTGTTTTTATGTGAGTGGAATTTAGGAGTTTTCTTGTTTAAATTCTAGCGATTTGAGTGTGAGTGTGTGTTATAGACCCATAGTTTAGTTACACCATTTTTTATTTACTTTTAATGGTAAATTAGTGTTTTCCCTTCCCCTTACTGTGTGTGTTAGGGTGTGTGCTTGAGCGTGATGGCCGAGGGCCCTAAGGCCATTTTTTTGAAATGTGCTGAGAGTGGCCATAAGCTGTCCCCAGCGGATGGCCACACTCAGTGCGTTGTCTGCCTGGGGGTAGCCACTTAACATTGGGCTGCCATATGTGTGCAGCCTTCAACCCCTGGGCTGTGAGGGACAGGAGGAACAAGTTAATCTTGGCGGGACTCTTACCCC
Source organism: Protopterus annectens (assembly GCF_019279795.1). Lineage (NCBI taxonomy): Eukaryota > Metazoa > Chordata > Ceratodontiformes > Protopteridae > Protopterus > Protopterus annectens. Next base: position 15,861,817 of record NC_056729.1, on the reverse strand, counting down.
CGGATTCTTCTTCCTCCTCTCCCTCAGTGGCGCCAGTCGCGGCTGCAACTGCCCAGCCTTCAGCTTCCTCTCCCCTGGCTGGTACGCAACCTCCCACTGTTTCCCAGGGAGAGGAGGGGCTCTTCTAAGAAAGACATGGGGCACAGAGAGAAAGAAAAGAAGAGAGATTAGGCATAAGAGCCATAAGCGACGGGCCGAATCAGCCCCTTCGGCTCTGCCAGCTAAAGTGTTTTGTTCCCCCGCAAGGGTTTCCAGGTCTTCCCCTCTCAGCTCCGTTCTCCACGCTTCTCTCCTGAGCCGGAGAAGGAGTCCCGGTCACCCTCGAGGTCGTCTAGGCGGCTCTCCAGGCCTGCCTTGACGACTTCTTCAAAGTCTACCAGGAGTTTGTCCGACGCAGATATGGACCGGATGATGCTTCGATTCCTGCAGGCCCAGATGCAGATGGGAGTGCTCCTGCCTCCCCCCCTCCGGGAGGGAGCTCGGCCCCTTTCTTTGCACCAATTGGTCCTTCTCCCATCCATTATCGGGTTTTGGAGCCATCGGATCCGAGTCGTCTCTGAGCTGGGGAGTCGGTGCTGATAGTAGTTGCTACTTCGATGCTGGCTTTACCCTCGAGTTTATCGGTTCATCTTTTGGATCCATGCTCTCGGGGCCGAGAACCGAGCTTCGGATCCACAGGGGTGAGTGTGTCTTCGGCTCCATTGTTGTCGGAGTGCACTTCCCTCTCAGGTCCGATGGCGTCGGCTCCGACACCGGTCCTCACGTCGGAACCAAGGGGACTACTCTCTGATCCAGGGGAGAGTGGTTCACCTTCGGCGTTCGACGTGGTGGAGAGGGTGCTATCGAGGAGTTCGAAGTCCCCGGCCCATGCTACAGATCCACCCTTCACTCCCTTGCATTTGGGCCTGTCTTTCATCGTCCGGCCCCAGGGACAGCCTGCTTCTGCACCCCACTTAGTTCCTGTAGAGGAACAGGACCGCGTTGGTGAGCCCTCCTCGGACAGTCCCGCCGAGGAGGTCCCTCACAAACGAAAGTGCAAAAGGAGGCACTTGGACTCCCCTGAGTCCCTCACGGAGGACACGGACTTAGAGGAAGGGGAAGGTTCCCCCAGGTCACCCCCGGAGGACATCTCCTTTGGAGACATTATGGAGATGCTGCGCATAAGAGGGGGGTGGTCAGCCCAGAAGCCTTCCTCGGATGAGTCTGTGTTTCTGGATACGTTTGGCACAGGCCCATCTACCTCCTGGGTGTCCCCCCCGGCCGACCCCTTGGTAGACTTGATTACTACCAGGGCTTGGAAGGAGCCGGACACTGTGGAGCCTATCCCCAAGAGACCGGACAAAATCCTTAGTCCCCCTTCTGACAAGCCCTCGTGGAATAAAGGTCCCCCAGTAGATGCCATGGTGGTGGCGGCTGCCATCAAGAAGGAACTGGCACAAGAAAGTTCCTTGGTCCATCCTCGGACGATGGACCGCATTGGAAAGCGGATGTTTGCTTCAGCCACCTTTTCTGTAAGGGCACTGAATTATTTGGCACACGTCATTAGGCTCCATTGGGATCTGATAAAAGAATACGCTTGGTCTCCCCCTGAGTCCATGGCGGCCGAGGACAAGCTAACTTTCGCAGCTTGCATGGCCACTCTAAAGTCAATATCAAACACTTCTATGTAGCTTCTCTCCCATGCCATGGAGGGGGCGGCTAGAGCCAGTGGAGCAGGGGTCACCCTGCGACGCCACGCCTGGCTCCGTCTTTGTGGAACCCTTCAAGGCGTCCTTTGCTAACGCTCCCTTTGATGGTTCTACGCTATTCAGAAAAACCGTCCGCGACGCGCTACTCCAGAGCTTGAAAGAAGGGAAGACGCTGTCTGCTGTCAGAGTCCAGTTCTCTGCTCCTCAAAGGTCCTTCTCAAGGAACCAGAGAGGGCAAAAGAAGATGTGGTTCCGGAAATCTCAACAGCCCCGTCCCGCTCCAGACCCTTCGTCCTTCAGAGGCAGGGGAGGACAAGTTGGACGCCGGCCCCAGAGGCAGAGGGGGGTTGAAGTATTTCGGGTCGAGAGAACCCTTCTCTGACTGACCCGCGCAGCAGCCCTGAGGGGTTACCAGACTGTCCCTCTCTGGAGGCAGTCGGGGGGCATTTTTCGGAGCATCTAGCAAGTTGGGAGTCCATTACTACAGATTGCTGGGTACTCCGAATAATATCCAGAGGTTACTCTATCCCCTTCCTGAATCTTCCCCCGTTAGGGAGGCACCTCCCTGATGTCCCACCCGATCAGAGGGAGGCTGCGGCTTCAGAAATAAAGAAATTACTAGAAAAAAGGGCCATCCAACACATCCCCCCAGAGCAATCTGGGTTGGGCAATTACTCCTGGTTCTTTTTAGTGCCAAAAAAGACAGGGGACTTGAGGCCAATCAACCTGTCAACCCTGAACCTGTTCATTGCCAAAGAGAAATTCCGGATGGTCACTCTATAATCTATTCTTCCCCTTCTACAGGAGAACGATTGGATGTGCTCCATACACCTCAAGGATGCGTACTACCACATTCTCATGGACAGACGATCCAGGAGGTATGTCTGCTTTCGGCTGGGGGCCAGTCATTATCAGTTCAGGGTTCTTCCGTTCGAACTCATCACAGCCCCCAGGGTGTTCACCAAGGTCATGGGCAGTTGTAGCAGCCCACCTGAGACTTCAGGGAATTCAGGTCTTTCTGTACCTAGACGACTGGCTCCTCACCAGGCATCTACTCTCTTCCGCCAGGGATTATGCTTTACTCTTGGCCCATCACCTTGGCATTACCATAAATTTCAGGAAGTCTTCTCTTTATCCTGTTCAAGTTCTAGATTTCATAGGGGCCAGGTTGAACACACTCCAGTCCCGGGCCTTTCTCACAGCGGACAGGTTACGCACCTTGTCACTCCATGTATTAGCGCTTCTGCAGTTTCCGGCCCCAACTGCAGAATTAGTCCTGAGAGCCCTAGGATCCATGGCGGCGGCCATCAGCCTTTCACCTCTTGCTCGACTGCACATGAGAGTCCTTCATTGGACCCTTCAAGTCCAATGGTCCCTCCTCCTACACCCTTTGGATTCACAGATTCCCCTGAGCAAGGTTTGCAGGAGTTCCCTTCTCTGGTGGCTTCATTCCCGAGAGCTTCGAGAGGGGAAACTGTTTGTGATGCCTCTACCCCAAGCCACGCTGACCACGGACGCTTCTCGCCTCGGGTGGGGTGGCATTGCATGGGCAGAACTGTCCAAGGCACGTGGACCCCTGTAGAGACCGGTCTGCATATTAGTGTTCTGGAGATGTGGGCGGTGCTTTTAGCATTGCAAGCCCTTCGGGACCTTCTCCCTCCAGGGGCTATTGCAATTCAGACAGACAACATGGCGGTAGTCTGGTACATCAAAAAACAGGGAGGAACCAGGTCTTACCCTCTTTGTTGAGAGGCTATGAGAGTTTGGGAATGGGCGATTTCCACCAACTGCTTTCTGATAGCAATGCACATTCTGGGTCGGTCCAATATTCTAGCTGACAAGCTGAGTCGTTCTATCCTCACACCTTACGAGTGGTCTCTAAACCCCTTAGTAGCAAAACAGATATTCCTTAGATGGGGTCAGCCTTGCTGCGATCTCTTCTCGTCTCCTTCAAATGCAAAATGCAGCAGTTTTTTTGCTCTAATTCCCCCACTGGGGGAGAATCCCAGAGACGCTCGAGTTCATGCTTGGCCACCCGGTCTTCTTTATGCTTATCCTCCTCTTCCGCTAATGAAATTTCTGCAGAAAGCTCGTCGGTTGGGGAGCAAAATAATCCTCATAGCCCCATTCTGGCCTCGTCCGATCTGGTTCCCATATCTGCGGTCTCACATCGTAGCTACTCCTTGGGTCTTGGATCCCATTCCGGATCTCATCTATCATCCTTCGGGATTGCAAACTCCAAACCTGGACGACCTCAAGCTCACGGCTTGGTTGATCCAGTTCCACTAATGGCTAGGACTCCCGGTATCTCGTCTTCTGTAAAAACTATTCTGGTAGCGGCACATAAACCCTCTACTAGGAAAATCTACAAGAGTAAATGGAAGCGTTTTTCTATCTGGGCCAAAGAGAGGGATTTGGATCCTTTCTCGGCTCCCATTCCAGCAGTTCTTGAATTTCTGTCCCACATTTTCCATCAAGGGGCCAGTTCTTCTACTTTGAAGGTTCAGATGGCTGCCATTTCTCATTTCCACATCGGGGACAACCTTAAACCCTTAGCTTCCGCTAAGGTATACAAGACCTTTTTGAAAGGCACCTTCCTCTTAAGACCCCTGGTCAAGAATGCGGTTCCCTCATGGGACTTAACTTTAGTTCTCCAGGCCCTAACGGGTCCACCCTTTGAACCTGCAGTTTCCGTTGACTTAAAATTCTTATCCTGGAAGACTGCCTTCTTGATTGCAATTATGTCAGCTAGGAGGGTATCTGAACTTCAAGCCCTTTGTACGAAACCCCCGTACCTGGTTTTCCGTAAGGACAGAGTATCTCTCAGGACTAATCCTTCATTCTTGCCTAAAGTGGCCTCCGAGGCCAATATCAATCAAATCATCAATTTACCTGTTTTCTTTCACAACTTTCAAAACAAACGGGAATATAAACTGCATTTGTTGGATGTGCATAGACAATTGCGATTTTACTTGCACAGGACAACTGCCTCTCGCAAATCAGAACAGCTTTTCGTGTCTTTTGCTAAGCTGTCCTTAGGCAAGCCAGTTAAGAAAGTTACCTTAGCCAGATGGATATCCCACTGCGTCTTACAAACGTATTCAGCTTCCGGTAGGCCAGAACCCTTGGGGGTTCATGCTCACTCTACCCGTTCTATGGCTACCTCTGCAGCATTTTGGTCAAGAGTCCCCTTAGATGACATCTGTTCAGCGGCTACTTGGGCCTCTTCTCATACCTTCATTTCTCATTACAAGCTGGATCTGATCTCTAGAGGTAGGGCAACCTTTGGCTCTGCAGTGCTCCGGAATATCCTTCCATGAGGACCTCCCAGGTTTTTGGTAGCTGGGGACTCTGTCCCACAGGTTGCTGATCAAATGAAGTTAATTACTTCAGATAAAGAAGTTATGTACTCACCATAACATTCCATCTGAGTAGGTAACTTCATTTGTCAGCAACCAACCCCCCCTCCTTCCCCCTAGCCTGTTTCGTGATCATATTCACAACAGAGGGTTTTCTTCTGTTGCGCATCAGGTTAGAGTTTCTCTTTCGAGTATGTTAGACTGTTGTTGGTTGAGAAGTGGCAAACTCGATCTGAGGACTGGAGGGAGGTAGCAGGATATTATGGGTAAGGGGGAGGAGCTGGGAGCTCGGATCTTTAGCTTGGAAAGCTGCTGGCTCGGATCCAGGTCAGATCTGATACCCACAGGTTGCTGACAAATGAAGTTACCTACTCAGATGGAACGTTATGGTGAGTACATAACTTCTTTCTTTCACAAATAGTTTTCTTTTTATGCCCAGAACATTTTAAAAGGGATGGCATGCAGTGAGCCAGGCATGCTTTTTCTATGATGAAATCAAAGCTCAGTCCCCCTTGGATGTTGCACCTTCAGTCCAAGTCCCTGCCCCCCACCAGAACATCAGCCACTGAAAGTATGGATAGACATACCCCCCACCAAAACAAGAAGTTACCAGGCTCTAGTCTTTCAATTTTTCTTATCTTATTCTTTTTTATTGCCAGGACTACTAAATGAACTCCAGTTGCCTGGGACACCATAGGGCTGTGACCCTGTATGCCACAAAGCCAGATTCATATGCTTATCAATATTTCACTAACATATCTCGAGGTCCCAACTTTTTTAGTATTGCCATGAGACAAGTACCTAAAAGAGCAATATAACTCTGTTTTGCTGATCTAGCAAAGACTGGCAGATGTGCAAACTAAATCCTTTGAGCTAACCAGCCAAATAGTTTAGCTGGTTATACAGGAAGGTAAAACAAGGCAAAGAAACTTGCCCTTGAGTGGTATTATCAGTGTTTGAAGAAAGATTTGGTTGGAGCTTGTGAAAACCATGATGCTGTAAAGGTCTGTATTTTTGCAGATCACTAGATAATGAAAAAAGCTTCTAGACTGCTGTCATTTGTGGATGACTGGGCTGATGGGCCAGCAAGAGTGATTTTGGTTCACTTTATGATTTGATGTGGTAAAGATAATTTTTTTCATGGCCTTGAGTGCCCTGGAAAGAGGTTAAGAGTTGGTGGAAGACACCAGTGCTTGTGGATCAGATAAAACTACATGCAGTATAAATAATTAATGATCGGATATCTGTTATCATAACCTATAGTGTGTTCTTGACAATATTGTCAAGACTCGTCTCTCATGCTTCACTTGGCATGACTTTTGAGGTGACTTTCTTGTCATCCATGTCTCAGACATATAATGTAGAGGATTATGGTTAGGTATTTGATTATAGCCAGCTTGTTTGCTCAAAATATAGATGTCAAGAAATTCACCTTGAAAGTAAAGCTTGGAAGGTGAATCTTAACATCTTTGTTGAGAACACCTAACAATTGAGTTATGATTGTAGAGACCCAGGTCATAATTCTTTGTAGCACATGGAGCTTTACCTGCTACAGTGTAAAACAAAATCTAGAGAAAAATTGCAGGAATGCTAAGTGTTTTATAGATGCTGAAGGTGTAACACACCAATGCTACAGAGTGGCCACCATAGAAGAACGATGGGAAGCAGAAAACACTTTAAAACATTTAAATATTTCCTTCAGTCAGCAAGAGTTTTAGAGCTGGTTGTACTTCCTGCTGCTATGTGGTGACTGCTGTTACTGCTGTAGCATGAGGCTGGAACATAAGAGTGGTGAAGGGGGTGTCTTAAGACAAATGTAAGCATCTTTCCGGCATAAGAATTGTGCTTAACAGGCTTGTCTTTTCTCCACTTGTGGGAAGTAATTACAGCACTCCACATAGTACAACTTGGTTATGCTCAGAAATCGAGTCATAATTCTGTATGTTATGCACTTCTCTTCTTTGGTGTCAGAGAAATGCATAAGAGGGTTATCTTTTTTTCTGATTTCAGAGTGTAATCGGTGTGTAGAATGGTTTTGATTACTGTTGCTATCCTATTCCAGGTCCCCTGCATATTTCAGTGAGCTTATGATATCTTATGCATGCACAGTAAACACTAACCTGGTCCATCTGGTACATTTAGTTTAACAGGCAGAACAGAGTGAATGATCTGATTTGTACAATGTGCACCAAATATATGGAATATATTACCAGAAAAGGTAAAGTACTTAAAAATGAAAATAAACATAGTTACTGTATTTAAAATTACTTGGTGCTTTAATAGGGATGAATAAAAAGATCTGAAAGAAAACTTTCCCATGTATCTGTATCATTATAAATGCATGTGAGTGTTCATTGTATGTATGCTATGTGTGCATACATGAGTACATGTTCAAATGCATCTAGGGATAGACCTGGTTTGTAAACCATGTATGTTCATGTATGAAAAAAGAGTAGTGATTTTATATTTGGACACATGCACTATTGGGGGTACAGATATAACTCATTTGGCTAGCCCTAAAAAGAAAGAGTGCTTAACAAGTAATTACCTTTCACAAATAAGGCATAAAATGTTTAACTGAACATTTAGATTTTCATAGCTTCTGGGGTTCTTGTGCCTCTTCCAGATTTATGTGTGGGCTGTGACACAGGCGTAGTGGAGGAGGTCCATCCTCAACCTCTGCCGTGGGCCGCTACTTAGTCAAAAACTAGCCATGGCCATGCTTGAACCATAATACATGCATTTGCAATTTTACAGCTATGATCCCCAGTCATATTTACTGTTTTACAACTGCAATGTCCTCAACCAGTCTCAGTCTGTAGCTCTTGCAGGTAATTCTTTGGCTGAAGATAGCAAGTGCATTTCAATGAGGTGAAAGTCTTACATGCTGCCGACACAAATGGTGTACAACTTTATTATACTGTGTCAAGACAGTAGCAATAGCAGGAAAATCAAAATGTGTATTTTTATATTATAATTAATCTTTTTTTTTTTTGCAAATACATTTCTTGCTTTGTTTTATTTTTTTTCAAGATTACTCACCTTGTTTGCTTTTAACTCTAAAAATGTAAACCATATTTTAACTGAAGATCGTAAGATGCTTAAGTGAACTCTATGGTGTCCCACGGTATATATGTGCTTACAGATGCAAACCTTTTGTTCCTGGAGTTTTAAGTAGAAAGTGCTTCATTCTAACCATTTGAGTATTAAAATATACTTCTTGCAATACTTGTTCTTTGTTTTTCATTGTGCTGTTACTTTTTTGCAATGATAGTTATGATAGACTAACAATGCCAGCATCACAAAGTTTTTTTTTTAATCTAAACAGTATTAGGCAGTGCAGTTTGGTGGGTTAAGGAATCACTATGGTCAGAAACTAAACAAAAATATTTTTTGTCTTTATATGTTCTGACTCTCCAGCAGTCCAAGTAGTCTCTCTCTTTGTACCCCTTAAATGGACTGAAATGGACAAGCACATTGATGTGATTTATTTGTGAGCTAAGTTTTTTTCTTTCTTGTAATACATTCTTTATATGTAGAAGATAAAATATTGACCATGGCCATCCTTCAGCCTTTTTGCCTATTCAAACCCTGTGCTTCTCAGATTTCAAGTAGAAAGCATTGCATTTTAGCTGTTTGACTTTTAAGTTATAATTGGAAGCACAGATGTGTTTTTGTTTGTTTAATGACTATACTTCATTAAGAAATGGTACTAAAGTAGACAGCTGCCTCATTTTAGGGAATAGGATGCATAGTTGGGGTGGGGGGACTCCAGGGTCTGCAAAAAACAAAGCAGAGTTGTAGGATGCAGTGCTTCAGAAGGGAACAGCTCCCCAGATGTACACAGCCTGCATATGTAATCTATGTTGAGGCATCTTTTGGACCCCAGGTAGATCCGAGTAGAAGTGTAGGATGCATTGCACCATAGGGTGAAGCTTGCCAGAAGCATAGTATAACCTGTTTTGCAGTTCATTGGTGACCTGCCCCTGGGACTCCCTACTGGATTTGAGTACAGCTTTACTATGTGGTACACCAGAAGGCCACGACTTCCTAGAAGGGCAGTACAGCATTCTAAGTCATTCACCTGGTACTCCAACACGATCTAAGCTGCAAGTTATATTACACCAAAAGGAGACAATTCCCTGGAAGACCATTACCACCTGATATGCATTTCACCTATGACCTGTCCCTGGGCCCCTACTAAATCTAATGACCATCCATCAGTCTGTTTCTCACCTCCCCTTGTATTAGATTTAAGGACCCCCCCTGTAGCTAACAGGAAACCACAATTTATTTGCGACATTTTTGCCTTCTGCAAATTGTATACACTCCATTGGACGTCACTGAACAGCTCTCTTGACAGAACGCATGTGGTCTATCTCCTCTTAGTAATTTATAAAATGTCTGTGACAGTTCTTTGATTTGGTCTTAATCTTCATACCTTCCTAGGCTCTTAGGCAAATACTAGGCTGTCAGTCTACAGACTATTGCAAACCTAGCTGATAACCAGAAGTCAGAATTAAACCCTGTACCTTGTTTCTCTGATACAAAGACCTTAACCATTATACCAATACTTCCTTCCTTGTATACTGAAAATGGCACCCACTTTCATCCACCATCTTGTCAAACTACTAATATTCTATCAATTAAACTTGTGCCGTGTTGGCCTAAAATCACTCGTACAGCTTTAACCTTTTAGCTGGTAGCTTGCTTTCCTGTTCCAAGGCCAAGCTGATGCCTGTATAATCCTTGCTGGTTCCTGAGATCCCAAGGCCATCCCTAATTACTGTTATAACCGGTCTCCTTTCTCTGTGCATACATAAATGGTTTATTCATAGATTCACTATATAATAAATGGGTTGCTAATAACTAGGACAGTATTGCTACTGCAAGTAATGGATAACTTTTATTGAATTTAAATACTCTCTGCTTATTTCATGTCATGTTTTTTTTTTCAGTCCTCATTTCTGGCAACATCCACTGTGTAATTCTGGTCTATTCTGTAATAACACTGTTGTCGATCTCAAGGTAATTTTTTTTTTTTTAAGATGGCCCATATCCATGCCAGAAGCAAGCATAACAAAGTGCATCTGTTATGTAGCTAGTTCTGTCTTTACAAACCTGACATCTTGTCCGCCTTCAAAACCTGGCTATAGCCAATGTAAAGTAGTGCTACATTCTCAAATACAGGTTGTAATATTTCTGAGAAATATTACATATTATATAATAGTTCTGAGAAAGTTAGAAACCATGGAGGGGGCTGTGGTGGTGAAATTGCTATCATTCTGCTACCCAAGTGCTTTAATCAGCAAACGAGCTTATTGCCAAGGAATGTAGACATGAGTGTTAACTTTGGCATGTGCTTCACCCCCCTCCAAGAACGAATGAACAACTTCAGTGTTTCAGAACTCATCGTTGTGACAGACTTCACCCAACACTGCAACTCTGAGAGCTCACCCAGGTTATCTCACTGAAAGCCCAATCCAACAGTCGTAGATTGTAAGAATATACTTGATTGGATCAGTGACCCCCTACAAGTAGTATGGGTCCATGTTGAAACCATTAATGAGCAGCAGTATTGCTTTTCCAGGAATATTTATAAATTCATATCGCATATATTTAACACTGCCCTAAAATCCACTGACTGGCTCCTGTTTTCAGGCTTCCTTTGGATGATGGTTGCCTGCTTCTAATGCCATTTTTCTGAGTGTTGTAAACAAGTTTGTCCCACAGTGTAAAAAGTGCATCAGATACTTAGACTTCCTTTGGATCTCTCCCTCATTAAAAATCTGATGTCCAGTAGGGAATATGTGTGGTCTGTTTAGCATAAAATTAGGCTAGAACATATAATGTGTAGTAAAAATGCTTATTACCATTATCAGAAATTACAGCATATTAGCAGTGCAAAAAGGTTTTGGAAATCCGTCACTTCTTTTATCCAGATCACTTTGAAGCACTTTAAAGCTTTCCACATACTTAATGATTACAATGTAATACAATTACTGAGGGACTGACTGTGTAGCTCCACACATAATGGTGCAGGGGCGCAGCGTTGTGTTTTATTTGCATGCTATATGACAGTTTGCAGTTGATGTTTTTATCTATCTTTTTTGGCTGACATTTTTCACATCAACCATTTGTGTTCTCAGATAGGTCCTGGTGTTAGCAGGACTGTTCAATTTATGAAGATAATTTCTTGGACTTTTGGATTCCTTGTGGCCCTTTATGCAAGACATAAGTTGACCCTAAGAGTCTGTATGATACTAAATAAAGAGAGATGGATTCCAATTTTTGTCTGGTAGTCAAATCTTTCAAACCCTTCACCTTTTCAGTAAGGAACCTGTGTGGACTTTCTAGTCACTCGATATTCTTTGTAGGGTATATCCTACAAGGTGGCATTGTACTTTGATAGGTCTAATCAGTGTGTTTGGAGGACAAGGAGGCAAGGGCTTCCTTTGATTTGGAGGAAATACTTTTTGCTATGAACTGTGCAAGATAGAAGGATTTCCTAACCACGGTTGCAACATGATGGCCAAACATGAGGGAACTGTCTTACTAAGTACTGACTTCTCTCACAACCTTCTCAGTTTGAAATGGCCTGTTTGCACTGTTACACGCTGTAGTTGGGGGTTGGTTACTGAAGGTGACAATGTTGTAATTAACATTAAATTTGAACCAAATTTTTATACACCAGTTATTGACAAAATATGCACTCCTTTTGAAAATGCTTGCAAGTCAAAACATGACTTGGTGATAACCCCCAGATTACAATCATCCACAAATTCTTTTGATCACAGATCTGCACTGGATATGTAGATACAAGATGTAGATGCTGAATATCAGAGGTGTTAGCACAGATCCCTGAGGAGCACCACTGGTCACCTTCATGCTCACTCCCTATCTTGACCATATGAGTTTTTTCCCTAAGCCAGTTTGCTATCCATCTAACAATGTATGGGTCAGCTTGGAGTACATTTAGTTAATTTCTCAGGTTGCATGCGATACAGTATCAAATGCCTTGGGGAGATCAAGGTTTGCTATATGGACAGCTAGACCACAGTCCACAGCTTGAGTTAATTTCTCAAAGACGTTAACTAGATTCGTCAGGCAAGAATCTGCCCTTAATAAAGTCAAACAGGGAATCAAGTCTGATAAAATTTTCAGTACCACCATTCATGTGGTCATTCATGATACATCCCATGGCTTTGCATGCAAGACTTGTCAGACTGATGGGTCTGTAATTTCCATGGTCAGTTGTGAGGACATCCTTATGACGTGGCTTCATAATAGCTGTGCAGCACTCTTGTGTGACAAAGCCCATTGCTAGGCACAGATTAAAGTGTTTAAGGAGTGGGTTTGCCAGTACTTTATTGCTGTTTATTAGGCAACTAGGTATGTCATCAGACCCATGGATGATGTATTTTTTTTGTATTAGAGTTAACTTTTAGTATGTGATCTTTGGTGATTTTTGATGGTTGGAGTCCAGTTGTCTCTGGGGTGAAGTTGTTACTAAATTTGTTTTGCCAGTATGTAGGCAATATCCACTGTATCAGATATGGTAGTACCATTGTGAATAAGTTCAGAGTAATGTTGAGTATAATTCCTTGTTTTCCTGCCATAACTAAAGAAGGATTTCTAGTTCCCTTTGGCTTCCTTGCTAATCTGAGTCTGTGGGATGCCTTTGTTTTCCTGATGGTATTTTTCAGTTTCTTTGCTAACTGTATGGTGTTTCCTTCATCTGAAGGTGTTTTGTTTTAGTATATATGTTAAGGGGGTTCTTTCGTTTATTTTAAAGTTTGCTAATGCTTGACTGCAATGCTGCTTTACTTTTAATCTTTCCCTTTTGTTTGGATTTAGCTGGGGCTGCAATGTTAATATATTTGTCCACATGTGAGTAGAATTTGTTAATATAAGTCTTTGCAGCATTGACATTTTGGGCAATGTTGCAATACTCTGATTTGAAGACCTCATCATAGAATTTGAGATTTGTATTTCTGAATCCTTGAATTCAAAATGTTCCGGTTCAGTGTTCATCAAGGCCATTAAAACAGTTGTCTTGGCTCCTAAAAGACAGCTTGCTGTCATCCTGCTTTTGTCTAGTCTTCTAAGAGTAGAATCGGTGTGCCTAAATTTAGTCACCCCTCACCAGTACATTTCTGTTTGTACTTGTGGGCTGGTTTGGTGTACTGATTTGGGATATTGGTGACTGTCAACAGAGTTTTTATAATCGTCTGTGTTGCAGTGTTTGGTTTACTATGGACCCTGCTCTTAATGGACCTTTGAGGCTTGGGCAAGAATTTTTTTTTAGCTACCTCCATGAATGACAATTCAGTGTGGGAACATGTGGGTTGTAGTTAAAGTGATACACACAGGATGTGCATGGTCAGGAGACTGAGGCCTACAAACTAGTTAAGTACTGGCGTTTCTCACAAATAGACCCTTCGAAAGAATAGCTGACCGACCTTCAATTGTAGGTCAAGGATGCAAATGGTGTTGGGATAATGTATCTAGTTAGTAAACTTCAATCAGCTCGTTTGCTAGTTCTGATGTGATAGAAACATGATTGAACAAGTAGTACGAGGAGTTCTGAAAACTAAGGAACAATAAGTGAAGATAATATTTTAGCTCCTGGCTTAAGGTAGTAAATCAAATTTAAAATAAGAGTAAATTAGTTTGTACCTCCAAGAAACAACACCATGCACTTAAAAAATCTTTTCTAAATGCTTTGAGAACAGTTTAAAAATGCAGCGTAGTATTGATGCTCAAATCCTTGATTTGTACAGTTCCTATTTAAGCGTGGCACTCTTAAATTAAAGAGTTGCTGAATATTAAATTGAGGAACTAAAGTGAAAGAACCATTAAAAAAGCAGATAGAGCTCCAGCCGATAATGTCCACCCCTCAGAAGCAAAAGCAAATTATTCCTTGCCGTAGAATAGCAATTTGTTTTGCCAGTATGCCCACAGCAAGTTAATACCCTGACCCGAAGGCCAACTGAAACTGCAATTAAATGTAAAAGTGGGGGAGAAGTAAAAAGCACAGGAAAAACACTTTGTTTAACAAAATGGAGATGCTGTCTCTCACAGTAACACAGGAAGAACAGTTATTGTGATTAATTATCCATTTTGTTACAATAACAGCTAGGCATCTGTAAAATGCACAATATAAGCAACCTTAATCAAACCGACTCAAAACAGCAGTTTAATGCAAAAAGTGGGGGGAAGTTGAAAATCAAAGGGAGAGCATCAAGTTTAGCTATTGTGAGGTGTAATATAACAATATCAGATGACTGTTTCAAACAAAATCAGCAACATTAGTCAAACACACTGTCAAAGTTTTAAAATTCAGTAAAGTCTGGTGTAAAATATAAAAAAAACAATAAAGCCAGTCAGCAGAGTCAGGTTTCCAGAAATTGTAGTCTCAGCTGTTCTTTCATCTGTGACTTGCACTACGCAAAGAGACTTGATAGGTTTATTACACCATTGGGAGGAAAGAGGATAATACAAATATATTCTTATGTCGTCTTTTCTTTAGCCAAAAATTTTAAAATGTGATGGTTTGTATGACTTAAAAGTTAGAAAGACATATTCCTTAAACCACTGTGAAAATTCTTGTGCATCTGACGTTAAGTACATAAAGAAAGTTAATCAGCACAGAAATGCTATGAAAGTGAGAAACAACTAGGTCATGCTTCATTTACATGTGGCAATGTAGGAATCAATTTATAGGGATTAAATATGCTCCAAACTAAAGCTTGTAGTTTTTAGGGTGTAGCTATAATTTCAACTCTGTTGTGGTCTGAGTTTGATCCATATATCCTAAATGTGCCTTATATGACAAGTCACTTCCAGAGCTCCTCTGTCTACACTGTACTGTATATAGTCATTCTTAGTTGGCAAAAGAAAATGCGCTGTATTAATGTGCTAATTTGCTTTCAAGTTCTGTTTTGTAGATTTGTTGCTCTAATGATGGTATTGAATATTTTAGAATCTAGGACATGCAAACGCATACTCTCAAAGATGCAATAGCTTTTTGTATTTGCAACCTGGAGTTTGAAGGGCAAGAACAAGGCAACAGATGAAGATTAATGGAATAAATCTGAACTAATTGCTTATAAAGTCTTGCAGGAAGGTCATGGAGGACAGCTACACAGTTAAATTACAAACATTCTTACATAGTGGTTAAAAGAAGTTGACACAGTACAAAGGAAGCTGTTCAGATCGCATCATTCCTGAAATTGCTTAATAAATTAACATTAAAGAACATGAAAGCACAGAAACAACTGCAATGTTGTGGATTTTAAGTGTAATGTATAATCAGTCTGTTCCAAAACGTAATGCTGCATCTGCACCATTAGCTTTAATTACACCGTATCAGCAATGTTTACATTTAATAAGACAGCACAGTAGCAGCCCCTTCAAATGAACCATCCTAAAGAACATTAGTCTCAAGTGCTTTGGCAGTCTTTACTTGCAGAGTTAAGAAAAGTGGGAGAATCGTGCTAGATTTTTGTACAAATGGCCAAGGCAAAGAAGACTAACGATAATATTCAGAACAGTGCTGATAAGTGTAGCGGGAAAGGAAAGACTAGAAGGTGAACAGACAGACATAGCAAAGAATGAAAGGCAGTGTGGAACAGAAGTGCACACAAAGGGAAGGTGTAGTCAGCTGATTAGGTAAAAAGGTAAATTACTTTGTTCTCATATGCTAAGAGGAATGGATGGAAAGGAAACTGTGAAGAGAACAGACAGGTAGAATAAGTAAATGCAGGAAAAGGATTACTATAAATTATCAGAGATTTTCTCTATAATGAAAGGAGATACTGCCAGACCAGCTGTCTGGAGTTTTGTAAATAATTATGTCGTTTGTGAATATCGACACGATTTATATAATATGCTTGTGTTACAAATATATTACAACTGTTTGTTGTATTAAGATGGTTTGTACAGATGTGTGTTAAAAAGGGTGTTTTGTAAAGTACTGCACTTAAAGATGTATCCACAGTGTGCCCTGCTGGAAGAAAACAGAAATGTACATACACTAGTGTAACTGTTTAAATGTATATATTTTAACAGCGGAAACTGGAATACAGGAGGTTAACTTCAGAAAAATAGCTGAAATTAAATTACTTTATGGGAGCTAGAGACCGACTATCTGTCCTGAGAAGCGTTCTGTATTGTCTTCGGAGTGAACTAATTATTATGATTGTTTTATGACTTCTAGCATCTACCAAAGAATTGAGGTCTATGTATTTTCACAGGTAGATGCTAAATGCTGCTAGCTTCCAGCAATGAATGGGGGTTTCACCTGGGATAGAGTCAGATGACAAGAAATTATGTCATGTTGCAAGCTAGCCCAACAGTAATGTTTGAGATATTAATTTGATAAGTCTCTTAGACACAGCATTCTGTATTCTGTATTTGACCTGACAACAACTAGAAGATCCATTCACCATATTTGCCTTGTTTTTAATTAAGTTAACCAGGGAATAGTATAATTCTCTTAGATATAGTCAGGAATATAGCAAAGCTTAGTTTAGATATTTTTCTTTATCTGACACTGTCCTGCAACTTTTTTTTAAATATTTCCTGTGGTTTTAAGGTCTGATGTTAATGTGAATATATCTTTAGCATTGTCTTGTTCTTTTATCTTTTATTATTAATTATATTTAAAACTTTTATTGTGGCTGATCTTTGTGAGACATATTTAAGTTTTGAGAGTACTTGCATTTTTATTTGGTGGCCCTGTGAGCCACTCCTAATACCCTTGCTATTGGTCAAGCTGCCATTTGTATTAATATTAACATTACACAGTAACATTGGACACTCTTTTAAGGGCCTTAAAGTAGCTGATAAGGAGTTGGCTGGTGGTAGTGATAACTGCCTTATAGTTTGGGCAAAATGAAGCAGAGCTAGTAAACCTGTTCCATCCTTTCCCAGGTAGGTGTGTGTGTGTGTGTGTGTGTGTGTGTGTGTGTGTGTGTGTGTGTGTGTGTGTGTGTTTGTAAATCAAACCTCAAAGAGTATGTGTGTCAGCTACTTGGACAGGGACATGAAGCACTGATTGGATAGAAAGGGTGCTGGAGGTTTTGGCTTGGCCACTCAGCTAAGATCTCAACTCTATAGCTGTGATAGTGGGGAGTCTTATTTGGGATCTAGAGAAAGAGGGAGAAACCAGCTCCGGACTGACTGGTGGTCTCTGTGAACTCTTAAGGGAAATAATTGCACTTGGTGCAGAAAGCCACATCTGGAAATACTGTGCGTGTACCTGTCATCCTCACAGAGTATGTCCCCCACTGTTAGCAGTGGTGAGGATTGAGGTCCTTGATTACTGGTCCAGTGCTGGGTCATCACACTCACCAATCCCCCAAGTTCTTTCTTCTTGAATGTAAAAGAATCGTGACATTGTATCAAGAAGCTATCAGGGAAATAAGAATGATTAATGTATGGCGAAACAACGTGCTCATTTTAAGCAAAATTTTATTATGGTATTAGATAAATCACACAAAAGACTAGCAAAAATGCTAAGTTAAAAGAATAAAGTGCTACAACAAGTCTCTCATCCCAAAATAGAGTTGTTTAAATCATAGCCGACACAAATGTTTGGCAAAATGAAAATTCTCCCACAGTATTCCACTGTTTAATTAGGTTTTAATTAAATTAATTTGAAATTGTTTGGAATATGACTCATCATGCAGTTTTTCAAATATTCATCCTGCTCTCCATTTTTAGCCACAAACAATGTTTTATGTAGCTTACAGACAAATTAATCTAGTCTTTATAACACAAATGTTTGTCTTTTTTCTTGTTACTAGTAATATAATAAATGCATTTCATTTCAGTCAAATTTGTATTCCAAGCTAGATCACTGATACAGCTTGACCATTTTCAGGCCAGTCTAAAAGTATTGCCAAGGCATAAGCAGTATGGTTGAGTGTGAGATGTAATTGCTGGCTCACCTATGCCGGGGGAAGGGAGGCAGTTCTGCTTCACCACATGGGTGACACTTAGTAAGAAGACTAGGTATTGCACCCATTGGAGGTGCGAAACTACAGAGCTCACACCATTTTGAGTTCATTCACAGTCATATGTTGAGGGAGAGACTGTGTACAGTGGCAAGCACCCCACCCCCACTGAAGACAGCAACAGCAGAGCTCAGATTAGCTGCTAAGGATGTGGGGGGGCACGTATTTGTAATTAGATCAGGACCCCAGAATGATGTGCACTCCTTCTGCATTATGTTTAAATTACTCCTAATGTATTTATGGCATCAGTATTGACTTTTGTGTTTGGAAGCTTTTTTTAAATCTTAAAATTTTCATTTAATATGGCAAAATCAACACTTACATACGAAAGCATATTTTCATGCACATGAATGCATGCAAGCACCTTTTTATGTGAAAATAAAACTGTATTTTGCCGTATTAAAACATTATCTTTAAGCCTTCAAGCAGATCTACCATTATGGCAGGTGCTTAACTTTTATTTACATATTGTTAAGCCTTATTGAGTGTGTCTTTACAGATGATGAGTAAGCCCAGAGTGCCTAACTGAATGACAATCCAGTTTGCTTTGGTACATAAGGCTTCATTTATAGATTGTGCTGATTTCTTTCATGCAAAGTGTATACAGAATGTTTTCTTGTAGAATATATACTTGTAAGATGTTTTGTTAGTGTGTGCTCGTCATTATCAGCTTTCAGCAAATTCTTTATACTACTTTAGTGCATCTACATTATTTTCTGTGCATTTAAGAATGTGATATACATATTCTTTTTATTATTATCTTTGAGGTCCGAAGTCTGTGGACCTGCCCACATATCCAGTTAAAAGAAGATAATATACATGGAAAGCTAGGTCTATATAACAAATTGTACTTTCTTGAACAGTCTACTGTTTTGTCATATGGCCTGGATATTACCCGAAAAAAGTTCCCGGACCACCTCACACTAAAAATCAAAACAAGCAAACAAATTAATTGTTTAGAAGTCAATTTAGGAACTGTACTTGTAATATATATGTTTCATCATAGTAGTTATACTCGTTATTCCAAGAAAAAAGAGACGTATGATTTAGGAGGTTGTGAATTTGTGTTGATAGTCAATACTGCAAGAGGGTCTCACAGCAACTAATGACTGGTGCCAAAGTCATGGCCTCAAGCTAAACGGAAAAATAAAAAGTATCATACCATTCGGCAAAAACATGACGCCTACGGATTACCACATCAATGGCTACCCCCTAAGCAAGCAACCTGTGGTGAGAGACCCGGGTACTCAGGTTGACAACAATCTCACATTCGACCATCATGTAGTGGCAGTGATCAGAAAAGCCTTTTACTTGGTTCATCTCATAAGTAAAGGGATTGCATACAGAAAGGGGGACGTTATTACCTCTCTGTACTCCTCCCTCATTATACCAATAATTGATTGTAATGCCTCGTTTGGGATGTACCTCTCCAAATATCTGCACCAACTGAAAAGGCCACTGAAATACCTCACAAAGAGAATCCATGGCCTCCAGCACCTGCCCTGTGCAGACAGGCTCAAATCATTATCAATCTGCTCGGTATCGTACAGATTGCTCAAGGGTGAGCTGTCTCTCACCTAAAGGCAATCTCAGATCCTGCCCTTCTAGAGATGCTCCATACCCTCAAGTCTAACTCCTCATGCACTACCTGCTCAAAGGGCCTGAATCTAATATGCAACATCAAAAAAACTTGCTGGAGAGACAGGTTTGTCTCTCAGAGGCTGCCCTGTCTCTTGAATAGACTTCCCATACACATCAAACAGAGCACCTTGCTGACCCTCTTCAAGTGCAACCTTGATGAGCGGATGGGAAACCACAAATTTGTCCCATGGGGTTCCACCTGTGCCCCTCATTGACAGGGGCGATAAATTCTTGGCTAGGCTTGTAAGGGCCCCAGGGCCATTAGTTTAGTAACCTCCTATGATAACGTTCAGTATATGTCGGCACTTTGATTGCTCCTCAATGAAACCACTTTCAGGAAACCTTGGAGTAAGGAGTTTTTGTATAGGGCAATCCCACCTGCACCCTCTGTATAGACGGTATGCCTTCAGACTTAAATACGACTACTTTGTGATGGCACAAAATTGGAGAAGAGTGAATAATCTGCTGTTGCACTAAGTGGGTTCAGAGATTTGCCCTTTGCATTTTCAACATTCAGTAAAACACTGTTCGGAATGACTGTTTACCAACATTGCAGTGTTTGGGGTATTTGCTTCCTTGCTATACGACAAATATGGTTGATTCATATAAGGGGAGGAACAGAGAAGAGGTTAGGCAGTGCAACCTAGTGTGCTTTGTATCAGCTTGTAAAAAACACACACAACAGGTTGTAGAAATAGTTGATTGGAGCGTGTTAAATGAGTAACAAAACTGGCAGAATAGCAGAGAGTCCTAAAAGTTTATGAGCTACGAGCCAGTCAGTTTTGTAGCTCGATAAAGCCCTGAGTACATAGTGGGTTACCCAAGTTTGAATAGCAGTCTGGGTTTTTGTAGGTGCTGGCAGGAAAGGGTGGGAATATGTGGCAATGCCTGGCCTTACCCATTCTAAGGGAAGAGAGGCAGCTGTGGCTGTCCATGTAGGCGACATCCAGCAGAAGCACTGGGTGTCAACCCCATGAAGGTTGAATGAATTGAGCCTGAGCCGCATTGTGCAAGTTGCACTGTGTGTCAGGGGAGGGATTTAACATGTGAAGGCATGCTTCCCTGCAGGGAGCAGCTATACCAGTGCTCAGAAGAGCTGCTGTAGAGGAGGGGGTGCGTTCTTTGCCAGAGGAGAGGGTAAGGTACCCTGCAGGACTAGCAAAGCTGGTCTACTCCCTACCACCCAGTTCTCACTATGAGTTGATAGGCTTATAGGGGATTCCTGGGCAGGAACAAGTGGGCTGTATGGCTGTCACCTGCCTAGAATTTTCCGAATCCCCAGCTCCTGTGACCACTGAACAAATCAGCCAGTTGGGTGAAGGTATTGGAGCCATGATGATTGGTTTTGTGGGGATACAAAAAAAAAGTTATGTGCTACTAATTAGCTTCATCCTGTAGTCTCTGCTTTGAATTGCTTATTCTGCATGTGCCTTCTTTGTGATTCTGAGCAAGTTAGTTAAGCAGGTGGTGGTATTTGGTCATCCCTGAAAAGATTCAATTGGGCCTAGTGAGTTTACTTGGTTAACTAACTGTAAAAGTAATGGCAACTGGATGTGTGTTGAGTCTTATTCATCTAGATAGTTTAGTGAGGAAAAGTTCCACAGGATCACAAGAATTCTTAGGACATATTGGAACAGTTTCAAAACAAGAAAAAAAAAATGTAGTTTTCTGTAAGGAGCTAACCACTTTTTTCCTCAGGTCCGAACAGCATGCCCGTTGTAAATCAGACTTATACTAATGGAAATAGTTCCGGTCGCCCGGACTTTTTCTATTAGTATAAGTCTTTTTTGTGTGTGTGTGTGTTACACAGCAATGGAGAACAGAAGGGCTCCGTTGCTGTAATCTCACTATGTTAAACGGGTTTAACATAGCGAGATATCTTAAAAAAAAAAAAAAAAAGCAACAGAGGTCTTCCTTTCTCGGTTGCTTTTTTTTAAAGCTGTCTCACTCTTTTAACATAGCGAGACACCTTTTAAAAAGCAGCGGAGATCTTCCTTTCTCCGTTGCTTCCACACACAGCTCTGATGTACTGCGTAAGCATATGCATACGCAGTACATCAGAACTGCTGCAGAAAAACGGACAGCTGCGGAAGGGCAGCACAGAGGCATTATACAATGCCATTATTTAAGAAAAGTATTTTTTTCTTAAATAATGTCATTGTATAATAGCAATAACCCACGTCTGGGTGTGGGTAATGCTGGATTTACCCACGGTTGTCTTTGTTTGGCCACTCTGGCTTCGCCCTCGTGACCAAACCACACCAACCGTGGGTAAATCCAGCAATACCCACACCCAGGCATGGGTTATTGCTTGAATCACTAACACTGCTGTGTGTTGTTGTCACACGTGCAATTTATTATTCCATTCCAAAATGATGTATCGCTCCTCATCTTTAAACAGTTACAAAAACGTGTGCAGTACCTTACCCTAGGTTTATGGCTTCAGCAATTTGTACTCGTTTAGTTGCTACCATTGCTTTTTTCCCTGTAAAGTACATTTGTCAGCCATGGAGCAGGGCTGTGCAGCCAAACACATTTCCCAAACTGTAAAATATTCCTCATTGTATGGGTGCTCAGTCAGGTTGCTGAGAGGTGCTATTCAAAATTTGTGGCAGGGCTGTGCATACTAGTACAGCATTCAAAACGTTACAGTCATGCATTCATGAGGGCTTTTTGTGAATCAGAAGTTGCTGTTCTGCAGAACTTGGATATTCAGTGTTGACACGTTTCTAAACTACTAAACATTGTTTTTAGTATCTATGTGTGTATAACTATATCACACCTTCAACTCGTGCATAACCTTAGTTTGAATAATTTCACAGCAGAGCTCACTATACTGTTCACCACAGTTGCAATCCAATGATCTGAAGTGGTTAACTTAATTTGGTCTGCAACCTGTGGGTATCTGATCCGTCCTCGGAACCGAGCCGGCAGCTTTACCTAGCTAATGATCCGAGCTCCTAGCTCCTCCCCCTACCCATAATCCCCTGCTACACATCCCCCATCCTCAGATCTAGTTTGCCGCAGCTTATAGCAGCTTCTAGAGACGAGCTCTTGACGTGGGTGAGAGATTTCTAGTTTTGTAAAACTGTTAAAATAGTTTGTTTTTAGGAAGTTCTGTGTTGTGTGTGGATGGTTTAGCCCCCTTTACCGACTAGTATACTTTGTTTAATATTTTTGAAGTAATTTTTCTTCAAATTTGTTTTTTCAACCCTCCCCCTAGTGTGTGAGTGTGTAGTGTGATGGCTGAAGGGTCAAAAGCCATTTTTTCGAAATGCACTGAGTGTGGTCATAAGCTGTCCCCAGCCGATGGCCACACTCAGTGTGTTATTTGCCTGGGGGTGGCCCATTTATCCACCAGCTGCCAGGTCTGTGCAGCTTTCAACCTCTGGGCTATCAGGGATAGGAGGAACAAGCTAATCCTGGCGGTATTGTTGCCCCCGAATTCTTCTTCCTCCTCTCCCTCTAAGGTACCGGTCTCGGTTGTGGCTTCTGTGCCTTCCGATCCCCCTCCCTTGTTGGGGACTCAACCTCCCTCTGTTTCTCAGGGTGAAGGGGGACTCTTCTTCCTCTTCTAAAGAGAAGAGGAGGGATAAGGACCGGTATAGGCATAAAAGGCGGGCTGAGTCTCGTCCCTCGGCCCCGCCAGCTAAGGTAGCCAGTCCCGCTAAGTGGGCCTCTGGTTCTCCTCATTCTCGGCTTCGTTCTCCTTGCTTTTCTCCGAAGCCGGAAGAGGAGTACTGATCTCCCTCGAGGTCCTCGAGGCGGCCCTCCAGGCCCGCCTCGGCGACCTCCTCCAGATCCACCAGAAGCTTGACCGACGCTGATTTGGACCGGATGATGCGTCGTTTCTTGCAGGCTCAAATGCAGATGGGGTGCTCCAAGCTCCCCCCCCCCCTCCGGGGGGGGGGGAGCGCGGCCCCTTTCTTTACCCCGATTGCTTCTTCTCTGACCTGGTATCGGGTTTTGGAGTCGTCGGATCCATGCCATTTCGGACCCGGGGATTCGTCGGCACCAACAGTCTTGGTTACTTAGACACCGACTATGCCCTCAAGCGTGTTGGATCCTAGCTCTTGGGGCCGAGAGCAGAGTGTCGGATCCGTGGGGGGAACTGTGTCTTTGGTGCCGTTTAGGTCGGAGCACACTTCCCTCTCTGGTCCGACCGCTTCGGCTCAGACGCCGATCCCTGTATTGGCGCCGAGGGGGCTGCTCTCGGAGCCAGAGGAGAGCGGTTCACCCTTGGCGTTTGATGTAGTGGAGAGGGTGCTGTCGAGGACTTCCAGATCCCCGGTTCCGGCTGCGGATCCATCCATCATCCCTGCGCATTTGGGCCTGTCCTCTGTCATCCGGCCTCAGGGACAGCCTGCATCGGCGCTCCAGTTGGTTCCCTTAGAGGAACAAGACCCCGTGGGTGAGCCCTCCTCGGATAGCCCCACCGAGGAGGTTCCTCACAAACAGAAGTGCAAAAGGAGGCACCTGGACTCCCCTGAGTCCCTCACAGAGGACACAGATTTGGAGAAAGGGGAAGGTTCCCCAAGGTCACCCCCTGAGGATGTCTCCTTTGGAGACATCATGGAAATGCTGCGAATCAGAGGAGGGTGGTAGGCCCAAAAACCTTCCTCGGATGAGTCTGTGTTTCTGGAGGCGTTCGATGCAGGCCCATCTACTTCTTGGGTGTCCCCCCCGGCTGACCCCCTGGTGGACTTAATTACCACCAGGGCTTGGAAGTAGCTGGACACCGTGGAGCTAATTCCCAGAAGGCCAGACAAGATGCTTAGCCCCCCTTCTGATAGGCTGGCTTGGTCTAAAGGTTCTCCAGTGGATGCCATGGTGGTGGCGGCTGCCACCAAGAAAGAACTAGCGCAGGAGAGTTCCTTGGTCCACCCTCCAGATAAGGAATCTCGGACGTTGGACCGCATTGGAAAGCTGATGTTTGCTTCAGCTACCTTCTCTGTGAGGGTGCTGAACTATATGGCACACATTATCAGACTCCAGCGAGACTTGATTAAGGAATACGCTGGAGCCCCCCCCCCCCCCCGGAGTCCATGGTGGTCGAGGACAAACGCACCTTCTCGACTCGCATGGCCACTCTGAAATCTATTATTAACACATCTATGCAGCTACTCTCCCATGCCATGCAAGGAGCTGCTAGAGCCAGCGGAGCAGGCATCGCTCTGCGCCGCCATGCCTGGCTCTGCCTTTGCGATTTTGCGAAACCCTTCAAGGCATCCTTCTTTAACGCGCCCTTTGACGGTTCTACGCTCTTTGGCAAGACCATCAGCGACACGCTGGTCCAAAGCGAGAAGGACAGGAAGACGCTGTCTGCCATTGGGAAACGCTTCTCTAATCCCCAACGATCCTTCTCGAGGAACCAGAGGGGACAAAAGAAGATGTGGTTCCAGAAATCACAGCAGTCCCATCCCGCTTCGGATCCCTCATCCTTCAGAGGCAGAGGAGGACAAGGTGGATGCCGGCCCAGAGGCAGGGGGGGGGGGGGCAAGGAATCTCGGGTCCCGGGAACCTTTCTTGGAGAGGCCCACACAACAGCCCTGAGGGCTTACCTGGCTGTCCCTCTCTGGAGGCAGTCGGGGGGCATTTGTCAGAGCACCTCCAAGCTTGGGAGTCTATTACTACAGACAGGTGGGTGCTCCGATTTATATCCAGAGGTTATTCCATTCCTTTTCTGAGTCTTCCCCCTCCTATGAAACGCCTCCCCGATGTCCCACCCGATCAAAGGGAGGCGGCAGCTTCGGAAATTTTGAAGCTGTTAGAAAAAAGAGCCATCCAGCACATCCCCCCCAGGCCAGTCCAGATTGGGAAATTACCCCAGGTTCTTTTTAGTGCCAAAGAAGACGGGGGAACTATGGCCTATACTAGACCTCTCATCTCTAAACCTGTTCATTCCCAAAGAAAGATTCCGGATGGTCACTCTGCAATCTATTCTTTCCTTCCTATGGGAGAACGATTGGATGTGCTCCATAGACCTCAAGGATGCATACTACCACATTTTGATGGACAGACGATCCAGGAGGTTCCTCCACTTTTGGCTGGGAGCCAGTCATTTTCAGTTCAGGGCTCTTCTGTTCGGCCTCACCTCAGCCCCCAGGGTGTTCACCAAGGTCATGGCAGTGGTCACAGCCCACCTGAGACTTCAGGGCATTCGGATCTTTCCGAACCTGGACGACTGGCTCCTCACCGCCTCCACCAGGCATCAGCTCTGCGTGGCCAGGGATTATACCCTGGCTCTTACTCAGCAGCTAGGTATTACGGTAAACCTTCAAAAATCTTTCCTTCATCCTGTGCAGGTTCTGGAGTTTATAGGGGCCAAGATAGATGCACGCCTTTCCAAGGCCTTTCTAACAACAGACAGGTTGCCCAATTTGTCTCTTCATGTTTTGGCAATTCTCCAGTCCCCAGCCCCACCTGCTGAATTAGTCCTGAGAGCTTTGGGCTCCATGACGGCGGCCATCGGTCTGTCGCCCTTTGCGTGGCTGCGCATGAGAATCCTTCAGTGGACTCTTCAGGTCCAATGGTCACTCTTGCTGCACCCCTTGAACACCCTGATTCCCTTGAGCAGGGTTTGCAAGGACTCCCTTCTCTGGTGGATACACTCTCAGGAGCTGCGAGAGGGGAGACCGGTCATCATGCCTCAGCCCCAAGCCACGTTGACCACGGACGCTTCTTGCCTCGGGTGGGGGGGTATGCTGTGGGCAGAACCGTCCAAGGCACGTGGGCTTCCTCCGAGACCGTTCTGCATATCATTGTCCTGGAAATGAGGGCGGTGCTTTTGGCGTTGCAAGCCCTACAAGACCTTCTTCCTCCGGGAACTATTGCAATTCAGTCAGACAACAAGGCTGTAGTCTGGTACATCAACAAACAGGAAGGACCCTGATCTTATCCCCTTTGCCGAGAGGCCATGAGAGTTTGGGAATGGGCGATCTCCACCAACCGCTTTCTGGTAGCGACGCACATTCCGGGCTGGACCAATATCCTAGCGGACAAGCTAAGTCGCTTGATCCTCACACCGTACGAGTGATCTCTAAACCCATTAGTAGCGAAACAGATCTTCCTCAAATGGAGTCTACCTTGCTGCGATCTTTTTTGCTTCTCCGTCAAACATGAAGTGCAGCGAATTTTTCACTCTAATTCTCCTGATAGGGGAGAGCCCCAGAGACACTCTGGTTCATGCTTGGCCCCCCAGTCTCCTTTATGGTTATCCCCCACTTCCGTTCATGATGAAGTTCCTGCAGAAAGCCCATCAGTTGGGGAGCAAGATAATCCTCATAGCCCCTTTCTGGAATCGCCAGATCTGGTTCGCTTACCTTCGTTCTCACGGTGTAGTTCCTCCTTGGATCCCATTCCAGATCTAATTTCTCATCATGTGGGATTACAACCCCCAAACCTGGGCGACCTCAAGCTCACGGCTTGGTTGATCCAGTTCCGCTGATAGCAAGGACTCCCGGTATCTCGTCACCAGTGAAAGCCATTCTGGTAGCAGCACACAAACCTTCTACCATAAAAATCTATGGTAGTAAATGGAAACGTTTTTCCATTTGGGCCAAAGACAGAGGCTTGGACCCTTTTACTGTCCCTATCCCGACGATTCTTGAATTTCTGTCCCATATCTTTCATCAGGGAGCCAGTGCATCTACGGTTAAAGTACAGTTGGCAGCCATCTCTCATTTTCATGTGGGGGATGATGTAGGATCTCTGGCTTCCACCAGGATTTGCAAAACCTTTTTAAAAGGCGCGTTTCTGTTAAAACCGCCAGTTAAGTCTGCGGTCCCACCATGGGACTTAACACTGGTCCTACAGGCTTTGATGGGCCCTCCTTTTGAACCGGCCGTGTCTGCCCAGTTGAAATTTTTATCTTGGAAAACAGCCTTCCTGGTTGCAGTTACTTCGGCCAGGAGAGTATCTGAGCTTCAAGCACTCTGTATGAAACCCCCTTATCTAATATTTCATAAGGACAGAGTTTCTCTCAGGACTAATCCTTCCTTCCTCCCTAAAGTAGTCTCAGAGTCGAATATTAATCAGTCTATTAATCTGCCAGTGTTTTTTCCCAATTTCCAGAACAAAGGGGAATACACACTATACAAATTGGATGTGCATAGACAACTGCATTTTTATTTGCACAGAACAGCGACTAACCGTAAATCTGATCAATTGTTTGTGTCCTTTGCCAAGTCTTCTTTGGGTAAGCCTATTACCAAAGTGACATTAGCCAACTGGATTTCACAATGCATGATTCAAGCCTATTTAGCTTCCAACAAACCGGTACCTGTGGGAATCCATGCTCATTCAACCCGATCCATAGCTACCTCTGCAGCGTTCTGGTCTAGAGTCCCTGTAGACTACATATGTTCAGCAGCTACTTGGTCCTCCTCTCATACATTCATTTCCCATTATAAATTGGATATGATTTCCAGGAGTAGGGCTTCCTTTGGCTCCGCGGTGCTCCGGAATATTCTTCCTTGATGGCCGCTCAAGGTTTCTAGGTAGCTGGGGACTCTGTCCCACAGGTTGCAGACCAAATGAAGTTAACCACTTAAGATAAAGAAGTTATGTACTCACCATAACGTTCCATCTGAGTGGGTAACTTCATTTGTCTGTAACCGACCCCCCCTCGATTCCCCCTAACCAGTTTTGTGCTTCTTAACCAAGGAGAGGATTGTCCATTCTGTTAGGCAGTAAGTTACTGGCCTCTTTCGAGGGTCTTGTGTAGTCTGTATAGGCAAACTCAATCTGAGGATGGGGGATGTGTAGCAGGGGATTATGGGTAGGGGAGGAGCTAGGAGCTCGGTTCTTTAGCTAGGTAAAGCTGCCGGCTCAGATCCGAGGATGGATCCGATACCCACAGGTTGCAGACAAATGAAGTTACCCACTCAGATGGAACATTATGGTGAGTACATAACTTCTTTTTACGAAAATCAGTCGTACCCCATTGGCTAAATATAGTGGCTCTGAGGTCACAGTACCATGAATACATGATATTTTATTGAGAAAATTGTGCTTCAGTCTTGAGTTTTAGGCTGTATTTGTTTTCTGATTTGTTGCTTTGTCACTCTGGAGTGAACCAAATGGCTCCTTTCTGTACCTACATCCAATTGATCTACAGCTTTTAGAGTACAGGTAGTACACAGATTCACTGAAAGCTTTAAGTGTGTAAAGTAAGGCCTAACATAAATCAGTTTAGTGAATATATCCACTGATAATGTAAGACAGACTTCATAAAATTAGAACACACCATTATGACATTCTTTGGTACTTTACTGAGAGTTGCAATACTGAGGTTTACGTAAAGAAATATTAATTGGATTGGATACAGAAGGTAGGTGGTGCAATGCAAAAATTTTGGATTTTTTAGAGCAGCATCCTAGTTGCTGATTTCATAATCTGTATTGAATTGGACACAGGGGAGGGTATTAAAGCAAAGAATAGCTGCTTTGGAAATTCTATAGAGTGGTTGTTTGAGTTTCTTGTGATTTGGATATGGTGGCATAAGATATAAAACCATATATACAGCACTTGTAAGTCAAAAACTGATGATAGTATGGAGGAATGAAAATAGTTCTAAAATATAAAAAAGAGCATGGTGGGCAAATATCTGTATCTTGTGTGTACCCCAGGCAGAAATAAAAATGAGAAATGTAGTTGTGATCACTGCCAAAAAGCCTGGAATACAGAAGAGTTTTGATACCTACTTGTATTGGGCCAGAAACTCAAGGATTCAGACTACACAATTAACAACTTAATGATGAGTACAGTGTTAATGTTCATTAGTACACAGAAGGATATGTCATTTCTCTCCCACTAGCTAAGAGAGACATTTAAAACATGTACTGAGTTAAAAAAAAACTACTGCACACTTGGATACTTAGGCATATGATACACATACCTGCAAGAGAGAGGATATATATATGTCTGCTTAAAGCCTAGATAGCAAAGGTCATAACTTTTTATAAAATAGTTGATGGTCCTATCCAATTGATACTTTCTTTCTTAAATTATTGCAAGGTTTAAGTGCAACAGAAGAACAACTCAGAGACGGATAATGTTTTTAGTGTACCATCCAGTGGAAAAAAAATACATGCCCACCCTTTGATAATAATATGTCCATTTCTTGGGAGTCTGTCTCAGGAAGGATGAGTGAAAGTCAAAGGACAGAAAAGTATTAGTTCAAGGAACTTGAGGTCTGTGGAGGGAAATAAAACAATGTAGAGTCTTAACATGTGCACCACACTAGTAGATAAGAGAGGAATGTTTTAGACCTGTTTTGTGTAACTGGGAAGGAGGATTAAGCAGAGGAAGCCTCTTTCAAATGACAAGAGTGTTACAACCAAAGAGTGCCACAGATCACACCAAAAAGCAAACTGTTCTTGGGCCAGTGTGATCACAAGACCATGCACAATGGAAGACTGCCTCTCCTTCTGCTTGCTTCAGGAATGAGTTTGTTGCAGTCGCTGTTTGGGTTTGTATTTTTTCAGGTATTCCACTCTGAATCACTCCATTTCCTCATTCCTATCAGGCGTTTTATGGGATACCTCATGGGATTCTGGATAAAAACAGAGGATATCTGGTGTGCGAGTACTTCGTAGTCTGATGGTCTTTTGGGAATGGCCACTGCATTTTGTGACTTCTCCATGCTTTTCTCGTTTTCTGGTTGATGTTGATTCATCCTGTTCTTTTTAGCTTTCAGTGGATACTCCGGCAAGAAAACTAGCATGTATGTTTTTGTTTAGTTCATTTTATTCCAGGTATTTTTTTCTCTGTAGTGCTTTTTCTTCCAGATAAATTTTTGTTTGAGTGGAAGTCAGGAACTGAGAACTTCTGATTTGCATGAGGTAAGCAATGGTGGAGAGGAATAAAATCCTGACTGTACCTCAGGCAACAAGAGTTTGATTTGTGGCTTTGGAGCATGACCTGAATTGACTGGGGAAGATGGGAATGCCCATCTTGGGGAAAAAGTGGGAGGCAAAGCAGGATGCATGCAGCTACAAAACCTTTCAACCTTTGGGTGATAACCCTAACCTTAATGCTGCCCCTTCTCTCAACCCTAACCTGCACTTAACTTCATAAAAATCTTCCCATAACACTGGCACTGTTGAGAAGAATTTGAGGCTAGTGTTAAGGGGATTTTAGTGTTAATATGAGGAGAGGAAATGATTTTCCTTTCTCGATATTTTATTTGATATTTTCATTTTGGTATTCTATATGATCAAACTTTGTCAGTGTTTTTAATTTAACATTAAATTAATTTGTTCACAATAGATGTAGCTATACACTCACAGACACACACACACGTACACACACATGCACACATACGTAATGTGTGTGTATAAAATCTGATGTACACTAGTTATGTGATCGCTTTGCTCATTAATTTAGCTAGTTATTTCCATGTTGTGTGGCATTCTGTAGATACATTTCTTGTGTTTGGTGGTTCAGTTGTAGAATTTTGGAAGCACATGTCATTTCTGTGTTTAACAGAAATAGACTCTGCATTGAAGTAGGATTTGTAGGATCTTAATAGTGATTTGTCTGTTTTTCACTCTGCCTTTTGA
The DNA here is from genome assembly GCF_019279795.1 of Protopterus annectens. Lineage (NCBI taxonomy): Eukaryota > Metazoa > Chordata > Ceratodontiformes > Protopteridae > Protopterus > Protopterus annectens. The sequence continues at coordinate 15,830,543 of NC_056729.1, read as the reverse complement.
CTTGATATTAATGGGAATGCTGGTTATGGCATGTCATAGTACTGGTAACATTGTCAGTATTTTCCCAAATCTTTATTAATAATCGGGGAACTGTTTCAACATGATGAGTTCCTTCTTTTTTGTCAAGAGTATCATCTGTTTTCTCTTCAAGTTGCAGTTTAAAAGGTTATCGATGTACCTTGGCTTTGTTAATGGCTTGACTAGGACAGTCATGCTTACTGAGTTATGGGTCTTTTGTTTTTTTGCTTCCCACTGCAAACTGAGCTGATTAGGCAGTTCTGATTTTTGTCAAGAATTTGTAGAATAAAGCTTTGATCGTTCCATTTGTCAGCCTTTTTCACCTTAAACAATTCAACATGTATTACATGTCCTTAACTCATTGAGCTGTTTATACAGTGATACATTTCTGCATGATTACTTATTTTGGAAAACTAACTTAAATAAGGAGGTGTTCCAATTAATTATGTATTTATTTATTTGGTAATGAGGTAGAATACCCAAATGGATCTTTTCCAGCCTTGGCCTGGGGTGGGAGTACTATCTGGTTACTTGCTAAGCGTTACACTTAGGGAATCAAGACCACAGGTGTACCTCTCAACCTACAGGCATTACAGATCATAGTGATGACCTTTATAATCATCACAAAGGGTTCACAATATCAGGTTTTAGTATACCTATGTAGTTAGTGGTAGGGAGTCCTTGTATATATGGTTAGATTATTTTATAAAGTACATGACCATAAACAGTTGAGACATAGAGGAACATCAGCAAATCTAGGAGGAGCAAGCTAAATTTAAGGGCCAAAATCATAGCCATGTGCCTTAATCTTAGCAGTTGAGAGGTATGACCTCAGGAGGCAGCTCATTAACAGCTCATAGCCTTAAATCTCTATGCTAACTGCCAGGTGCTTATCTGTGTTTAACAGGTGGAACTAAACTGTACCCTTCAGATGCACTGTCTTGTTTGCTTGTTGTAATGATAATTTGCTTAGGAGCCATCCAGCATAAAATCCTTAGTCCTTGTTCCTTGTTACTGGGGGTTTCTCTAGTATCTGTGATGGATCCTGTTGTAATATGAAATTAGCTTTTCCAATTCATTTTGTGTCACTCCAGTTCAGTAACAACAGACAGACGGTTTATCTATACTGCAGGCTTTCTGAGGACATTTATTTCATCCATACGCCTAAATTTTCTGCAGCCAATTTAAAATGTGTTGGACTCTGGGCATTATTGGAAGATACGTGGACCTTCACAGCTAAGTTTAAAACCTGTCTGTGTAACTGCTTACTTTTGGTTGGCAGCAAGCTGATTTCCAGTATATTGGCCTTAAGCACATAATGAAGCTTGCATCTTCCAGCTTACTGTTGTCTACACCCATAATAAGGCAGGCTATTTGTGACTTGTCTGCCTTTGTCAAAGCACTGATCTACTATTGTTGATCTTCTTTCCATTCATCACTTAGGAGTTCAGTTCTGAGCCCTCGGAACTGAGTTGACGTAATACCAAGCTCGTGCCAGCCAAAAACTCTCAAGCTAAGCTTCTACCCACAATGCCTTTCTCTGTATTACCTCAGATCTTGTTTGCCGCGCAGCCGTGTTTCAGCCTTCTCTCTCAACCCTTGTGGCATTCCTTGAATACCATCATTGGTATTTCCTTTCTTTCTCTTCTTTTTGGATAGTTGTGTGTTTTTGATGTTTTTCTTAGGATTGTGTGTATTTAGATAAGTTTAAATATAGATATAGCTGCCTCATCGGCACCACCTCTTCTGCTGCAACTGAAACGTTGCTAAGTCGGCACCAGCTTTGGCTCCGATACTGTCTCTGGCACTGACTATCTACCTTACTACAACGTCAGTTCTGGGTGCCGCTTCGCCACAGTGCACACCTTCGATGCCTATCTCTGCAGTTACAATTGATCCTTCCACGTCAGCTCCAAGTGCCCCTTCGGCGCCAAGCTCTTTCATGGCCCTGATAAGTATGAACTTGATCGTACTGTTTCCAGTCTCCAAACTTGAGAGATCGATGCTGGCAGATTCCACACTGTGGACCTGATACTCTCCATCCATTGACCCATTTCTAGGGCAGGTGTACAGTCCATTCCTAGAACAACCTGACTCCCTGTAGGGAGTATTCCCTAGATCCACCAGGAGCCTTTCAGAATTTGATGTGGTGCATCTTGTCGACCAGCTGTTGACAGCCAGGGGGATACCCACTCCTTCCAGGACCCATCCTCCTGCAGGACTTGGGTTGACATCAACACAGACTTCATCCTACTCTCCTCCTTTGTCCATACCAGTTCCAAAGCCCTCTGCTCTGACATCTTTTTCGGAACCCCCTGTCTCTGCACCTGTAGTGGACCTCACTGCAGCTCCGGGACTGTTCCTTTGTTCCTCTGTTCCTGCTGAACCAGTCCTTCCTCAGCCCCGTGATTGGGCTGCAGACTCCTCTGTTCATAGCATGGTTCCGAGTGTTTCTTTGGCGTTGTCCTCTGTGGTGGGAGTCCTGTCTGCACTGATTCTACTTGAGGCTTCATCCTCGGGAGCGGGTTCGATGGAGCGGGGTGTGACCCCGGTTCTCTGCTGCCATCCCTCTTTGGGCAGACCTGCTTTCCGTGCTATGGAGAGGGCACTTTATTCTGGAAGCATTCCACTGACATTGGAACCCCAGTCTTCTCTCCCTGAGCTACAGCTGTCACAGGTAACCTGCCCAGGACACTAGGCAGGAAAGTCTCAGGACCCCCCCGTTGCAGGGTGCCCTCACTTCTGAGTCCTCCTCAGAAGTCCCCACTGAGGAGCCCCCAAGGAAGAGATTGTGCAAGAGGAAGCACATAGATTCGCCTGAGGAACCTCTAACAGAAGACATGGATTTTGATGCCGGTGAAGGGCCCCCATAGTCACCCCCTGAGGATGTCTCCTTCAGAGACGACCTTAAAATATTGAAACAGAGGGGTGACTGGAAGCCCACTAATTTTTCTTCCGAGGAGTCCGTGTGTCTGCAGGCTTTTCGTGCCCGGCCATCTACCGCTTGGGTGACCCCACCTGCAGACAAGCTAGTTCAGCTCATGGGGCAGTGCGTTTGGAAGAACCATGATTCTGTTGAGGTGATCCCTCAAGAGACCTGACAAGATACTTTCTCCACCTGAGGATAATCTACATTGGTCCAGAGGTTTACCAGTTGATGCTAATGTGGCGGCGACCATGAAAAAGGATCTCACTGAGGAGAGTCCTACTGTTCACCCACCCAACAGGGAGTCCAAGGCTGTGGGCAGATTGGGGAAGTGAGTCTTTGCTTCAGCAACCTTTGCCATATGGACCCTGAACTACTTGACACATTTTACGAGGCTCCAAAGAGACTTAATCTCTGAACTCTCTGGAACACTTGCAGGACAGGTGTCTGACGAGGTGAGGGATAAAGTTGCCTCGCAACTCACAACCCTGGAATCTATCTCCAATTCGTCCATGAGGTTGGGCTCGCACCCAACCGAAGGGGCAGCTAGATCTGCAGGTTCAGGCATAGTTATTAGACACCATGCCTGGATGCGCCTTTGTGACCTTGCGGACCCTTTCAAGTCTTCTTTCCTGAATGCTTTCATTGAAGCATCATCCCTTTTTGGCCCAAAGGTGAAGGACACTCTGGCCATGTGTGAGCTGGATGGAAAGACCCTGTCTGCCATAGTTCTACGTTTTTCCAACCCTCAACGTTCCTTTTCCAGAAACCAGAGGAGTGGCAAAATTTAGCACAAAAAAACTCTGGGTCCTTTCCGTGCCACGCGTGGTGATGATACCCCCAGGGGCAGAGGGGTAATAATTCTGGAAGACGCCCCTACCGAGACAGAGGGTTCCACATAATCAGGGGCCCAGGGATGCTTTCTCTGGGCAGCCTTATCAGCACTCCTGAAGCGTGGCTTGATGGCTTTCCCCTGGAAGCACTCGGGGGGTCGTTTCTCTCTGCACCAAGCTGCCTGGTATTCAGTAACTGAAAAATTTATTTTAATTGTGCCAATGCACTGTGCTGTTACTCTGATGCTTACTGTGATGGATTTGAAGTCTTCTTAAGACTCTCAGTCTTGCTGGCTTGTATTCTGCTGAAATCAAAGTCTTATTATAGTTGCATTCAAGTCTGTTGCATACGGAAACTTGCAGAATATACACTGATGAGAATTTTACTTTGCAGCACCTGTCTTTAAGAGCAGTAACCATTAACTTTTATAATAAACCACACATACTTCTGTTACAGCTTCAGAAAATGTTCTACTTTACTTCTCATATAGTACAGATGATGTGAGAGATATAATATTTACCTCAGGACAAAATGTGTCCCTACCAGTACCTCTAACATAACTGGATTTAATACAGACTTTATATATATTTTTAGTTAAACACACACCCTCTTGGTTTTGGAAAGATACTGCCTTGATGACGCAAATGCTGATAAGTAAACTGTCTTCAAGGAAACGCCTTGTGGATAGAAAAGCATATTTTTCAACTTTCTTAGAAAACATGTCATGTTGTCAGTTCTTTAAAGAAAGCAAATTACATTCTTGTCATGTCTGTAAGAAGTCAGCTTTCTTGATGTGTGTGTAATACACTCATAAGCAAGTTCCTTATTTTTTTAAGCCACAGTCATTTAGTATAGATGCTAATCACATATTACTAAACTCTGTTTCTGCATTTAAGCAAGCTTTATCTTATTCCTTATTTATGTTGCATATTTGTAGCAAAATTACTTTCAACCTTAATATATTGTTGAGCATAATCTTACAGTAACCACCGATCGTTGGGTGCAGAAGATCATAACCAGAGGTTACACCATTCCCCCCATCACTTACCCAAAACTGCCATCAAAACTTCCCGAAGTTCCACCCAGTCAAAGGGAAGAAGCAGCTGCAGAAATAAACAAGCTGTATCAAAAAATAGTCATCCAATTAGTCCCACCACACCAATTCAGATCCGGATTTTACTCTAGATACTTTTTGGTGCTAAAAAGACAGGGGACTGGAGACCCATTCTGGATCTCGACAATTTGAACAAGTCTTTTGTCCAAACCAAATTCCGGATGGTCACGGTTCAGGCTATTCTCCCTTTTCTAAGAGAAGCCGATTGGATCTGCTCGATAGATCTCCAGGACGCATATTACCATATCAAAATGGACAAACACCCAGGAGTCTACTTCGCTTCCAGCTAGGAGCCAGTCATTACCAGTTTCGTGCCTTGCTGTTCGGACTCTCTACAGACCCCCGAGTGTTCACAAAGTGCATGCCAGTGGTTACAGCTCACTTGAGACTGCAAGAATTCTGGGTGTTTCTGTATTTTGACGATTGGCTCATTACCGCCCCCGAAAAACACGCCAAAAGCCAGCACCGATAGTTCCAAATCCCAATCTTTATTGAAAGTTAACTAGTGCAACATAAACACTATAATAACAGCTCGATCCTCATACTAGTTTCGGAAAAGACCTTCTTCAGTGAGGAAGAAAGACAAAAAGACAACTCACTGATAAGCATGGATGCTTATAAATAATTCGGGACCAATGAAAAACAGGAGCACATAATTTATGTGCATACATAATGAATAACAAAAGGTTGAAAAACTAAATGCATCTCTATAAGCAATATATGTCATTTGAATTCAATCAAAGGCATAAATTCCATGAAGTATGAAAAAATATAAAAATATATAAAAATAAACACTGTCAGTTGAGCTTCCATGTCTATAAATACGAAATATGACAAAACAGTGTCTAATACTTGTGAAAAATATATATGATACATAGCCAAAAAATACTATGACAGATGTATAAGCTGTCTATAATATGTCTGACAACATATGAACAACAATATCTCATGCTTGCTGCACATATATAATGCATAACACCAAAACACAGTGACCAGTGTATACACTATCACTGGCATGTTAAGGAAAAAATACCTAACATACAATGTGAATAATATATTAAATACCTAAACCTGAGCAGTATGGTATAAAAAATGAAATTAGGTCACATGTTGGCAATAATGTAAGCACCAGACATAATAAACAGAAAGGGGTAATGTACAACATAACTCCAATTTCTGATATGATATAATATACTAATACAAAATGTATCTTGGTGTTAATACTGAATGGCCAACTATAAAACACAAAAATGATACATACTAATCGTATCATATGATCCACATAATTATGGGGCCAAAGTTCAGTCTTAAATTGACCCATGCCATATAGCTGAACAATCTGGTATACAAAATACAGTTAGGTCATATGCTGGCAATGATTTAAACACCTCATATTAAATACAGACCGTGGTAGTGTATAGCATAGCTCCAATTACTAATCAGATATGGTGTACCACTACAAAAAGTAACTTGGTATCTATATAAAGTGGTTGTCTTATAATAATAAAGAAAACCATCAAACGGGTATATACATGTAATAACAATGATAATGCCCAATAATAGATGACCAATAAAACAGATCTATATAATTGATAGCATAGACAAAGAATGTACATTCTTTTAGCCCAGATGTTCATTAAGACCAGGTGGAAATAGTGCTCCTAAATGGATAATCCAATATTTCTCTTTGTGGCTAAGTATGCTTTGCCAACCTGATTGGTTGTGTCTGTTACCCATAACTTTATCAATAATCATAAACATGAAATTGGATGTTTTATGTTTGAGTGTTGATATAAAGCATTAGTAGTTTTTTTATTACGTATTTCACTCCTATGTTCACTTATCCTGGTTCTAAGCGGGCGAGAAGTTTTGCCCACATAAAAAGCATTGCATTGACATGTTGCTAGATAAATGACCCAACTAGATGAACAGTTGCCAAATGTACGTACATCATACACTTTACTTGTATTGGCACTGGTGAATTGTTTAAGCTTATTCATTATCGCCCCCACCAAGCATCTTCTGGTAACAGCCATGCAATACACCCTTTCACTGGCAAAACTTTTGGGGATAACTGTGAACTGGGAGAAATCCAGTCTTGCTCCGGTCCAGAACATAGAATTTATCAGAGCAGTCTTCGACACCTGCTCTTGTCTGGTGCCACTCCCAGCTCACAGACTTCAGAGATTGAGGGTTCAGCTCCAGGTGATACTGTGTCAAAACAAAGTCTCAGCAAGAGAGATTCTTCAGGTTCTAGGATCAATGGCAGCTTCCAGTACTGAAAGTGCTTCTTGCGAAACTGCACATGCGAATACTTCAGTGGCTTCTTCTCTCTCAATGGTTTCCGAATTACCACCCCCTATGTTTTCAGATTCAGATAACCAATTCTTGCTAGCAAGATCTTCTTTCGTGGATGAGGCCAGACACAGAACTTTGGAGCCATCCATTCCAGCCCCCTCGGCCCAAAGCCATTGTGACCATGGATGCTTCCCTGATAGGTGGTGCGGGCATTTTCAGGGAAAGGTCCACATTGGAGGCCAACCTGCATATCAGCATTCTAGAACTGAGAGCAATGCTGTTAGCATTGCAAGGATTCCAATCTGTTCTTCCTTATGGAACAATTGCAGTTCAGTCAGACAATATGTTAGTAGTCTGGTACATCAACAAGTAAGGAGGATCCAAGTCCTATCCCCTGTGTCGTGAGACCATGAAAATTTGGCAGTGGGCGATAGCTTCCAACTCCTTTCTGATAGCAATGCATATCCTGGGGATTTCCAATGTGATTGCAGACAAGTTGAGCAAATGTATTCTCTTGCCTCACAAGTGGTCTCTCAATCCCGAAGTAGCAGCAGAAATCTTCAGCCATTGGGGCCAGCCTTGCTGCGACCTATTTGCCTTCCCGTCAAACAACAAATGCAGCAGCTATTTTGTCCTATTCCCCGATGGACACTCTGATTCACGATTGGTCCACGGGACTACTATATGCCTGTCACCCCCATTCCTCTGATACCCCAATTCATAAAGAAAGCCATTTGGTTGAAATGCAAAGTGATCCTCATAGCTCCCTTTTGGCCTTGACAAGTTTGGTTCTCCTTCCTTCGGCGTCATCTGTTATGTCGACTGTGGATTCTGGATCCTCATCCAGACCTAATTTCTCACCCCCAAGGGTTGAGTCATCCGAACCTGTCCAGTCTGAAGCTGACAGCTTGGTTTCTCCACTTCTGTTAGTCGCCAGGCAGGATGACCTTTCCTCACCAGTTTGTGACATTATCCTGGCCTCTCATAAACCATCCACCAGAAGGCTATATCTGGACAAATGGAAAAGATTCTCTATTTGGTCAAAGAAAAAGATGCTAGATCCGTATTTGGCCCCTATCACAGCAGTTTTGCAATACCTGTCTAGATTTTTCGAAGATGGAGCCACAGTGTCTGCCATACAAGTACATCTAGTGTGTATTTCAAACTATCATAATGGATTGGATGGTACTCCTTTCATATCACTGGGTTTATATAAAACTTTTCTCAAAGGAGTTTCTCACATTAGGCCTCCAATCAGACAGCCTATAGAACCATGGAACCTCACATTAGTTCTCCAGTCTTTGACACAACCTCATTTTGAACCTGCATTGTCATGGAAATTCCTTTTTCTGGTAGCCTTACATCAGCCAGACGAATTTCTGAGCTTCAGGCATTATGCACCAAAACACCCTATTTAATCTTCCACAAAGACAGAGTATCACTCGGACAAATCCATCTTTCCTCCCCAAAGTTGTGTCTGACTTTTCCATCAATCAGACTATTGACTTATCTGTATTTTTCCCCTAATTTTTCTAATAAAGGGGAATACTGTCTCCATTCCTTGGATGTGCACAGACAATTGAGATTTTATTTAGACAGCACTAAAGCAATTCGTAAGACCGACCAACTTTTAATTTCCTTTTCTGGGCCCAGAATGGGAAATTGTCTCCAAGGTCACTTTGTCAAAATGGCTAAGGGACTGCATAAGTTTCACTTATTTGCAAAAAAACCTAAGCCACAGAATATTAAAGCCCATTCCACTAGATCTATGGCAACTTCTATAGCCTTCCACTCCAGGGCTTCTATGGATATCATCTGTGGAGCAGCCACTTGGGCTAAACCCCACACTTACATCAGTCATTACAAATTGGATGTGGTCTCCAGAGGAAGAGCTGCCCTTTGGCTCAATGGTACTCAAGAACGTTCTTCCATAAGGGCCACCCAAGGATCTCAAGGTAGCTGGGGATTCTGTCCCATCATTGACGAATGGAAAGAAGATTAATAACATCAGATAAAGAAGTTATGTCTTGCCATAACATTCCATCTGTGTTGCTGATCTTCTTTCATTCATCACTCCCCACACTTCTTCCCCCACCAAAGGCTCCTTGGGGATACTTTGGGTCCATGTGGTGTCTTAGGGCATTTGCATAGAAATGGCCTCTGCTTTACTTGTATAACATGAGCAAACTCAATCTGAGGTAACCGGGAGAAGGCCATTGCAGGTAGAAACTTGGCTTGGGAGTTTCTGGCTGGCGCGAACTTTGTATTAGGCCGACTCAGTTCCGCGGGCACAGAACCGAATCCATCAGTGATGAATGAAAGAAGAGCAACAAGACAGATGGAAAGTTATGGTAAGGCATAACTTCTTTTTTCCTTTGGATAGTTCGGGCTTCTCTGAACTCTGAGCATGCCTCAGCTCTGTTACTGGTGATGGAATGCTATAATGGAATAGCATCATCTGTTGAATTTTAGACCCTTCTACAGCCTTCCCTTTTTAGTGAAAGTCACTGACAAAATAATATTATTTACTACTGGTGGAGTCCTTATTAGCACATGGACTATATGACTTTCTGCTGTCCAGTTTCGGGTGCTACTAAAGTAAAGAGCATGGGTCATTTTTTTTGTATGACCTCCTGATAGAAAAAAGAGCAGTGAATCACTTAATATGTACTATTTTAACCCATTCAGTATTTGCTTCCTCAGTCGGAGGCTTTCAGAAGAAATATTGAGTATTTTGTTTTTTCTTAATTAGAAATGAAGGCTCCCTTTTACTGCAAAATTTTATTTTGTTGTATTATACTAATAATTTTGCTCAGGGCATGGCTGAAAGTCACCTACCCAAGTACCCGCTAGGTTAACAAAAATAAGTAAAATGGTGGTCTGTTTTGGACCTCCTCGAACTTGCATCACTGTTTGTTTTGGTGGATGATGTTGTTTTGATTAGTTGGTCTAGACAGCTGCGTCTGCCATTGTCTACAGTTTTGCAATAATTTGACTTCTGCACCACTATCAGAAGTGTGCCACATGTTTAAATCATTGATATGTCACATTTCATTCTTTGGGTGTCTAAGAGATTGATCTTGGTGAGTTCAGTGTTTTGTAGTTGGGAGACATAACCATTATAATGAGAACTGCCAAGATCACTGTTTGCATAGGATTCCCAGATCTACCTCTCTTTTGGCCCTGACTGATGGTGCATATGGTCTTGGTGAATTGTCAAATTCGATCTTTAACTGACTTTCCAGACTTCTGAGATTCAACCCTATAAAGAATGAAACTCATAAACTACAGGTTGAACTTCATTGTTAGTTACCCTAGACTTACCAGTTTTGGTACTTGGGGGAGAAAGAGTTGGGGAGTATTGTGTTAGAAGGTGAGATGTGTAAGTGATCCTGGATGGTGAAGTAACACTGACAGACGAGATGGCAGCAATAGCTAAAACACATTTTTTTCAGTAAAAAATGTTAGCTGAATCTAGTAAGTCAATATGGAAGCTAATTTTTCAATTGATGATTATTATAATTTCTTAAAGACTGCACTGCCTCCCTGGCATTTGCATCTAATGACTGAGCCAAATGCAGAGTCCCTTTGAATAAATACATGAATAATAGCACGGCTATATGGTAGTGCCAGCATTTCCGGTGTTTTGGGGATACTGGGCGAGTTATCTTTTCAGAAGAGAATTTTATACAAAGTGATACTTTTCACATATCTTGCCTTTCTGTGATCATGGCTGCAGATATCTGAAAGTCCTCACTGCAGTCTAAATACATTCCAAATCATTAGATTGGTTTGGCTACAATTAAACTGAAGTTAAAATTCTGCACTTTGTAGGAAAGACCTTGACAAGAGGGGGCTGTCAAAGGATGTGGTTTCATGTAAATGGATATATAAAGGAACACAGAAGGTGGGAGTGTGTACAATAGTAATTAATAAAGTGGAAATGATCAGGAAAGATAGTTAGAATCAGGAAAGATAGTTAGAAAAGTAAAGGTCAAAACTAATAAGTGGATAAACAAGTTGCTAAGTAGGAAAGTTTAAACCTTTTATATATTCATAAAGGAACCACCAAAGACAAAAGGCAAGTGAGTGGCTTTAAAGGAAAAGTTTGGGTGTGCTGGGTATACCAGTAAAATGAGTGACACGAAGTGCTTGCAGTATTAAGAATCCTCCATTCCTTGGATAAAACGGCTGATATCTTGGGTAATGCATGCTATTGCTTAAAGTTAGTAAGTAGGAAAAAAAAGTATATGTTAAATAACCGAGTAAAATGTAAAAGACTGGTATATGAAACTAAAGATTGTATGGGCTTGATTAAACAGTTTATTTTAAAATGCATGTGCTTTCACATCCCAAACTGCATTGATTATTACTGTAAATATTGATTTAATTGCATTTTATATATAATTATTTATTTGTTTGCATTTGATGACCAGTATAGTCTCACAAGATACAGCAATGTGTATTTTCAGTGGAGGCAGAGGGAGAAAAGCCCTACAATGGACTATTTCATAGTTTAACATCGGCTAACAAAAATATAGGATCTGAAGTAAGAGATTCATTTGTCTGCAACCTGTGGGGTTATGGATCCGATATCGGATCCGAACCGGCATGGTTTATCCAGCTATGGATCCGAGCTCTTAGCTCCTCCCTCACCCATAATGCCCTGCTCTCCCTACATGACCTCAGATCTAGTTTGCCGCGCTGGTAACCAGTTGGATCTTCTTGAGCTCTTCAGCTAAGTGTTCTAAAACTCTTTAAAAAAGTTTCAGATTACTTTATTATAGTTAATTCTGTGTGATTGTGTTGGGTTTCCTTTAGTTTTTTGATATTTTTGGGTTAAAATTTTAATTTTAAAATTTTATCTTAATTCCCTCCCCTCGCTGGTTCGGGGTATTGTTTGAGTGTGTATTTGGGGCCTTGTGTGCATGCTAGTTTAGCACTAATTACTTGTTTTTTTTTTTTTTTTGTTGTTAAAAAAAAAAAAAAAAAAAAACTTTAGTTATGTCAGAAGCCCCAAAGGCAATTTTTTCGAAGTGCTCCGAGTGTGGCCATAAGCTTTCCCCTGCTGATGGCCACACTCGGTGCGTTCGATGCCTTGGGGTTGAACACCTCACTTCTGGATGTTCCATTTGTGCAGGGTTCAACCCCAGGACATTGAAGGATCGGAGGTCGAAGCTGGGCCTGGCGGGACTTCTGCCCCCGGACTTGGCTTCGGCCTCCGCTCCCGTGGTGGGTACTGTTGCTTCAGTCCCCTCCTCGCCTGCTCCCCCTCCTCCACCTGGGACTCAACCTCCCGCTGCTGGGTTGGAGGAGAGGGAAGCTAGAAAAAAGGACCGGAGAGAGAAGCACCACAAGTGGCGGGCCGAGACCTCCGTTTCGGCCCCGCCAGCTAAGCGGGCTTCTTCTCCGGCCTCCTTGGCTGCTGGCTCTCCCCCCCCCCCCTCAGCTCCAGTCCCCGGTCTGATTTTCACCAGGGCCTGAGGAGGAGGAGACCCGATCTCCATCGAGGCGGCACTCAAGGCCTACCTCGGTAGCCTCTTCGAGGTCTACATATAGCCTTTCCGACGCCGATCTGGACCGGATGATGAGAAGGTTCATCCAGGCCCAGATGTAGATGGGAGTGCTCCTGCCCCCCCCCCCTCTGGGGGGAGCTCGACCCCATTTTTCAAGCCCATAGCTCCTTCTCCGACCCGCTACCTGGGTTCGGAGCGTTCGGAGCTGGGCAGCTTCGGAGCCGGGGGTGGGTCGGCGCCGATAGTACTAGGTACTTCGGATCCGACCCTGCCCTCGAGTGTTTCGGATCCGACCTCTCGGAGCCTGGCTCTGAGCTTTGGATCCAGGGGTCTCAGTGTGCCTTCGGCGCCGTCTGTGTCGGAGCGCACTGGTCCCTCGGATCCGAGTGTCTCGGGGCCGGCTCCGATCCACTCTTCGGATCCGGGGGGAGCCGACTTTCAGATCCTTTAGTCGAGGCTGGCTCTCCTTCGGCTTTTGATGTAGTGGAGAGGGCTCTGTTGAGGGCTTCCGGACCCCCGGCACTTGCTTCGGCTCCTTCCCGCGCTCCATCTGCACTGGGTCAGGCTTCCGCCATCCGGCCACTGGGACAGCCCGCTTCAATGCCCCAAGCTGTTCCATTGGAACAAGACACTGCTTGCGAGGGCTCCTCGGACAGCCCCCCCGAGGAAGCACCTCGCAAGCATACGTGTAAACGGAGGCACATAGACTCCCCCGAGTCTTTAACTGAAGACATGGATTTGGAGGAAGGGGAAGGCTCCCCAAGATCACCCCCCGAGGATGTCTCCTTTGGAGACATCATGGAAATGCTTCGCATAAGGGGTGGGTGGTCTGCCCCTAAGTCTTCCTCGGACGAGTCCGTGTTCTTGGAGGCATTCGAAGCGGGCCCGTCTACCTCTTGGGTGTCCCCACCTGCCGACCCCCTGGTGGACCTTATTACCACCAGGGCGTGGAAGGAACCGGACACTGTGGAGCCAATCCCCAAAAGGCCAGACAGAATCCTTAGCCCCCCTGCAGACCGTGCCCACTGTAGTAAGGGGCCTCCGGTAGATGCCATGTTGACGGCAGCAGCCACCAAGAGGGAACTCGCCCAGGAGAGTCCCTCAGTCCATCCTCCGAGCAAGGAGTCTCGGATGATGGACCGCTTGGGGAAGCGAATGTTTAGTTCAGCGACCTTCTCGGTGAGGGTGCTCAACTATCTGGCACATGTTATCAGGATGCAGCGCGATCTTATTAAAGAATATGCTACATCCCCCCCAGAGTCCATGTCGGAGGAGGACAAACTTTTGCACTCCACCCGTATGGCCACTCTTCGGTCCGTGACTAATACCTCTATGCGGTTGCTGTCCCATGCTACTGAGAGAGCCGCTAGAGCTGCAGGAGTAGGCCTAGTCACTAGACGCCAGGCCTGGCTCCACCATTGCGATTTCACGGAGCCCTTCAAGGCGTCTTTCGGGAACGCTCCCTTTGATGGTTCTGCCCTTTTTGGCAAAATGGTTCGCGACACCTTGACCCAGAGCGAAAAGGACGGGAAGACGCTGTCTGCCGTCGTAATCCGTTTCTCTGTGCCCCAGAGGTCCTACTCTAGGAACCAAAAGGGCCAGAAGAAGATGTGGTTCCGGAAGTCGCAGCAATCCCAACCCGCTCCGGACAACCAGTCCTTCCGTGGCAGAGGAGGACGGGGAGGACGCCGCCCCAGGGGCAGAGGGGCTCCCAGGAATTTCGGGTCCAGAGAACCTTTCTCTGAACGGCCCGCGCAGCAGCCCTGAGGGGTTGCCCGACTGCTCCACTCTGGAGGCAGTCGGGACGCCGGAGCAGCTAGCGGCATGGGAGTCCATAACATCAGACCGCTGGGTCCTCCGCATTATATCCAGAGGATACAAGATCCCCTTTCATCACATCCCAAAACTAAAATCCCTCCCTGACGTTCCACCCGGTCAGTGGGAGGCCGCTTCAGCAGAAATTGGCCATCTGCTGAGGAAAAGAGCCATCCAGCCCGTCCCCCCCCCCAGACCAGATCGGATCAGGGTTCTACTCCAGGTTCTTTTTAGTGCCAAAAAAGACGGGGGACCAAAGACCAATTTTAGACCTGTCCCTGTTAAACCTGGCAGTTCCCAAGGAGAAGTTCTGGATGGTCACTTTGCAATCCATCCTCTCCCTTCTGGGAGAGAATCACTGGATGTTCTCTATAGACCTCAAGGATGCGTACTACCACATACTGATGGACAGACGTTCCAGGAGGTTTCTTCGCTTCCGGCTGGGAGCCAGTCACTACCAGTTCAGGGTCCTTTCCTTTGGTCTCACCACAGCCCCCAGGGTGTTCACCAAAGTACTAGCAGTGGTTGCAGCCCACCTGAGGCTTCAGGGGGTGCAGGTCTTTCCGTACCTGGACGACTAGCTTCTCACCGCCTCAACAAGGCATCTACTATCCTTGGCGCGAGACTCTTTTCTTCATCTAGCTCTCTGCCTGGGCATCACGATAAATGTAGCAAAATCCAACCTGGCCCCTACTCAGTTGATAGATTTCATAGGTGCCAGGTTAGACACGAGGGAGTTAAGAGCCTTTCTCACAACCGACAGAGTTCGGAATCTGCGACTCCAGGTGCGGGCCATCCTCCACTCCAGCTCAGTTCTGGCAGAATTGGCCCTGAGGGCTCTAGGGTCCATGGTGGCAGCGATATCTCTTCTTCCACTCGCCAGGTTCAACATGTGGGTCCTTCAGTGCACACTTCAAGTTCAGGGGTCTTACCTTGCTCTCCCTCTGCATCATCCCATTGCGATCAGCAAGGCTTGTAAGCGATCTCTCTTGTGGTGGCTTCATTCACAGGATCTCCACGGAGGCTGCCCCTTTTGTGCTTCTCCCCCAATCGCCACGGTGACCACGGACGCCTCCCGCCTCGGGTGGGGGGGGGCATTTTGCAGGCCGGACGGTCCAAGGCACGTGGAACGACTCAGAGACCTCCCTGCATATCAGTGTTCTAGAGATGAGAGCAGTGCTCTTGGCGTTGCGAGCACTTCAGGCCTTTCTTCCCCTGGGAACAATTGCGATTCAGTCAGGCAACATGTCGGTGGTCTGGTACATCAACAAACAGGGGGGAACCAGGTCTTATCCTTTATGTCGAGAAGCCATGAGAGTGTGGGAATGGGCGATCTTCACCAACCGCTTTCTCATCGCAACGCATATTCCGGGTCGGTCCAACATCCTTGCGGACAAGCTCAGTCGCACCATTCTCTCCCCGTACGAGTGGTCTCTCAATGCTCAAGTAGCGAAACGTATCTTCGCATAGTGGGGAACTCCTTGTTGCGATCTCTTTGCGTCTCCCTTAAACACCAAGTGCGACAGTTTTTTCGCTCTAATCCCTCCTCCAGGGGATTCCCAGAGAGATGCTCTGGTGCATGCTTGGCCTCCCGGTCTTCTTTACGCTTAACCCCCTTTGCCTCTGATGCTCCAGGTTCTTCAGAAAGCCTCTCGGTTAGGGTGCAGAATGATTCTCATTGCCCCATTCTGGCCTCGACAGATCTGGTTCCCTTACCTAAGGTCTCACTCTGTGAATCCACCTTGGATTCTAGATCCCATTCCGGATCTGATATCACACCCATCGAACCTACCAACTCCAAATTTGGACAACCTGAAGCTAACTGCTTGGCTGCTCCAGTTCCACTCCTAATTAGGACTCCCGGTATCTCATCCCCCGTTAAGGCCATCCTGGTAGCGGCTCATAAACCATCTACCAGAAAAGTTTACCACAGTAAATGGAAACGATTCTCCATTTGGGCGGAGCGGCAGGGTCTAGATCCCTTCACGGTTCCCCTTCCTCTGGTGCTAGACTTCCTTACCACTCTTTTTAATGATGGTGCCAGTAGTTCCAAGGTCAAAGTGTAGCTTGCGGCCATTTCTCACTATCATGTTGGTCATGACTCTGGACCGCTTATGTCCGCCAAATTATGTAAAATATTCCTAAAAGGCACCTTTCTCCTTAGACCCTCTGTCAAGCAGGCGGTTCCACCATGGGATCTTTCTTTGGTTCTTCAGGCCTTGACCGCTCCCCCCTTTGCGCCTGCAGCAACAGTAGATCTTAAATTCTTATCCATCAAGACTGCTTTTTTAGTAGCCATTACTTCGGCCAAAAGAGTTTCGGAACTTCAAGCCTTATCCATGACGCCGCCTTACTTGGTCTTCCATCCGGACCACGTATACCTCAGGACCAATCCCTCCTTTCTTCCTAAGGTAGCTTCAGAAGCAAACATTAATCAGTCCATTAACCTCCCTGTTTTCTTTCCTAAGTATCAGAGCAAGGGTGAATACAAGCTGCATTCCTTGGATGTTCACAGGCAGCTTCGTTTTTATCTTAACAGGACAGCTGGTCATAGGCAATCCGACCAATTGTTCATTTCCTTTGCCAAATTCAATCTGGGTAAGCCAATTTCCAAAGTCTGCTTGTCAAGCTGGATTTCACAGTGTATTCTTTTAGCTTACCAAGCTTCTGGGAGGCCCGCACCAGAGGGAGTCCATGCCCATTCGACCCGGTCAGTTTCTACCTCAGTGGCCTTTAAAGCTAGGATTCCTCTGGATGACATTTGTTCAGCAGCCACTTGGGCTTCATCTCATACCTTTATTTCTCATTACAAGCTGGATATCACATCTAGAGGTAGAGCATCCTTTGGCTCCGCGGTGCTCCGGAATATCCTTCCATGACGGCCGCCCAAGATTCAGGTAGCTGGGGACTCTGTCCCACAGGTTGCAGACAAATGAATCTCCTACTTCAGATTTAGAAGTTATGTACTTAACGTTCCATCTGAGTAGGTGGATTCATTTGTCTGCAACCATCCCGCCCTCCTGTCCCCCTGGCCTTGTCAGTTTCCTGCATATTATGTGTTACCCATTTCTAGGGTATTATGATACAGGGCAAACTCGATCTGAGGTCATGTAGGGAGAGCAGGGCATTATGGGTGAGGGGAGGAGCTAAGAGCTCGGATCCATAGCTGGATAAACCATGCCGGTTCGGATCCGATATCGGATCCATAACCCCACAGGTTGCAGACAAATGAATCCACCTACTCAGATGGAACGTTATGGTAAGTACATAACTTCTAATTTTAGCATGTCATATCAATAGAGAAAAATTAAATGAGAGGGCAAAAAGTACAACCTGCATTAGAAGTAAAATACTTTCAATGACTGATAACAGAAATTTACTTATAGTGAATATTTATAATATTTAACTGTATCCAGAAAATAATAAAAAATAGAGATTGACGCACACAAATCTAAATATTCCTGTTCTGTAATCTTATGGTAGTAGGAAAGGCAGAAAGGTATGTGAAGAAGGAAGCACACAAGGGAAATCTTCTTTTGGCTTTTTTCCCGGTTAGGGGTCGCCACAGTGGATCACTTGTCCGCCCATGATTGGCAGTGGAGTTGTATGGTGTCGATTTGCCCGCCCGGAGCCCAACCTTCCACAGAAGGTACAAACATGCACGCACTCACGCCTAGGGCCAATTTAGAGTATCCATTCCACCTACAGCATGTCTTTGGGATGTGGGAGGAAACGGGAGCACCCGGAGGAAACCCACGCGACCACAGGGAGGACATGCAGACTCCACACAGAAGGCACCCCAGCCAAAGATCAAACCGGAGAGCCTCTTGCTGTGAGGCAGCAATGCTAACCGCTATACCACCGCGGCCGCCCGAAGCACACAAGGGAAATAAGAACTCAGATTAACAGTAAAATGCAGCAAGCTAAGTATGATGCATAGGTTTTGCATATTGTGATATGTAAATGTCTTTGTTGGATTCAGCAAGTATGAAATGAGTATTCTTGTATAGTAAGGAAACGAGCGAGGCAAACTATATTAAGTAGCAGTTAGAAGTAGTGTGTGTATGTGTGTGTGTGTGTGTGTGTGTATATGTATATGTATATAATATATATATATATATATATATATATATATATATATATATAAATATATATATATATATATATATATATATATATATGCATATATAGATATGTAGATGTAGATATATATATATATATATATATATATATATATATAAAATAGAGAGAGAGATATGTATAAATATATGTATAGATAGATGGTACTGCAGGAGATTAATACAAAATGTGCTTTCAGTTTTGTTTAAAAAGAGTATAAAATAGAGTGTGAGGATATTTTACTAATTCATAGTGGTAAGCAATTAATCTCACAGTTTTTTTCCTTTAAAAATAAGGTTGCTGCATAGAAATCCGTGTCGTAATGGGGATGCATATTTTTTTCCCTAAGGAAAGAAAACAAAGTACGAGTAAGTCTCAGTAATTTACATAACTAGTCAGTTTTAATGTCAGATTTCAATAATCTAATCCAACGTAATGGCAGGTGCATTTTAGAAGAGAAAAGATGAGGTGGTACAACTCTTGCAGTAATCATTTCACTTTGGTATATTATCAGGATGTCAAATCATAAGGAAGGTCCACAAAGACATCTAGGAGCTGTATATTAAATGAACTGTTATATAATGTTATAAAAAGTTAATCGTGTCTATATTGGTAGCAGCATTAGTCATACTTGGGAGTCTATGCATATCTCTTTCTGTGTTCAGTGGTTTGACTCATTTTAGTGAGAATGAAAAAGGTCAGATTGTTGTACGTGCAAATGCTTAATATGTTGTATTAGTCGTAGGGAAGTGCCATGATAAGAGCCACAATGTAACACGTCTTTTCAGTAAACAAATCATAAAATGTTTTGTGGTTGTGTTGGCCCAGAATTTATAAAATAAAGTAAATGTCAAGCTAAAAAAGGATGGTGCGTGTCAGTGTCGAAGAAGTGAAATATATCCAAGTTCCTTCTTTTCAATTCCAACATGGTGAATGTCTGCCTTTAAACATGTTGGGTAACGTTTAATTTTGGAAACCAAGATAACATGTTCTGCAGAAAATTTCTGCTCTAGGGACAGAATTTTATAAGTTGCGAGACATAAACAAAAAATCGTATTTATTAAAAAAAAGGTGATATTAATGATGATCAGGCAGAGATGGAAGATATAAATTGATTTCTATGTAATTCTTAATTCAGTCAATCTGCTAGACACAAATTTATTATTTCTATAAATTATAGAAGCTGCATAAGATAGTGAATAATTAGCATTAGAATATTATGTAATATTTCGGTTCTTAATATCTATTTCTATAATAGTCATATAATGCTACTAAAAATTATTATATTAAATAATATAATGGTATTAAAATATATGATTTATGATTGGTACAGATATTATGACTGTAGCGACAAACAAAAAATGAAACTGATTTATAAATATCTAGGGATTCAGGAAGACCACATCTGGAGGTAAGAGCTGTGGGAAATGAGATGTTTCCATAATGTGGGAAAATGCAATTCAAAGACATGTTAGCTGCAGTGAGGGAAGACCTCATTATCAGCTCATTTGCATTTCTGTGAATCACCCATAGCTACTCTGAGTACAAACCAGCACTTTCCTGTGGTTGTCACCATCGGCACCTCCCCCATTCACTTTCCCAGACCCCCCCCCCCCCCGGATGCATCTCTTACCTGTCCCCCTAGTCTGCCTCTTATTTTTGTCTCTGCCCGAGTAAATCTCTGATCCTTACAGTCAGTCAATAATGACCAATGTTAGAGTTTCATTCTTATTGATTGTAAAGTGCATCATGATGTTAGACCCATTGCTGTGCTAACTTTTTAAGTGAGTCTAAGTTGTTGTTGTTGTTGTTGTTGTGTCTTTCGGCTTTTCCCGGTTAGGGGTCGCCACAGCGGAACTCCGGTTCGCTAATAATTGGCAGTTGATTTTTATGTGACGAGTTGCCAGCCCTGACGCACAACCTTCAACAAAGGTACGCCCATTCACGCATGTCTCCATGCAGAAGACGCTCTAGCTGAGTCGAACCGGACAGCGTCTTACTGTGAGGCGACAACGCTACTGCAGCACCACCACAGCGGATACTAAGCGAGTCTAAGTAATAGTTTGAAAGTATCCTTGAATTTTACAGAATATTGCTAGTGTTTTACATATGCACTGTCCATTGTGACTCGCATACCATTGCAATCAGTGAATAATACCAGGTGTTATTTACGTAGAATGTAAAAAGTACACTCCAAAACAAATCTGTTAGTTAGCAGAGAGGGTTGCCAAGCTGCTTTCTGTGCCAAAGATACAGTGTCCAAAATTGTCCACGTTTTACTTTAATTCATTTTGTTAAAGACTTAATGTGTTAAATATTCCTGGTGTCTAGTGATGGTGCAGAGGACTAATACTCTATTCAGGAACTGGGCTGTGTATCAAGGGTACATGGTTTGAATCCATGGTGGTCTAATGGTAGTGTAGAAAAGTAAAGCTGTGCTACACACTGTTTGAGTGCTGAGGGTACATGGTTTAAATAATGATATAAGGAGTACCCCTTGTGTCTAGCTCCCCACCCATCCCATGTCTTTCATGCTCCTGCTACAAAACTTGTTCTGTTTATAAGTGCCTTAATGATGCAATATAAATATTACCCTGGTATCTAGTGTTCCCTCAATATTGCAGGCTTTGCTTGTTAGTCTAGGGAAGTGTGGCCGTATGATGGCCCCATACCCAGTCACACTTATGAACAAACACACACACTGTCCCCACAACCACCTGCCTGCTACACTCCCCAGCTCTCATTTCTGACGCACTATCACCCGTTAGAAGCAGTGGGTAATTGTGAGCATTTTACCACATTCATTAACACGGCCAATCAAGGTAACTTGCACAGGTGAGCAATTTTCTAACGATCCCAGTTGCTTGCATGCTTACTGCAGGCATTTGGGGGGGGGGGTGTACATGGCTATTTAGCATAAGCCACTTTCCAAGAATGCTTCATTTGCGTTTGCAGTATGCCACAGAGGACAGCTCACCATAGTGCTTCATCAGTTTGTGGTAGAGCGCTGTGTAGGGCTGTCTCTGAATCAGAAATGGTTACAGTGACAGGTGTACACCAAGCTTATTTTTTGTATTAACCTTTCTGAAATTGGCCCATTCTGTTACTGTATGTATTAGAGGTGTAAGGGTTTGCCTGAAAATTGAGTAATATGAAAATATTCTACAAAGACTGAAAAAAATGCACATAAGCAGAGATGTATAAGCCATGTATCCTCTAAGAAGGTGGAGTTTTACCCTGTTTTGTGATGTCATCATATACTTCAAATTTGGCAAAAGGAGGATTATTAGACAGCCACTGGCTAAATTTGGTGTCAAATTTTGCTAGGGTTTCTTTCAGTAATCTGTTTGCTGTAGCAGAAGGTATGCAAAAAATGTCCAGCAAGGAACTTTGTTATCCTAGTAACTGAAGTTTGTGAGACACGTCTTATTATATGGCAGAAAATCTTTATAAGTCTCTTTATCTCATTATGTCTTTGTCATCATATTTCAAATTTGAAAGAGTTATTTTAATAGTTCATAGTTGTTGTTGTAGTCTTGTGTCAGTTTTCTCACCATTTTTGTATTAGTAATACTTATTACAATGTGATGTTGGCAGAACAAGACCGTGAAAAGTAGGCCTGCTAAATACATATTCGCAGTATTAACAATGGAGGAGGAAGAGGAGGGATATTTACTAAATCTAATCAGTAGAGGCTCATGCATAAAATAATGATTTTACTCTCTTCACTGAATAAAGGGATCTAAAAGAGATTCCAAATGTAAAGCTACATATGGAGCCCTCCTGCAGTCATTGGCCAGGTGATCATTGATCATAACGGTGAACTTCAAAGATCACTAATGAGCTGTCATGGTGGCTTGACTTTGAGAATAGCAAGAAAGTGAGGGTTGCATTGTATTTTCCCCTTGTGCAAGTTTGAGCAGTGAGTGGAGTTGATTTAGTTTGGGGGTGCTTGGCCTCCTTGTAGAAAATGTTTTCCTACCTTGGAGGCGTTGCTGCTGTGAGTGGTTACTTCCCAAGACTTTCATTGTGTTGGGTTCAAATAATCATTTGTCAATTAAATGAGATGCAGTTATGGTCACTATGGGCATACCTTCGTTGAAGGTTGTACGTCAGGGCTGGCAACTCGGTATGTAAAAATCAACTGCCAATCATTAGCGGACCGGAGTTCTGCTGTGGTGACCCCTAGCCGAGAAAAGCCGAAAGACACGTACATACAATTCCTGCTTCACAGCATAAAGACCCACAGTTGGATTCATTCTAGAATTCTTTGAGAACAGAGGGGAAAACAGATAGTACTTCTTAATATCACAAACTAACTTTTTTTAATAAATCTTGAGGGAGTGCAAGTTTCCTGAAAAGAATCCGAGCAAGTTCGAGGCTGGAAATTCTTGTCACCAGCGTGATCCTCAGTACTTGCGTATTATTGCAACCAGGGCCGTTGCAAATTTTGCATACTTTCATAGAAACGAGGCCATGAAATACAGTAAGGTAGTATTCAGAGTCTATATTGCTGTGGAATAATTTGGGATTACCTTTGGGAAGAGAAACGTTTGAGAAAATCCTCTTCCTGTGTTTGGCGTGCATTACACATGCATGCTTGAATTGTCATGTCTGCTGTCGTTCTGACGAAAGGATTCTTTTCACTTTGTGGAAGGAATCCTTCAGAAAAGGCAAACACAGACACAGCACTGATGGTTTTGGTCAGCTGACAATTTGTAAAGATATGTTCAAGTCAAAATTAAAAAGCTGCTACATGCCACAAAATACAGGAAGAAGCGCATTTTTTTTGGAAGTGTTCTTACTACATTTACTCATGAACTGATTTTGAGTTTGTATTTATTTGTAAGGTATGGCCAGTGCTTCAGAAATAGGGACCTAACCTAAGAAAGGCAGCAGTCCTCGTCTTTGAGAGATTTACAATTTGGTAAGGTTGCAGGGTGTATTTGGGGCTCGCTTTCCCTTAGCTGACGTCTTCTTGAGAAATACAGCTATTGCAAAGTGGTGCGCCACTGTGGAGTTTGAGAAGCAAAGAGACGTGGCACCCAGAGGTACAAAGTCTCAACCTAACTCCTCTTCCTGGCTCATAACCACAGTGACAGACTAATGGTTACTTCTTGACAGACCTCTTTTTATGTTGTGACTTTTTCTGCACACAGCGTCCCTAATTATGGTTCTGTGAAAATCTGGTTGTGATACGTAAGAGTATAAACCAAGAGTATAAACCACCGGGTTTCACCTGCAAGTAAAATAGCAACAAACCATTGAAAAATAGTTTTTTGTAATATTAAAGAACTAAAACATTAATAGAAGCATTGGCAAAAAAAATGTTTATCCAGCATGAACAACAGATATGCTATGATTCAATATTACCATGTTAGCCAGCAAACATTGCCTTATGACTCTTCCTGGATCCTAATATTTGGGAAATGAAAGTCTGTCGAGTTGGAAATCCTCCATTTGTTGCAGTTCTGTGTGAAGTCCTCCACTCTCTGATGGTATGCCTCAAAAAATGGGGGTAGCATGTTGCTCAAAGAAGTGTCTTTATGCATGAAAACTGGATTGGAAAAAGAACCAAACTAGCAAACCAACTGGGAAGTGGGACCGCTTAGCATGGAACATAATCCCCTGACTAGATTCTGACTCTCCAGTTTAGACAAGCTGAGTTATGGTATAGCCAGTTTACTGGTTCATCTGGTGCACAGATGTAAAATAAGCCAGCAACAGAGATAAAACTGACTGGTTCAGCCAGTACACAAGTATTTTATCCCCCTCTTTTACTCCTGTAAATTATATATCCCAGTATGTTTACATCTTGGTGGTGGTTGTCTTTGCACTGTGTTTCATAGGTAAGTACTAGGCTATCGGCCCTAGGGCCCATACAAGCCTAGCCAAAAAATGTACCCTGGCTTTCGCCACCCAAGAAAATTATTTACCTGTGCCCCTGTCGAGCAGAGCCACAGAAGTGATCCCCGGGGTGAATTTCCGATTTCCCATCCAATCAAGATTTTTTTTGAAGAGCGCCAATGAAGAGCTCTGTTTGACATAGATAGGTAGTCTGTTCCAGAGTATGGGAAGTCTCTGGGACAGGAAACTATCCCTCCAGCATGTTCTGTTTATTGTGGTGACAAGGTTTAGGTCTCTAGAGCGTGTAGCTCAGAGGGATTGGGATTTCTTTAAGTGGAGCATGTCCAACAGCTCTGGGTTTGACATAGCTTTGTATGTTAGGCAGAGATCGCCCCTGAGTAGGCGATATGCGATGGAGTAAAGCTGTAGTTTTTTGAGACGGTCTGCATAGGGCATCTGTTTGAGGCCAGTAATCCTCTTTGTGAGGTATTTCTGTGGTCTTTCCAGTTGTTGTAGATGTCTTGCGAGGTACATACCAAAAGGGGTGTTGTACTCTATAATGGGTCTAATGAGTGATGAGTAGAGGGGAACAATGACCTCTCTTTTTCTGGATGAGAATCCTTTTGTGATGAGATGAGCCACGTAGAAGGATTTCCTGACCACTGTAGCGATGTGATTATCAAAGGAGAGACTACTGTCTACCTGTGTCTCAAGGTCTCCTATCACAGTTTCGGCATTAAGTAGACTACCAGCTATGTGGTAGTTCATGGGTACAGAGTTTTTACCAAAGGGGATGACCGTACACTTTTTGGCATTGAGCTTCAGGCCATGGCTTTGACACCACGTATCTGTCTCAGTGAGGCCCTTTTGTAGTTTGTCCACATCGTTAGGAGTTTTGATTATGGCTTCTAGTTTGCAGTCATCTGCAAACTTTGTTAGCCAAAGACCTTCTGTGTTGGCCTGCACTTCAGAGAAGTAGATACCAAACAGGAGAGGACCCAGGACAGAACCCTGTGGTACTCCACTTGTCACTGGTCTGATGTCGGATTTGGAATCCGCTACTTTCACAGTGTGGGTTCTGTCCATGAGCCAGTTGGCAACCCATCTTGTGACATAGGGATTTATACCTAGTTTAGTGAGCTTATCTATAATTTCAGAGTGGGGGATGGTGTCGAAAGCCTTGGCGAGATCTAGATAAGCTGTGTGAACCATTTTACCCTCATCTATGGCTTTGGTGACTGCTTCAAAGAAGTCAATCGGGTTTAGGAGACATGATCTGCCTTTTACAAATCCAAACTGGGTAGGGTCCAGAGTTTGGAGATTACCAATGTCTTTGTTTGAGTTCCACGATGATACATTCCATGGCCTTGCAGACCAGGCTTGTCAGGCTAACGAGGCGGTAGTTCCCGGGGTCCGTCGTGGCTCCCCCTTTGTGGAGTGGGATAACCGTTGCGGTGCACCATTCAGTGGGGACAAAGCCTGAGGTGAGGCTATGATGAACATGGTACTTAGGTAGGGTGCCAGTTCATTCTGTAGTTCATGTAGAATGCAGCCTGGGATATTGTCAGGTCCCATGGATGCTGTGTTCTTGGCTGTGGATAGTGTGTTTTTTACCTGTGCAGCCGTGATTATAGGAACTTTGCATTCTTCCGGTATAGAGATGGACCCTCTAGGGGGTGAGAGGGGGGTAAAGTTAGCACTGAACCTATCTGCTAGGATGTTGGCAATATCAGTTGGTTATGTATATTTAGTGACGTTGTACTGTAACTCAGAGCAGATCTGAGTGATGTTCATCGTGTTTCACTGTTGCAGTCATGACTGTAGGGTTCTCCCCCGCCGGCAGGCAGTCCTCGGTCGGCCAGAATCCCAAAGTCTGGGTCCGGCATCTGCTGCTCAGCCATGCTCCCTGATGTCAAAGCGCCAGGAGTACAAAGCTGACAGCCGACGCCATGTTCTCCAGTCTTTCTTGCCGTGCGGTGATAGCAGTTCAGAAGTGCCGGTCGGCTGACTCCTGACAATTTTTTATAAACGTACTTCAGTCTGAAGACTTTCTTCTCCTACTCAAAGCTAAGTACCCCGTTGGGGAAACTTTTTTTTCTTGCTCCAGTCCGATGTCAGAAAAAGTTAATAATTGTATTTCATGTAGGAAGCAAATACCTCATAAGGATTTTCATTCTTACTGTATTCCTTGCTTAGGCCCTGACCACAACGTAGCTAGTTGTCCGTTTTGTGCTAGATTCAATCAACGTACGATTAAACGAAGGTACGATTTTGCATTTCATTACTTCGGTAGGCGTTTTAATTACAAAATGTTGTCGGATACGGTTCCGGCTGCCGGAGTTCACAAACGACGCAAGGATAAAGACGGGCGTCCGAGGTCCAAATCAGATGATGTTGTACAAGCAGAGCCAGCTTCAGGTTTGGCCGTCGTCAGTGAGGTGCTTTTGCAGCCCCTGTCGTCGGCCATTTCGGAACCGATGGCTGAAACGGACTCCCACGAGGAGCCAACTAGGCCTTTGAATATTTCTGTTGCAGGACCTTCAGACAATGCTCCTTCGGATGGGTCCGGAGCAGCTGTGCAGGTACTGGCTTCCGAAGGGGTTTTCAGGCCAACTCAGCTTCTAATAAAGGCAAAGCCAAAGACAAAGGCAAAGACTCCTTCCAAATCAAAGACTGCAGCCCAGGCCTCTTCTGATCCGGCACCCAAGTCTCAGAAACAGTTACTTAAGATGGCGGAGGACTTACTTACCATGATTAGGGGTTCACATCCCCCTCCAGATAAAAGGCCAAGGCAGGAAGTGTATTATGACTACTCTGATCAGGCTTCTGTTTCTTCAGTTTCTTCTTTTGACCAGGAATATTCTTTCCCTCCTTATGAGGATTCTGATGCTGAGGAATCCATTCCTTCAGCTTCTCCCCCTGAGGATTTCTCTTTTGGGGAAACTTTGCATGAAATGAGGGAACATTTTCACTGGGAAGGACAGGAGTACTCGGAATCTAAGAAAAGACTAAGGGATTTTCTTCTTCTTCCCCAACAATAGACCCCTGGCTATTCCTCCCATTTTGGATATTGTGGATGATGCTTTTTCGGAGTCTAACTTAACTCCTGACTCTTTTTCCTCCAGCTCCTGTTAAGCCAGACAGATATTATAGGGTTCCTGATTCCCACCAGTTTTTATACAAGAACCCTACTGCTGATCCTGAAACCATTTCTCAGGGCCCTAAGGGGGTTAAGGCCGCTTCTGATAAAAACCCCATTCCCACTGAGAAGGATTCCAGATCTTTAGAAAGATGGGGCAAAAAAGTGTACACTTCAGCTACTTTATCTATTAGGGCTTTAAACTGTCAATTTCATATGTTGAAATACCAGCAATTCCTTCTGTCTGTTTTGAAACAAAAGCTAACTTCCATTTCCGCCTGTGCAGATGATAAGGAATTTTACATGACTTAATGCATGCCACTGAACAAGTTGGGAAGCATGGTTTACACTGTGGATTTGATGCCTTAGAGGCTTCTTGTAGGGCTGCTGCCTCTGGTACAGTCATTAGAAGGCATGATTGGTTAAAGGAACAAAACTTGCCAGATCAAGTAAAAGCTAAGTTATTGGATGCTCCTGTTCAGCATAATGTTTTGTTTGGATCTAAGGCTGAAGAGGTGATAAAGAAGATGGAGGACAAGGCAAAATCAATGCAAACGGTTAAGGATTTCTTACACGTAGAGCCACCCAGATTTGGTAGGAATTGGCCTACAAAAAATTGGTCCTTTCCCAATTCAGACAGGCCTCAGAGGGGTAGATACAGACGCTCCTGAGGAAGGCCTCAAACGCAAGCCTCTTATAGACCAAGACAGTGGACTGCTTCCACCCCTAGGGGAGGAGAGGTCAGGCCGCAAGCTCATAGAAAACAGGCTCAATGACTCCCTCTGTTGGGCTGCAGGAACTTCTTGCCTGGAAGCCCCTCTCGGAGGAAAACTTTCTCTTTTTCACCTAAATTGGACTCATATAACCCAAGACAAGTGGGTTCTGGATGTGGTTTCCAGAGGTTACAAATTCCATTTTCATACCCTACCAAGACCAAGCGGATGGCCAGATCTACCAAAACATCAATGGTTAGAGGCCTTAAACCAGGTGGAAGCCCTCTTGGCTATGAAAGCCATAGAACTGGTTCCACTTTCAGAAATGGGACAAGGTTTTTACTCGAGGCTCTTTCTAGTCCCCAGAAAGCAAAATTCATGGAGACCCATTCTGGATCTGTCAGTCTTGAACACTTTTCTCGAAATACCAAAATTCAAGATGCTTACTCTACAGCAGCTACTCCCAATGCTGACCAAAAATGCATGAATGGTAACTATGGATTTAAAGGAGGCTTATTTACACATTCCCATCAGGCAGGAGTGCAGAAAATATCTCAGGTTCAAGGCCAGATCGAGACATTATCAATTCTCTGCACTGCCCTTTGGATTGTCTACTGCGCCCAGGGTCTTCACCAAGTACCTGGCTGCAGTAGTAGCTTATTGCAGACTCAAGGGAATTCAAATTTACCCTTATCTGGACGATTGTCTTATTCAGGCAGACAGCAAGGATGTCTTACTCCAGCATCTAGAATTTGTTCAGAAACTTCTCAAGTTCCTGGGATTCACTGTAAACATAAAAAAGTCAAATTTGACACCCTCGCAACAGATAACTTTTCTGGGTGCTCTTCTAAACACAACAACCCAGATGGCATTTCTGACATACGAAAAACAATTACAGCTGGCTTCAACTTTCAAAACATTGGCAACATTAACTCAGCTATCTGCAAGGAAATTCCTGCAGGCTTTGGGTTACATGGCCTCCTGCATTCTTCTCGTACCATATGCAAGACTACATATGAGGAAAATACAGTGGTACCTAAAAAGTGTATGGTCTCAGCATTGCCACAGTTTAGACATACAGATCACTGTCCTGCCTTGTCTTCAAAAGGAATTCCTTTGGTGGTCCAAGGCATGTACTCTAAACAAAGGGAAACCATTCAGTCTGCCTACAGCCAGTCAGATACTAACCACAGAAGCCTCAGATTATGCATGGGGAGCCCATTTGCAGAGCAACTGTCTGCAGGGCCTTTGGACAAAGGATCAGAAGCACCTGCATATCAATTTAAAGGAAATGCTAGCCATTCAGAATGCTCTATTGGCCTTCAGGAATCTTCTACAACCAGGGCAACTACTCATACGGACAGACAACACCACAGTTATGTGGTACATAAACAAGCAAGGGGGATCACATTCCTATCCCCTTTGCAGACTAGCCATGAATCTATGGAACACAGCTCTAGCTTGCAAATTGGAACTTCAAGCTCAGATTCTACCAGGGAAGCAAAACTTCCTGGCAGACAGTCTGAGCAGAAACCTGTCGGACCCACACGAATGGATGCTGGACACTGAAACATTCAAGATGATTACAGCAGTCTGGGGATGTCCTCACATAGACCTCTTTGCATCCCACCTCAGTCATCAACTACAGATTTTTTGCACCAGGACATTCACGAACTAGCTTGGAAAGTGGATGCACTATCATTCAGTTGGAGAAACCTCTCTCGGTATGCCTTCCTGCCTTTACCTCTTCTTCCACGGGTGTTATTAAAGATCAAACAGGACAAGCCCAAGATGATAATTTTGCTTGCCCCAAATTGGCCTTGACAGTTTTGGTACCCAACACTGAAAAACCTTTCTCTGGAGCCCCCTTGGGTTTTACCGCAGACTCCGAACCTTCTGTCCCAACACCAGGGTCAGGTTCTACACTCCCATGTCAAAACATTCAACCTGGCGGCCTGGTTAATCCAGGGTCTGTGATTCATTCTCTCCTACCCAAGCAGGTTATGGATGTCATTTTAGAAGCCAGATGGCCTAGCACTAGAAAATCTTATGCAGGAAAATGGAAAAGATTTTGCACCTGGATGCAGGCTCAGGATTCGGACCCTCTTATTTCTGACATTCCTCTGATTTTACTTTACCTGACAGACCTCTTACATAAGGGTCTCTCTTTTTCTTCCATAAAGATACATGCCTCTGCTATTTCTGCTCATTATAATACAGACCCTTCAATCTTTTCCAACCAGCTCATGAGACAGTTTCTCAGAGGAGCAAAGAACTTAAGGCCCCCTAGATCTCCACCCATTCCTGCCTGGGATCTCAACTATGTTCTGGAAAAACTCACCTTACCTCCTTTTGAGCCTGCTGCCACATCTGGCATCAAGTTTTTATCTTGGAAGACAGCCATCCTGTTAGCTCTGACCTCTGCCAGGAGAGTTTCTGAGTTGCAGGCTCTCATGGCTGTGGAACCTTATATTATTTTTCATCAAGACAGGGTGTCTCTAAGGACTAATCCTACTTTCATGCCTAAGGTGGTTTCCAAAGTGGCTTTAAATCAAACTATTCACTTGCCAACTTTTTTCCCCAAGCCTCAAAATAAGGGGGGAAGGATCTTGCATTCCTTGGATGTACACAGACAACTACGTTTTTACCTGGACAGAACCAAGGACATCAGGAAATCAGAGCAATTGTTTGTTTCTTATGCTTCAAGTTCCCAAGGTAAAGCCATTTCAAAACAGACCATTTCAAAATGGATTGCTCATGGAATCAGATTTTGTTATTCACACCATGGAAAGCAAATCCCAGGGTGTATAAGGACTCACTCTACCAGAGCTGCTGCCGCTTCAGCTGCCTTCCTTAGGGGAGTTCCTGCCAAAGACATTTTGGAAGCTGCAACTTGGAGTTCAGTGCATACTTTTTCTAAGCACTACGATCTACCTCTCTACTCTAAGTCTAGTGCAGGCTTTGCTTCTGCAGTCTTGCAGGGCCTTTTAGCCGCCCCCTCTACTTTATGACCACCTCCCTTTTATTCTGCTTTGGGATTCAACCCTACAGTCATGACTGCAACAGTGAAACACTATGAACATAGTACAGTTGTGTACACTTACCATAAATGTAGATGATCGAGTGTCTTCAGTGTTGCAGTCTGGGTTACCCTCCCTCCTGTCCTCTCTTATTTTTTCTTTTCTGTGGTTCCCTTCACCCTTATTCTGAGGTGTATTTGCAAAGGGTATGGGATCTTACTCATTTTGGAACACCTGACATCTGGGGCAAGAAAAACTGGAGAACATGGCATCGGCTGTCAGCATTGTACTCCTTGTGCTCTGACGCCAGGGAGCATGGCTGAGCAGCCGACGCCGGACCCAGACTTTGGGATTCTGGCCGACCGAGGACTGCCTGCCGGCGGGGGAGAACCCTACAGTCATGACTGCAATAGTGAAGACACTCGAACATCTACATTTGTGGTAAGTGTACACAACTGTACTTTCCCATTTAGATTCTTGACATAGCTGTAGAATGCTTTGTGGTTGTCTTTAGAGTCAGTGGCAATTTTGTTTTCGTAACTAGCTTTGGAGGATTTTATGAGGGATCTCAGCTTCTTACTGTGATTGACCAGGGAGTTCCTCCAGTCATGGGATTTTACTCTTTTTTGCAACAGTTTCTTTCTTCTGTTGTAGAGTTTGTTTATGGCAGAGGACCACCAGATTGGCTTCTTTTTTTTGGAGGATAACATCTTGATTCTATTAGGGATAGCATGATCCATGCACTTGTGTAAGTGCTTATAAAGTGCATTTGTGTAGGATTTGTCAGTCATACCTCTATTGTCCGTCTGCATGTGTGTCATGGTTTGCCACTTCTGTCTTAAGAAGTGTGAAGTTGGCTTTGGAGAAGTTTTTTACAATGGTTTCCCTAATTGGGGGTGGGGGTGGGATGTGGATGTCTAGGCTGATTAGCTTGTGGTCTGATCTGACCGAGGAATTGATCTCTGCTGTGGAACACTGGTTTCCCATGTTGGTAATGACTAGGTGTAGGATATTGCTGCCCCTGGTGGGGGTGTGAATAAGTTGATCCAAGGCGTTGGAATTTATGAATTCTAGAAAACGTTGAGCAAACGAGTTGGTACATGAGTAGTTTTTCCAGTTAATGGTGGGGTAGTTGAAATCGCCCATTATTAGGGTGTTGGGTTGTACCTTAATACTTTCCAGTGTATCAAGAAATGAGGAGTGTGAATCCTGGGGCATGGTGGGGGGTCTGTAGCAAGCTACAGTTTGAATTGTGGTCTTGCCCAGAGTTAGTTTCATTTTTTGTTGCTGCCATAATATGAAGTCATAGTTTTTACAAATCTGGCCTGTAGGCATTGGTATTCATGAACTTCCATTTTTCTTCTTTCTTTTCATGTTTTGCCTCATGTACACTGACACTGTATTTTTTTCTACTTACCACATGTCTCTGCTGTACTCTTGTAGATGTTCCATCACTAATAACTGAGGCATTTTGAGGGTATAAAGATTTGGATTACTGTTCTTTTTTCTGTGCTTCATGTTGAAATTAGTTGATATAGTTGCTGTTGTGTCCCCTTCCACACAGTTGCTGCAGAGCAAAGCGTCACATCAGCATATGGGACTGTGGTCTCCAAGTGCATTCTCAGTGAAGCCAGAGTCCTGAGCTCTGCATACCCTTACCATGGACATATACAGCACCTTAGCAAGTATTGCTGTAACTAAAGTTTTTCAAAACCATTTTCCAGTTACTCCTCCTCTGGTATTCAGTATTTCAGTCTTTTGTTTGTTTTTCACAACATCTATATTCCCTCCCTGCCCCTCTCTGAACCTGTTGATGCTCTGTATTTCCTATTCCCTACAGCTCCTTTCCTTTCATCATGCATCTCTTACACTATAGCAGCAAAGCAGTCACAACTGTGTATCATTCATTGAGGACACTGCTACCTAGCATCTGTTTCTATCTCATAAAACCATTATACACCCCCATTACTGGCTCTCATATTTGTATCTCTTGTCTGATTATCATTTCACTAATCAGATCAAATATCAGTAATTAGTTTCACTGCAATCATTTATCATAGCAATCACCCGTGCTAGCATGTATGTACAACTTATTATCAATCGACAGATTTTTTTTCAATATTTCAGTTATGATAAAGATGAATGGATTATGTGAGAGAAGACGTACGACAGTCGGGCATGAGTGTTGCAGAAAGGTAGGAGAGAGTCATTTTATAGAGAAAGATGGCGACAGTTGACACTACACCCCAAACCCATTTGGGGGGAAAGAGGATTAAAGATGATGAGTTATGACAGCCTACCTTTATTACATTAAGAATGTCCATTTTTTGAGCTGTGGTTACCTTAGAAATGTGCCTTCTTTTGTTACATCTCTGATAAATATGGGGTTTATCAGGCAGTTAGCCCAGAGGTTATGGTTACGAGCTGTCGTTCTTGAGGTAGAAGGTTTGATTACTTCAGCCGTCTTTCGTGTACCATGTGGCCTTGAGCAAGTCACTTAACTAGACATTGCTCCCAGGTTGCCCCTGAAGAGGTACTGTGTGTCCAGTGGTTGCTTTGCTATCTGCATGGTCACCAGATTATTGTGCAACTAAATCTTGATCTCGGGATACCCTAATACCATTCCTGTCATTTCTTGTTAATGTTAGTTTGAATTGTTACTGTACATTATTTGTATGATGTATTCCTTACCTTTTGCTTTGCTGTATTCTTGAATAATTGCTGTATTGTTTATATAACTGTTTTATCAAGGCAGTATGTTATATGTCTATTTAACCATCCATCCATCTATCCTTTGTTTACTGGGCTAGTCTCACTGGGCCTTTTCTTTTTTTTTTCTTTTTGTGTAAATACTATAGTTTTTCTATCCAGAAATCCACTAAAAGTGGACCCTCCCTAGCAGCAAGCAGCCTGGCCAGCAAAATAAAAATAATTCCCACTGTTCTCCACTTTCAGTGCCTCCATATAAAAACTGGATTGGGTCACAGAAGCATAGAAGCTGTGAAATGGTGCAACGTAAGGCACTGAGACGTATTCTACCATACTGTACCTCTCAGATTCTTACATTAGTATAGCTTATTCCCAGTCTTCACAACTTCAAGGATAGTGCTAGTGGTGGTAAGAGATATAGCACCCTCCCACCAATTTATGGCCACGACAACTCATTTATCAGTTGAAAGATGTGCCTGTTGAGGAAGCAGTAGACTGTCTCAGAACATCATGCCAGCACTCCTATTATTTCTTGTTAAGGCTTCTGTACTGTTTTGTTTTCTTGATGACTTCCATTTAACATTGATTTGTTTTTATTTGAATCCAATTGTGTCAACTTTCTGCAAGTCCTTTACGCAGCATTTCTTGTTTCATTCAGATGTTTTCTTGTGATGATAAACACACACATGTACAACACGTGAATACTGGTATGCCATACATGAGGTATCTTTTACTTTAGCTTTGGGGAACAAGTTTTGTGATAAATAGCAGAGGGCCTGAAAATGCAAATAGAGTATCTTAATCCTACAGTATAATTTATTTCATGTGTCAAACAAACTAGACAACCACTTTTAGCATGTATCTTTGTTTTCCTGTTTTGATTGAGTCACTGCCTTGTATTCATTTCATTCAGATGGGGTAGATGGCAGATTGTTGAAAAAGGCTTTTTGAGGGTTATTACAGTTTAATGAAGGGCTGTCTTAAGGGTGGTTTTCAGCTGTAATTGTGAAGTAAATTTTAATCTTTTTGTTTTCAGTATTTTTTTGTTACTGCAGTCTAGAGAGGGCAAGTTACTACATTTTAAGTTTGTAGTTTAGTTATATTTTAGATAGTATGTATGTATAGTACTGCATCTTGCTAATGTCAGGTCTGATGTGCCAGTACCATTTCTGGATTGACTAGTTACTGTTTGTGCTTTATTTTTTATTGTAGTTTTTTTTCCACTGTATTTACTGTAAGTTGAGAAAATTGGTTTAAGAATAAAATGCGTTCTTCTAAGAGTTTGTTGGCATATCTGCGAGCTAAACTCGACTTCTGTTTAATCTGTGGTACGTGTTTCCCTTACCTTGAAAAGCATGTGTAAATTTGTGACCTTCCGCTGTAACCAAGAAGAAAATAGATGGAAGGTGAATAGGAAATGCATGAGACTTGAAACTGACATGTAAAATGTTATTTCTTGCTTTTCATGTCAAAGGAAAGGTTTAATTGCTTGTCTGTATTTGAGTCCTACAGTGGTTTGGGTCAGAAAGAGAAGGGATATAAAATGCAATTACAAGACTTTCAAAGGAAGTAGTTCAAATGAGACAGAGCTTCGTTATACGTGGATATTTGAATGTGGGGGAAAATATTTACTGATTAGTTGGTATTTCTTCTATTGTGTGTGGAAAAGGATGTGATGCAGTCTGTTGTAACCCCCTGATTTTCTCAGGAAATAGAATGATGAGCTGATAAATAAGCATATGGAACTGAAACTAGTACAAAGCCAGTAAAGTTTTTACTTGGCTGATTTTTTTTTTTTTTTGACCATTTACATGAAAGTCTGTTGCTGGAATTCTGCCTCGTATAATTCTAATATCTTAGAATAATTAAGTCCAGTATTTCTTCAGTAAGAGGTAATGTACGCATTTAGATGTAGAGCAGATTCTTCTGTAAATATTCTTTTTGCAGAGCTGACTATTATTTTCATAATCTGTAATGGGATCTGGCTGAATTGGCCTGAATGTGTCAAAGACTTGTAAAAAAGTAAGAAGCCAGCAGGCATTAAGTTGTCACATATTTGGAACACTTGCATGCCCTTAAGGGATCATTTACATATTTCCCATGGGTGTTCTTCAAAGTAGGTTTAAGACATTTCATAGTAGGGACTCTGGTTTGCCTAAGCCTTTTTTTGCCTATCTGATTTTTCTGTGTGACTTTTTCACTTGCTGTTTTGTTATTTTTATATTCACTTCACATTGTCTTGACATGTGGGTATCTTTTGTGTAACAGCAGTGCCTTGACTTTATCACTTTTAAGATTGTGTGGCCAGTATTTATTATAGCAATAACCCACGCCTGGGTGTGGGTAATGCTGGAAACAAAGCCAACCGTGGGTAAATCCAGCATTACCCACACCCAGGCGTGGGTTATTGCTATTATACAATGACATTATTTAAGAAAAAAATAATTACTTTTCTTAAATAATGGCATTGTATAATACCTCCTTGCTGCCCTTCCGCAGCTGTCTGATATTCCGCGGAAGTTCTGATGTACTGCACATGCCTACGCAGTACATCAGAGCTGTGGGCAAAAGCAACGGAGAAAGCAAGATCTCCGTTGCTTTTTACTGTCTTGCTATGTTAAATGGGTTTAACATAGAGAGACAGCTTTAAAAAAAGCAACAGAGTATCTCCGTTGCTTATTTTAAAGCTGTCTCGCTATGTTAAACCCATTTAACATAGCGAGACAGTTTTGAAAAAAGCAATTGAGAAAGCAAGATCTCCGTTGCTTTTTACAAACTGTTTCGCTATGTTAAATGGGTTTAACATAGCGAGACAGCTTTAAAATAAGCAACGGAGATCTCTGTTGCTTATTTTAAAGCTGTCTCGCTATGTTAAACCCATTTAACATAGCGAGACAGGTTTTAAAAAAAAAAGCAACGGAGAAAGCAAGATCTCCGTTGCTTTTTACACACTGTGTCGCTATGTTAAAGGAGTTTAACATAGCGAGACAGCTTTAAAAAAGCAACGGAGATCTCCTTTAACATAGCGAGACAGTGTTTTAAAAAAGACTTATACTAATGGAAAATGTCCGGGCGACCGGACCTTTTTCCATTAGTATAAGTCGATTTACAACGTGCACGCTGGCCAATCAGCGTGCACGTTTTGGAATATTAATGGGGGGGGGTCATGGTATAATACTTATTTGTCCATCTATTATTTATTTTCTGAGTACAGGGTATTGGTTATCAAAACAGGTTCACAAAACTGTTGTGTCCTTTTCCAGAAGCCATTTCACCTGAGCAGACTACCAGTGGGATATTCAGTTTTATAATTTATATTTAGCTAAATCAAGGGTGATCATGTAACTGGTGTGTTTTGTCTCTAGTGCTAGCAGTGCTGCCATGCCAAGAAGAAGGCTGAGGGAAATTGAAAAATTCTGCCAACCTTCCCTGGAAATTATTTAAATGTCTGTGTGTCAAAATAATTTGAAAAGCAGTAAACATGAGTAAGGGGCACTGGAAGGCATTGTGGTTTATGGAGAGAGTGGTGAGAAAGGGGCTTGAGATTCTAGGTTAAAGACCTGTATCTGTAGGTAACCAGTGTGTAGTCCTAGTATGCATGTATGCATGTGGACATTGGAAGTCCATACTTAGGTCAACAGTGCACATTTCCTTTATTCTCTTGGGGTTATGTTGCATTTCATTAATTGGTTATTGAATTTTATTTGTGTGCACTTTTTGGTACTTCATCCAGTTTACCACTGGTTTGAATTGAGAGACCATCCCTGTGTTAGCCATCAGACCTATTGGGGACAGGAGATAGAGTCCAAGTACCATAGCCTCTCTTCCTTACAAACCAGGATGGTACTTTCTTTTGCAGTAGTGGGATTCAAATCCCAAACCTTCCAGTCATGTCGTAATCTTCGCATACTAATGGTAAGTGATGCAATCTATCACAATTATAGTCATTACATTTCATTTCTGTGGGTTTGATTTAGGTTGACAGTGTGTTTTTTTGGTGGGTACGTGTGTGTGTGTGTGTGTGTGTGTGTGTGTGTGTGTGTGTGTGTGTGTGTGTGTGTGTGTGTGTGTGTGTGTGTGTTTGTTTGTCTATATTAATATATAATGCTTTTTTCATTGCTGTTAAATAAGAAGTTGCTTTATCTTCTCAGTACCTGACATTATAATAGATGTGGCATAGGAAAGGCAGTGAGTAATGCTAGTTTCATAAAACTGAAAAGCATTTGAGAACATCTTATTTGCTAATTTCCAATTCTTCTTCTTGCAGCAAACCAATAAGGAACTCTGTAAGAGGGTGTCCTTATCTGCTGCTAGCCTTTACTAAACTATAAAGGAATGACTCAACTCCTTCTAATTATTACCCTGTTAGATCCCCAGTCTAAACAGTTGATGTCCTTTCCCTTTCAGCGCACACAGAGAAAAGCGATAAGTAAATAAACTCCTTGCTGTGTTTCTTCCTGTTTAGGAGGAAAAAAAGATTATGGTGAGTAACTGCTGATTAAAATAAAGTACAGTGTACAAAATAAAACATAATGAAAATAATTGCACTGTCAGACAATGGCACTAAGGCCCTTTAACCTTTCCAAGCATTGATTCTATACCAATAGAACTTATCCCTTGCAAGTCTTCCGTAATCCCTCATTCCAACCAATAGTGAATTCCACGCAGCTACTACTTTTTCATATAGCTTGTTGAGGATTTTCTCTATCTTAGCCCTAAACGTTCCCATAAAAAATCTTGTGTAGCTGTACATACATACCTAAAATAAGGTCACCTGGCTTGTATCAGTCATTTGCAGAAATTGTTCCTTGTATAGAGAACCTTTCCATGTAAGGCAGTGTCTGCATGTTACAAATCATTTTAGTAATTTTCCTTTTATGCTTCCAGTCTTCTTTACTGAGATTTATTGAAATGAAACCATAGTCAACTGCCGTAGTCTATTTTAGGTCTAATTATAGTGATGTAAATAGTTTTCATTACTACTTAATTTCATTATTTTATAAATTTCTTGGTGCAGACAGTCATTTTATTGCAGTCCTTCATAATATGATCAGCTATGTGACGTAAAAGTAAGACTATTATTGACCCATATACCCAACGCTTTAAATTGGTTTCCTTTTCAATACGTTTATTTTCAGTTTTATAGTAGGATTACAAAAGTGAAGCTCCAGAAAGAATTAATTTTCTTCATCTTGTCTGTATTAATTTTCATATTATAGGCCTTTATCTGTGTATTTTATTGAGTTGGGTATGACTAAAGTTTTTCCTGGTCCTCCCTGCTTGTATCATGTTTCCTGAGTTTGACATTACTGGCAGACAGTAAAAATGTGATGGTTTTGGGCTATCTGAAATATACAGACTAAATAGATACTGGCCCAGTATAGATCCCCGTGGTATACCCTGCTGTAACCCATTAGCCCATTACAGAACCCTGATATGCTGTATATTCAGTTTGCCATTGCATGTTGTTTAACCATTTACCTATCTTTCCTAGCAATTGGTTAAAAACATCAGTCTTGATTATTTTATTCAGTAATAAGATATAATCAGTTCTGTCAGAGGCTGTTGTGAAAGAAATAAAAATCACACCAGTCTGTATTTTCAGTTGCACAGTTGTGATGGCATTACTAAAGAATGGTTACAAGAAGTAACACAATTGTTTTTTACATATGCATCTTGATGTATATTATGCAAGGTCTCGTTTGTTCAAAGAACATAAATGCAGTCCCCAGAACTGTGAAAGTCTAAGTGCAATGTGAAGAAAAAAAATACAAAGCCCCAAATTGCCGTATGTTGGAAAATTCTTCCCTTGCCGAAGGGTGGTAACCTCAGAGGAAGAGTATATAAACAGGGTTGTGGGGCAGCAGCCCTGCACATAGAGTGTAGTTGGGAGCTTGGTCTCCTGAAAAAAAAAATGTTAATGTATAACAGCAAATTTCACATTTAAATGTTATGTAAGAAGACTTGATACTTTATCAGTTCCAGGACTTACATTATTGAGTCTTGAACTTCTGAAATTATGCAAACCAATAAAACCATTGAATTCCTCCAGTAAAGATTTCAAGACAAGGGATTCCATGTCCTTTCCTGTATTGGACTGTAGGCTGAGTCCTCAATAGGACAGTAGAATTATGTATGTCAACTTACCATAAAAGTAGGTGTCTGATCAGATCACTGCTGCAGTAGCCTAAACTATATAGGGGATGTCCTGCCAAGGATCAAACCAGCTAATCAGCTTACAAACCTACTCTGTCCCTGCCCTGTGCTGCCCCCCCCCCCATTTCCCTTTGGGTTCGCCATGTTCTTCCTACTATGATTTTCACTCTTTCAGAATTCTAATCCCTCTTTCCATTACTTTTAAATTTTTCTGTTCATTCTTTTCTTTGTTCAAGGCAGTTTTTGCCATATTCTCCTCATGTTCAGGAGCCCCTTGTGTAATTCACCCTCCTGTATTGTTTGTGTCCCCTTCCAGTATTAAGTGGTCATTTTAACTTCAATACTCAACAGCCTGAAAATGTTCATTTCTCTTTTTTTTTTTTTTTTTTTTTTTATGCCCCATATGTAGAAATCATGTATGCTATGCCTCTTTTTGAATTATTTTTTCCTAAATCTTTTGAGCCTACTTCTAGACTTCCCGTGCCTTTCCACAGTCTCAAAGCATGTGCATGATTTCTCCTTCTTTTGTCCTAACAACTTCAGCATCTACTCTGTTCCTTAACAAATTTCATGAGGGTTAGAAACCATCTATACATTTTTTTCTCTGGCTCTAATCTCCTGCTCTGTGTCCTTTCTGTACATCTTGTACCACCCGAATTGTAGTTTGCCAGTATTCTCCAATTCCCTTCGATACTCCCTCCCTTTCCCAGTTCCCTTATTGTTTCATGCATCTGTTTGGCCATTTGCCTCCTTAACCTCTCCCATTTCCTCCAGGGTGCCACCCTCTCCCCCTTCCTGCCTGTTTTTCTCCTATTGCTCTGTCTGTCTCCTCTTTTCTCCATGTGTCAGCCTGAGTGCCAAGTAGTTTCACAACATAGCTCAAGAATAATCTGTATTTCCTTCTACATTGTTTTAAATATTTCCTCACCATCCTTTTCTCTACATACTGTTATTATTACACAATCTTCTTGTTTAGCTATCCTCCAGATTTCATTTTTCTTCCCAATCTTTGTTCCTCCCCATTCTTCTGCTTCCCAGATTTTTGAGGTTTCCTTCACCTCAGATTATGCATCACAGTTCTTTCAGGGCTTCTTCATTCATTTAATATCCGTTAATAAGCTTCTCCATGACTCCCTCTACTGCCTTTTGCATATGTAAGAATATGTGAGAGCCCCCAGTTTCCCTTTTGCCTATTTATTCTCACCTTCCCTGAGGTGAATACACCTGGTGATAGTAGGAACCCTTGTCTGGCCCCCCTTTCTATCCTATTCCCTATTTATTTGAGCATTTCAGTTTTTGGGTCTTAGTATCTGGCCGGTGTCCAACATATCAACTTCTCCCCTACCAGCCTTACTGCAGTGCTTTCCATAGGAATTCCCACTTCACTATACAGAAGATTTTCTACTTGTCACAAAGGAAGATTCCATCCTTTCCTTCCTGCATGTGCATAAATTCCAGCAGAGCCCACTTGTTTATTTTCCTGCCTTCCTTCTTTAACAAAGCCATTTTGTCCTGCTCATTTTACTTTTGGCATTACATTATCTAGTCTTCCTGTCAATACCGTTGCCAAAATCTTGATGTCTACATTAATCAGAGACAGGCCTGTAATTTCCCATCTTTCTCCTCCCCATTTGGGTATCTTGGTTATCCTGGTCCTCCTCATACTTTTAGATATTTTACCTGTGTCCTGTATTCCCATATATTCCTCCTCTTGGACTTTCCACATTTGTAGATTTCTAGGGGGATCCATCTGCCCCCCCAGCTTTCCTCTCCTCCATCTTGAATACGACTTTCCTTCTCTTATCCCTTGTCACCTCTGCTTTCAGTTTGCCTTGTTTGTCCTGCAGTATACTTTCTTCATCATTCTTTCACTATTTCCATACTGAGACTTCCCTTCCTGTAGTTCATAAATCTTCCAGTAGTATTCCTTAAATCTTTCCCTGAAATATTCATTGTCCTCCCCTGTACCTCTGTGTCTTGTCTACTTTTTGTATTTCTCTGCTAGTTGTTTCCTTTGTGCCTCCCTCAGTATTCACCAGTAGTTCCTCCACTGTCGTCGTCAAATGTCTTGTCATGTAATACTTCTACTAATTCCATTCTTATTGCTTTTTTTCTGATCTATGGCACTTCCATTCTACTAACATTTTTCTGACTTCCTTCTGTACAGCCTCTCTCTAGCTCCTCCAGTTCATCAGTTTTTTCCCCTGACAATGACCTTGATCCCATCCCACCAGCACTCTTCCCATGTGTTCCTGTCTTTCATATTGTCCTATACACAGACACAACAACACAGTAATACCTTTTATTGGATTAACATAGCTCTTGCAGTTTCTCAAACTTTCAAGCTGGTATGAGCCATTCATCAGGAGTTACGTTACTGATGTTAAATACAGTGCTTAAATATCCACTTGTGCCTAGAAAGTGAAGGACATAATTTACTTCCATTTGGCTAAAATAAGAAATATGAAAATATCTGAAATAAGAAATATTGAAAAACATTAGTGTTGGAAAAATGCAGCTTGAAAGCTTGTGTAATTGCAAAACCTATGTTGATCCGGTGAAAGATGTAACATCACATTTGTGTTGCAGTGTCTGTGTATTTTGTGTTAGTGGACCAACATGGCATTTCTTTATAATTTTTTTCTGACATATTGACCCCTTTACTAATCCTTGCAATATTTCCTTGTTTGGTTCCTTCCATTTGTAGATAGCGATAGCTCACCTCTACCCCTGTGCAAGTGTTTTCTGTTCCTGTACATTTACCTTAAGTCTCACTGTTGCATGATCTCATGTCTTTTTCATATATTTGGCTCTTTCATTAGGTTTTCATTCTCTAAGAGCCTTTCTAACTTACTTGCCTGTAACAAAATATTTCTAGTGAAGATGCATTTACTTTCTGTTAGATAGCTTTTCATCCGTGTGTCTAGCCATCCTCCATTTTTCATTCCTTGGATTACTTCTTGTGTCATCTTTTTATGTCCCATCTTTCTGTACTACCTCTCTTTTCTGTGGTTCTGTTCCATTGCCTCTTGTCTAGCGAAAAGGTTCTTGAAGAATTCTTCATCTCCATTTGGTGCATTTATGTTTCCTATTGTCTAGTGTGGACATTGCACCCTTCCCTGCCAACCAGCTAAACCATCTGCCTGTCCTACTTTTAATCACTTTCTGCGTGGTTGTCTGAATCTCCCTCTGGAATGTAGTTACTACTGCCCTCTTTCTTCCACCTGCCTTGTTGTCAATTTCTCCCTTTAGGTAGCCATAACACAGTATCTTCTTTCCATGTCCGATTTTCAGTCTTGTTTCTTGTAATGGAGCAATGTCTTCCTCAGTCCTCTTTGACCTTTTTTTTTGCATTCTCCTCTTTCTGATAGAATTTCACAACCACCCAATCCAATGATCTGTGTAATTATGTCTTATTTTCCTTATTATTTTTGGCCACCACTGCCATCTGGTATAACCCTTCTTCCCATCCTACCTTCTGAGTTAAACGTTGTTTTCTTTGTCAGTTGCCTATGCTCACAACTTCCCAAGCCTCTGGTGAATCCCTTCCTTTTGGCTCTTGCATGTGCATGAATATGCACTGGATATGGGTAGTGTTCCTTGCACTAATATACTGCATGCCATCCCAGTACTGATTTCTTCCATTCATTCATCTGTCTTCTCCACTGTTGCTCCCCAGTCTGGTTCATATGCAAATAATAAGCTAGCTGCCGTTGTGAGCCATTTTAAGCCTATCCAATTTCCCTTCCAAATTTGAGAATCAAATCCTGTACCTTCTGTCTCTGAGGTAAACACCTTAACCATTATACCAACACCTAACCACTGTATAAATAAGTACTAGGTTGGCTGACTTTGTAAGCCATTTTCCCTTTCAAAGGTGAGAATCAGACACTATACCATGTGACTGTGAGGTAAACACCTTAACCACTGTGCCACCAGCTTAATTAACTGTCAGTCTATTTTTTCATAGGTTCATAGGTAGATACTAGGCTATCTGCCCTAGGGCATTTATAAGCCTAGCCAGAGTGTATTTGGCTTCCGCCTCCCTATTAGATTAGCCTACTGTGCCTCTGTAAAGTAGGCCACAGAAGATACCCTTTTAAGATTAGTTTACTGTGCCTCTGTCTAGCAGGGACACAGGAGAGATCCCAGGGGTGAATTTGCGATTTCCCATCCACGCGTCCAAATTTCGCTTGAAGAGGGTCAGCGAGGGGCTATGTCTAACATGAATTGGGATTCTATTCCAGAGTGAGTGGAGCCTCTGGGAAATGAATCTGTCCCTCCAGCATGCCCTATTTATTTTTGTGCTGAGGTTTAGGTCCCTGGAGCATGTAGCTCTAAGGGACTTGGATTTTTTGAGGTGGAGCATGTCCATTAATTCTGGGTTTGACATGGCTTTGTACGTCAAGCATAGATCGCCTCTGAGTAGGCAGTAAGCAACTGAGTAGAGCTGAGCTGGAGTTTCTTTAGTCGAGCTGCATAGGACATCTGTTTGTAGCCCATGATCCTCTTGGTGAGGTACTTTTGGGGTCTCTCCAGTTGCTGCAGGTGTCTGGTAAGGTACATCCCAAAAGGGGCATTGTATTCAATTATGGGCCTGATGAGTGACGAGTAGAGGGGCACAATGACCTCTCTTGATCTAGATGCGAACCCTTTCGTGATAAGGTGGGCTATATCGAAGGTCTTTCTAACCACTTTGGCAACGTGATTATCAAAGGAAAGATTACTATCTACG
Source organism: Protopterus annectens (assembly GCF_019279795.1). Taxonomy (NCBI): domain Eukaryota; kingdom Metazoa; phylum Chordata; order Ceratodontiformes; family Protopteridae; genus Protopterus; species Protopterus annectens. The sequence continues at coordinate 15,785,584 of NC_056729.1, read as the reverse complement.
TTGGTCCCCAAATCTCTAATTACTTCTTCCATACTTAATGGATTACCACCTATGTGGTAATTTGTGGGCACCTTGTTTTTCCCAAAGGGGATGACTATACACTTTTTAGCATTTAGCTTGAGGCCGTGGCTCTGGCACCAAGCATCCGTCTCTGTGAGACCCTTTTGGAGGATGCTTGTGTCAGCTGGAGATTCGATTATGGCCCTCAGTTTGCAGTCAACTGCGAACTTTGTCAGCCATAACCCCCCCCCTCCCCCGTGTTGGCCTGAACCTCAGAGAAGTATATACCGAACAAGAGAGGTCCCAGAACTGAGCCCTGTGGGACGCCACTTGTAACTAGTTTGGATTCGGACATGTCACCTTCGATTCTGACCATGTGGGTTTTATCTCTGAGCCAGTTTGCAACCCATCTTGTGATATAGGGGTTGATATTTAAGCTGGTAAGCTTATTTATGATGCCCAAGTGGGGTATTGTGTCGAAGGCTTTTGTGAGGTCCAGGTAGGGTGTGTGGACTACCTTGCCCTCATCTATGGCTTTGGTAACTGTTTCAAAGAAATCAACTAGGTTTAAGAGGCAAGATCTGCCCTTAACAAAGCCGAATTGCATAGGGTCCAGTGTCTGGAGGCTCCCAATGTCTTTGTTTATGAGTTCCATGATAATACACTCCATAGCTTTACAGACCAGACTAGTCAGGCTTATGGGGCGATAGTTTCCGGGGTCCGTTGTGGCACCACCTTTGTGGAGTGGGACCACTGTAGCTGTACGCCATTCTTTGGGTACATATCCTGTAGTAAGGCTAAGTTTGAACAGTGACTTAATGTGAGGGTTCAGTTCTTCTTGGAGCTCATGTAAGGCACAGCTTGGGACACCGTCCGGTCCCATAGATGCTGTATTTTTTGCTTTGGAGAGGGCAGCTTTCGCCTGTGCATCTGTGATGTCAGGGAGGTTACATTCAGTTGGGATAGGCGTTTTCTCCTTTGGGGGGGAGGGGGGGGTTTGCGCTGAATCTGTCTGCCAGGATGTTGGCTATGTCTGTAGGTTTGGTATATTTTGTACCGTTATGCAACAATTCAGAGCATATCTGGGAGTTTCTGCCCATGTTTCTGACATAACTAAAGAAGGCCTTGTGATTATCTTTAGTGTCTAGGGCAATTTTTCTTTCGAAACTGGCCTTTGATGATTTTATGAGGGATCGAAGTTTCTTGCTAATACTGATCAGAGATGCCTTCCCTTTTGGGATTTTGCTCTGTCATGTAGTAGCTTCCTCCTTCTGTTGTATAGCTTATTTATGGCCGGGTCCACCAGACCGGTCTCCTGTTTTTGGAGGAGTGAGTCTTGGTTTTATTTGGGATAGCACAATCCATGCATTCCTGGAGGTGCTCATAGAATGCATTTGTAAAGGATTCTGCGGATTGGGCTGTATTATCCTCTGGCCCAGGGGCTTTGAAGGATTCCACCTCAGTCTTGAGAAGTGCAAAGTTGGCTTTTGAGAAATTCTTTACAGTGATTTCCTTGGCTGGGGTGGGGACGGGATATGGATGTCCAGGGAAATTTGTTTATGGTCTGATCTTACCAATGAGGGGTTTACCTCTGGTGTGGAACATAGAGTCCCCATGTTGGTGATGACCAGGTCCAATATGTTCCCTCTTGTGGGAGTGGTGACCAGTTGTTCCATTGCGTTAGAGTTTATAAATTCAAGGAACCGTTGGGCGAGGGTGTTTGGGCTTGAGTAGTTTTCCCGGTCAATGTTTGGGTAGTTGAAGTCACCCAATAACATAGTGTTTGGAGAGACCTTCATATTCTCCAGTGTTCTCAGGAATGCCAAGCGGGGTTCCTGTAATAGGGAGGGAGTTCTGTAGCAGTTTTGCCTGCTGTTAGTTGCACATGGATGGTTTCCGATGCTTCGTGCAGTGCCACAAACCTGGAGGTGTAAGTATCTTTGATGAATATAGATACTCCCCCTCCTTTTGTGCTTCGTCCGAGTTTTGGGGCCGAAACGCATGGTATGAGTTATAACCTGGTAGTGCTGGGGTGCTCTCAGGAGCCTTGAACCAGATTTCTGTTACTGCACAGACATCGATTTTCTCCATACTGAGGAGAGTCTCGAGTGCATGCATCTTGAGGTTTAGACTTCTGGCATTGAGTAGTATTACATTTAGTTTTTTTATCTTTGGGTTGTCTATGGAGGTGGGTTTGTCCTTTGAGCCTTGCCTAAAAAAGGCACTATGGGGGTGGCAAGAGCCTTGGCCAGTATACGAAAGCCTAAGGGTGACAGGTGCAAGCCGTCCCTAGCGAAGCAACGTGGCTTGTCGAGCATGTCATCCCAGGCTGACAGACACTGGATCTCCTTTGAATGACACCAATACTTTAGCCAATTATTGAAACTGATCATTTTGTCTTTATACTGTGGCATCATTCTTGGTGAGGGCAAGATGCTACTCAAGGTCAGGGACATGCCAGCCTGGGCTACATGATCAGAGAGCTCCTCTGTCTCTTTTCATGTAGTCCAGGGAGGTACGTCTCAGGTCATTCACACCAGCATGGACAATGACAGAGTTATACTTGTACTTGCTTTGGAGTGACCTGAGTGCTTGTGTTATGTGGCGGATCCTGGCACCCGACAGGCAGCTTACAGTGACCTTCTCCTTGTTCATTCTGGCGAGTGGGAAGTCAGTGTGCCAGACAATAGAGCCCCCTATAACAAGTGTATTTGGTGTGTTGTTTGGCCTTATGGGTTGTGACTGTGAGGCACACTGATTTTGTGAGATATGTGATTTGTGGGTATTGTTGAGGGGTGGCTGTTGCTTGGATATCTGCTTAGGAGGTCTTTGCTGTTTAGGCAGATTTTTATTTAGAGCCGAGTATGTTTTTGTGTGTTTATGTGTTGGGTATGCAGATGCAATAGGTCTGTGTGAGACTGGATTTGTGGTGTGGGTGGTTACCTTTTCCTCCTGACTGACTGTGCCAGTCTTGGGTTGAGAGAGCTCTGCCTCCAGTTTGGCTGTGTAATTGCATCTCTCACATGTATTAGAGTTTGTTGGAAGGAGGAGAGGGTTGTCTGTGTACATAAGGCAATTGTAACATTGCCTCAAAATTCCCAGATTCACCTGCTGGACTGGAGAGTAACCTTGAAACTGACCCTTGGACATACCAGATTAGTATAGGGAACTGTTTTTTTTTTACTGATCAGATTAGGGAAGGGAACTGATTTTTCATTTGATCAGGAAGGACCAATCAGGAGTCTAATGCTTATGAGAAGTCAAGGACGGTGTAGTGCTTTAGCTAGTTAGTGTTCCCTTCTAAGAGCTGAGCAAGTGCAGGGCTTTAGAAAGAGAATAGAGTGATTACTTTGAGAGTTTGAACAGTTCTAAGGGAAAAAGTGAAGAGCAGACTTTGTGGAGCCTGGAATAGTTTAAACCTGTTTAGGCGGCGCTGCCCGACGCTGCTCAGTGTGCAAAACTGCGCAAAAAGAGAGTTGTAGGGTTTTAAGAGAGAGAGATCAAGGAGTTTAGAATTGACCCAAAATGGCCAATAAAACTACAGCTTCTAGGTAGTAACCACTCCTCCAGGGACAGGCAGGCTGTTCAGTGTTAACCACTCCCACTGGTGAACACAGAGACTTCCCTTTAGCCCAAGCAAGCACTGGCCTTCTGGAAACTTCCAAACAGTTCAGAACAGCAAATCTGTAACTGAACTTTCTTAACTTTCAGAAAGTGGGAAAAAAGCAAGATTTTTTTTTTGTAGTTTAAAGGTAGCAGAGATACACAATCAGCAAAATAATCACAACAGTGCAATAAATGACCCCACACTTGAGTGCTAGGCCAAAATCAGGTAAAATGCAGTTTTTAGAGAAAAAAACTATTTTAAATTAAGTGCAACACAGGAAATGCAGTAAACAGGCTCTAGATGTTATGTTCCAAGTACTGTTCATAGTCTTGTAGCTGTTTACTTTGCTACTCATTACCCACCATTACTTTATTTCACATTTCTATGAGCCATTCTCTATATTACTTTCCTCTGTTCCACATACATTCCTTTTCATGTCCCTCACGTGTTACATCAGCAGTTATGTATTTCTCCTTAGACTTAACTTATGTTTTCTGCAGCATATTAGTACATCATTAAGTAGTTGTGAGAAAAGTATTGCTTATCTTGAAGGGTTGTCCTTTGAGTTCATTAGCTATCATTGCCCTGGGAATTGATTTAGTTTCTCTTATTTTTTGCAAAGTTTTGATGTTGTGTTCCTGGGGTGCATTTTGCATGGTAAACTGTTTCATTTAATACATATTTCTGGCCTGTTTGTACATTCCCTTGCTTTCACTGTTCATTCCTTCCATTTACTTATTTTTTTCTCTCTTTTTGTGGTCACTTTCATTCTTTCTGTATTCCTCCCTTCCACCTTGTTGATTCTGTTATCTTTCATACATGCTTATAACCCAGCCTGTTTAGCACCTCACCCATCCAGCAGTTCACTTTTGAATCACCTTAAATGTATATTGCACAGTTCTCCATTCTCCTTAAAGCTCTTGTTTCTCTGTCTCTGCTTCTCTATCTGTTTTGTTTTTGCCTAAATCTCGCTTTCGTGATGCTTCTTGTTCTTCTGCCCCTTTGATAAGAGACTCTAACTTGTTTCCCATCCACCAACCTATCTCTTTTCTCATCTCCTTGTAGTTGCCCTTGTGATTTGATTATTTCCTGCTCATGCCTTTTACTGTTATATGTCTCTTCTGCATTTCCTGGTCTTGACTTTTTCATCGTGGGTGTTTCAGCATCTGACCGTACACATCCCCCCAGTATCTCTCTGCCACCTCTTTTACATGTAAGGTTGTTCTCCCATTCCATCTCTTGCATGTGATTCAGATTTTCACTTGCCACTGTTTAGCTGTTTGTGACACCATTCTTTAAACTACTGAATATTCTCCAAATTTTGTTGCCTGAACAATTCCTCTTCCTGTTTTACTTCCACAGTTGCAAGGTATTTCAACCATGCAGCTGTTCCATTCATTATAGTTCATTTAATACCTTCAGCATAGCTATCCTTCTGTAGTGTGTTTCAGAGTAATTCTTGACGAGCTTTTGAACAGTCCCGCAAATGGGAAAACCAGGACTCTCTTGCTAACCTGCTTCATTTCTTCACAGCAAAGGAATTTAAAGATGTCAAAACATGCCTGGAGGTTCTGCTTGTTGCCATTCCACTCTGTATTCTCTAATAGTGTCTTCTGATTTCCTAGCATCATAAATTTCCTTTGTATTACAGACATTTGTGTGTCATTGATACCCACTCTCTTATGTATTCTAGTTATCCTGATATTACCCCTTCTTGAGAGATTTTCCAAGATCATAATATTTTTCCCTGTCTTTTTTATGGTCTGTTAGCTGCTGTTTTCTGTGAATTTGTTCCTGCAGCTCAGCTTTAATTTCTGTGTTGTATTTCTCCAGAGCTTGCATCTTTCTTAGTATCCTTTCTACTACTTTTTTTCTGTTGGCCTCTATTTTGGCGTAGAGAGCTCCCATCCCAGCCTACCATGATTACCTTTTCAAACAAAATGCACAGTTGCTCCTCCTTATATATACGGCTTTAAAAGCAGTCATCTGTTTCTGCTTTTGTTCCTATTCACTCATCTTTCTTTCTGGGTTGCTTTTTCTCTTCATGGAACGTTATTCTTCTCTATTTCTGCATGCCCTGTCCAGAGCTTTGGGCTTTGGCAGCCATGTTTGCTGGATTCTCTAGTGCTCTCTCCTCCGAAATCCCTGTACTTTATCAAAAGGTGTAGATGTGGCTAAGCACAAAGAAAAATGGCTAATTAAATCCTCAAAAAGAAGAACCTGTGCATTGTGTAAATGGTTTGCTACTTAATGCAGGCTGTTTTCTCTGAGCAGCAATATTGGCTGGAAGCAGTGATTCTGAAACCATGTGGTCCATAACCCTGCAGCCTGATGACCGTGCAGTCACCATGTCCCTCAGCATGCTTTGCCAAACTCTGTTGTACATTATTCAGGAAAGTTCAGTTTGGAGGATTAATGACTGTACGTCATAATTCAGTGTTAGCCTAACAGCTTGGAATAAGTTAAGTAAACCTTCTAGAAATGGCCCCACAGATGCTTCCTTAGACATCCTACTAGTTAGTTATACTAAGTACCTAGTTTATTGAACAATGTTCTTCATCTCACATTGCTGCAGTCCTTACACTTGGGTAGTCCGCTGTCCTCGGTCGGCCCGAATATCAAAGTATAAGGCTGACGTCGGTCAAGGCGCATTTGACTGACATCAGGACGTCAGGGTACAAATGCGCATGACCGACGTCATATCCTCAGTCTTTTTTGCCGCATGGTCCGATGCAGAAGCAGCATTGCAAGTGCCGGTTGGCGTTCTGAGGTTTTTCGATTTCGAAGTCTCAGACCGAGTTCAAAGTTGGCTAAGTACCCCGTTGGGGAATATTTTAGTTTTTTCTTGCCTCAGTGATTTACCGGATGTCAGAAAAAGTCAATAATTGCATTTCTTGTGGGAAACAAATACCGCATAGAGATTATCATACTTTGTGTATTCCTTGCTTAGGGCCTGAGCACGACGTTGTTGGCTGTCGCTCTTGTGCTAGATTTAATAAACGCACTATAAAGAGAAGGTTGGATTGTGCAAGGTTAGTCTTTGGGAAGCGGTGTAATTATAAAATGCCGTCGGATGCTCCGACGCCCGCTTCTTCGAAGAAGCGCAAGGACAAGGCAGTTAAGCCTAGGCTAGAAGAACCGTCTGTACCGGACGCCGGTTCTTTAGAGGTGTCGGTGGAGCCGGTGGCTCCGCCGGAGGTTTCTTTGGGTTCCCAGGGTGAGACCTTATTATTGCAAGATGTGGCCTCTCAGGAGGCATGTCAGGCTGAGGGGGCTTCTCAGGTTACTATACTCCCCTCCCTTCCTAGGGTGGCTAGGCCCTCTCCTTCTGTTTCAAAGGCTTCTCCCAGGGGCAGGCCAGGTTTGGCTTCAGTTGGTGTTACCCCTAGCTCTTCAGGTACTGTGCCCAAGAAGCATATGCTTAAAATGGCAGAAGATTTGATTACTTTAATTAGGGGTTCTATGCCCCCTCCTGATAAGAGACCTAGGTTGGAGCCTGAGCTGGGGGGTTTTGAGCAGGCTTCAGATGTTTCAGAGTCTTCGGCTGAAGACTTGCAGGAGTACTCTCCTTATTCTGATTCTGATGTGGATGATTCTACTCCTTCTACTTCTCCTCCTGAGGATTTTTCTTTTTCAGAAACTCTTCATTCCATGAGGGAGCATTTTAAGTGGGAAGGTCAGGACTTCTCTGATTCCAGGAAAAGGCTTAGGGAATTTTTGTTTTTACCCCAGCATAGGCCTTTGGCTATTCCTCCTGTTTTGGATGTAGTAGAAGATGTTTTTACAGAGGCTTCTCTTAATCCTGATTCTTTGCCTCCTGCTCCTGTTAAGCCGGATAGGTACTACAGGGTGCCTGAAGCTCATAAGTATCTTTTTAAGAGTCCTAGGGCTGACCCAGAAACTGTTAGTCAGGGGCCTAAGGGTGTTAAGGCTTCTGTTGTTAAGAATCCGGTTCCTGCAGACAAAGAGGCTAGGGCCTTGGATAGATGGGGAAAGAAAGTTTATACTTCTTCCACTCTTGCTATGAGGGCTTTGAATTGCCAGTTTCACATGTTGAAATACCAGAACTATCTCCTTTCACAATTAAAGTCTAAGGTTGATGCTCTGGCAGTAGGTATTGATTGTAAAGAGTTGCAAGATTTAGTGCATGTTTCTGAACAGGTGGGTAAGCATTCTTTGCAATGTGGTTTTGATGCTGTACAGGCCTCGTCTAGGGTGGCTGCCACTGGGTCAGTTCTTCGCAGGCACGCCTGGCTAAGGGATCAAAATTTGTCTGAACATGTTAAAACAAGGATTTTAGATGCTCCTTTACAATCTGACGTGTTGTTTGGTCCTCCTGTTGAGGCAGTTTTAAAGAAAATGGAAGACAAGGCTAAGTCTATGCAGACTGTTAAAGATTTTTGCAGGTCCAGCCTCCAAAGTTTAGTAGAAATTGGCCTACTAAGGGGTGGACGTATCCTTCTTATGATTCCCAGTCTAGGGGTAGATCTAGACGTGGTAGGGGCAGAGCTCAGGGCTCTTTCAGGCCTAGAACAGGGAGTTCTCCTGCACAGTCTTCGGGTGAGGGCAGGGGTCAGTCCTTTCGTAAACAGACCCAATGACCTACCTTTTCAGCTGCCAGAGCCTTCTCGTCTGGCAGCACCTTTGGGAGGAAGGTTGGCACTTTTCAAAGAAAATTGGAGTTTAATTACCCAAGACAGATGGGTATTGGATATCATACACCATGGTTACAGGTTTTATTTCCATACCTTGCCTCCTTTCAAAGGCATGCCAGACGTTCCTCCTCAACAAAGAATAGAGGTTCACAAGCAAGTTTCTCTGTTACTCCAAATAGGGGCCATACAGCCGGTCCCTATGCCAGAAGTGGGCCTAGGATTTTATTCTCGCCTGTTCCTAGTACCAAAGAAGGGGAACACGTGGAGACCAATTTTGGATTTATCTACCCTCAACACTTATCTGGACATTCCCAAGTTCAAAATGTTGACGTTACAGCAGCTTTTACCTCTGCTGGGCAAAGATCATTGGATGGTAACTTTGGATCTCAAGGAGGCTTACCTTCATGTTCCTATCAGACTAAGTTGCAGGAAGTATCTGCGTTTTCGAGCTGGGACTTCTCACTATCAGTTCTCTGCATTGCCCTTTGGCTTATCTACTGTGCCCAGAGTATTCACGGAAGTTCTGGCTCCAGTGATAGCTTTCTTCAGGCTAAAAGGAATACAGATCTATCCTTATTTGGACGACTGCCTGATTCTGGCTCAAGGAAGGGAAGAGCTTCTTCATCATTTGGAATATGTGATAGCAGTGCTAAGATGCCTGGGGTATTCTGTGAACGAAATAAAGTCCAGTCTAGTACCCTCTCAGGACATGTGCTTTCTGGGTGTGAGACTGAATACAGCATCCCAGATGGCCTTTTTAACCCCGGACAAACAAAAGAGTCTATCCCTTTACTTCCATCAGCTATCTCATCAGTCCGGGCTGACTGCAAGGACAGTCCTTCAAGCCTTAGGGTTCATGGCATCTTGTATTCTGGTGCTTCCCAATGCCAAACTGCATATGAGGAAGCTGCAATGGTATCTCAAAATGTATGGACACAGCACTGCCAGGATCTGGACACTGTCATTCAAATAATACCTTGCATTCAAAAGGAATTTTTGTGGTGGGCTCAGGAATGTCACCTAAACAAGGGACTCTCTGTGACCCGGCCAGAGGCGAGTCAGATTTTAACGACAGATGCCTCAGACAAAGCTTGGGGAGCTCATCTAAATGGAAAGTGGATACAAGACAAGTGGCCTGCCAGACTACAACATCTACATATCAACCTGAAGGAGATGTTAGCAGTCCAGTTTGCATTAATAGCTTTCAAGGATTTACTTCTTTCAGGGCAGGTGTTGATTCTAACAGACAACACAACTGTCATGTGGTACATCAACAAGCAAGGGGAACGATTCTTATCCTCTATGCAGGCAAGCAATGATTTTGTGGGAGACTGCTCTCAGTTTACAGCTCAATCTTCAGGCAAGGTTTCTGCCAGGAGCACAGAACTCCTTAGCAGATGTGTTGAGCAGACAATTATGGATCCCCACGAGTGGAAATTGGATCCTCATGTATTTCAGAAATTGACAGTGTCATGGGGAACTCCAGACATAGATCTGTTCGCTTCTCCACTAAACCATCAGCTGCCAAAGTTTTGCACAAAAGGGTTTCATCCCACAGCTTGGAAAGTGGATGCTCTTTCTTTCAATTGGAGCAATCTTCATGTGTATGCCTTTCCTCCTCTGCCTCTCCTCCCAAAGGTACTTCTAAAGGTCAGACAGGACAAGCCAAGGATGATTTTAATAGCTCCAGATTGGCCTCGACAGCACTGGTACCCATTACTGAGAAGTCTGGTACGGAAGCCTCCATGGCCTTTGCCTTCGATTCCACACCTGTTGTCACAGGAGGACAGCCATTTGCTGAATGTCAAACTTCACTCTCTTCACCTAACAGCCTGGCATATTCTGTTTTGAACCATAGAGGGTCTCAACTTCCACAACAAGTTTTGAATGTGATTTTGGAAGCTAGAAGGCCTAGTACAAGGAAAGTGTACGCAGATAAATGGAAGAGATTTTTATTTTGGAGTGCAGCAAAAGATTTTGATGTTTCTGAGCCTAATTAGAGTGTGGCTCTTCAATATCTTACTGAGTTACTGGACAAAGGTTTGTCTTTCTCTTCTATTAAGGTTCATGCTGCAGCAATTTCGGCTCACTATGACTGTGTCCCACCATTGTTTTCTCATCCTTTGTTCAAGCAATTTCTTAGAGGGGCAAAGAATATAAGACCCCCACGAAGATCTCCTACTCCTGCTTGGGATCTCAATTTTGTGTTGGAGAAACTCACTCTACAACCTTTTGAGCCTGCAGCTACTTCCGAGTTGAAATATTTATCATGGAAGACTGCTTTTTTGTTGGCAATTACCTCTGCAAGAAGGGTTTCTGAATTGCAGGCCCTTATGGCGGTTGAGCCTTTCTTGATTTTCCATAAGGATAGGGTATCATTACGTACTAATCCTTCCTTTATGCCTAAGGTGGTTTCTAGTGTGGCTTTAAACCAAACTATTCATTTGCCTACTTTTTATGCAAATCCCCAAAATAAAGGGGAAAAGATTTTGCACACTTTAGATGTACACAGGCAGTTGCGTTATTATTTGGACAGAACAAAAGGGTTCAGGCAGTCTCAGCAGTTGTTTGTTTCTTTTGCTTTGAGTTCTCAGGGCAAGCCTGTGTCAAAACAAACTATTTCTAAGTGGATTGGGTTTTGCATTGCTTTCTGTTATTCCCATCATGGCAAGGAGGTTCCAGCTGGGATTAGGCCTCATTCCACTAGGGCTACTGCCACTTCAACAGCTTTTATGAGGGGAGTGGCAGCCAAGGATATTTTGGAGGCAGCTACTTGGAGTTCAGTGCATACTTTCTCTAGGCATTATCACCTGCCACTTTACTCTAAATCCAGGGCTGGTTTTGCCACTGCTGTTTTGCAGGGCATGTTGGCAGCTCCTGCTTCCTTGTAGTTAGCCATCCTCCCTTACCTCTGCTTTGGGATTCTACCCAAGTGTAAGGACTGCAGCAATGTGAGATGAAGAACATAGTACAGTTTTGTACCTACCATAAATGTAGATGTTCGAAGATCCACATTGCTGCAGTCCAATTTACCCTCCCTCCTTCCCCTCTGCAGTTAGAGGTGGTTGTGTGGGTTGGGTTGTACATTTTGTGTATATTGTATATATTGTACATATAGTTAGTGCAAGGGTGGTTGGTTGGTTGTTTGCTGTCTTTTGGTTTTGGCCTTTTATTTTTAGGGTCTTCTGACATCTGGGGCAAGAAAAGACTGAGGATATGACGTCGGTCATGCGCATTTGTACCCTGACGTCCTGATGTCAGTCAAATGCACCTTGACCGACGTCAGCCTTATACTTTGATATTCGGGCCGACCGAGGACAGCGGACTACCCAAGTGTAAGGACTGCAGCAATGTGGATCTTCGAACATCTACATTTATGGTAGGTACAAAACTGTACTTTTCATTGCTAGCCAGGGAATGTGTAATTCTGAAAGCAATTTTAAGTAATCACTGTATTTATTTAAATGCTGTCATGTCTTAATTTGTTTTACAAGTAGTATAGGTTTGTGTTAAAATACAGTGCAAAATTCACTCCATCATTTTTGCACTAAAATACTCTTGTACTCTACAGTAGAGTGTTTGGAGTCCTACAATGTTAGAAGAAACTAGTTATCAGTTTGTAAAATACAGCTTATTGATGCTCTACCCGCCTATGCATTCCAGAGAATCTTCGGGGACTGTTGATCCTTTTCCTCAGCATATCTGCTACCATCTGGGAGACTGTGACAGCAAACTGATGGTACCTTTAGGAATAGAGTGCCTTTGATCCATCAGGTGTCTTTGTTTAGAACCGTGCACAGACAGCAGCATGTCATCTGGGGGGGGGGTTCAGAAAGAGAAAACAGCTTTCAGATATTTGCTATTAGTTCACCTAGTTTAACATGATTGCATTTCCATTTCAGGCTTTCCTTTTGGCCACATTAACATAAGCAGTGAAGGTGAACACAGAGGATTTAACTTGGTAACATGAAAGTAATTCAGAATACAGGCTATATGTGTCAATTTGTATAATGCAGTTACCTAGTAACTTAAAAATTATGTACATATATTTTGACAAAATTAAAAGCATCAGGATTTAAAATTGTTTTACACCACTTCACTGTTTAAATGGGAATGGACATAAATACAAAATGTGTAATTTCAATTTAAGATTTTGCCTGTAATCTACATAAAAGTAAAATTTTTACAAATCTTGATTTTTTTTTTTTTAGCAAAAATGGTGTTTTTCCATTTACAGCACTGATCCCGGTAATTTAAATATTGCAGTTTGCATTATAGTAATCAGCTTTTGGTGTGCAGTTAAAAAAAAAAGAGATAAGCATTTCTTGCAGAGATATTCCTCTGGATGAAATGAAGAGATCGCTGTTGCACTAATAGCCAACTGAATGTACATGCTGAGTCAGTTCTCACATAGGCAGTTTGAATAGCCTACTCTAATTTGAGTGTACTTTACTGGAACTCGCTGTAATGTACTGTAGTCCCACAGAACTGGATAAAGGAAAGTCTTGTGTGCTTGGGAACGAGATCCATCATATAAGTTGGTGTTAATATGCAGAAGATATGCATCCCTCTCTATTCATCCTGTCATTCTTTGTTGGTATTGTATTTCCTTTGATAAATGCATATTGTTTGTTTCCTGATCTGTAGCTCATATACTGCTGATATAAGTGCTTGATGGTGCATATGTCAAATATCCTGTTGTGAGAATTGCCAGCAATTTGTAGCGAAGGTGTGATGTGAAGTTGTCCTATCTCGTCTTCATTCTGTACTGATTGGTTCGGAACCAACTTTGCTGTTTAGTAAAGCTCGAGGTTTCTGACCACCTCATGGCTTCCTCCCTATCCCATGATGCTGTAATGCATTCCTCAGATCTCATTTGCCGCTGAAACAGATCAGGTCATTCAGCTAGCTCTGGCTAAGTGAATTCTTTATATTTTTGATATTTCTTCAAGTTTAGATATCTATCTCTTTAGTAGAAAAAAAACTAAAAACTAAATTTTTTCGCTCACGTTTAATAGGGAGCATATTTTCCTCATTTTCTAGTGTGTTATTGTGTAGTTTTTGTCCGTTGTTCTTTTAGGCCTATAAATATCCCTGTCCCATTTGCAGTGCGATAGTTCAGAGTAGTAGAATAGTTACATTTAGGATTATAGTTGTAGTACTTTAAGAGATAGTTGGGTGCCTTTATTATTCAAAATTCTTTCCTGTTTGACTAACAGAATTACATAGTTAGTGTTAAGTATTTTGCATTGTACCTTCTGTGTGTTTTTTTCTTTAAAGTGAGTGTGTACCTCTTAAGAATTTCTTTATTAGCTCGTTTAAATTTAGAGAGCTATAGAGTCCATTTTTAGTTAGAGGGCTATTCCTTTTTTCTTGAGTGACTGTAATTTCTTGGATGATGTCGAAACAAGCTAAATAAGTAAAACCTTCCGGTTTTAAAAAGTGCCCTAAGTGCACACAGAAAATGTCACTTACGGATGGACATACTGAATATGTTTACTGCCTGGGGGCAGTTCACTTGCAGGAGTCGTTCTCCATATGCCACTCCTTTAGCTCCAGAGTTCATGAAAGAAAAAAAACAAATTAATCCTACAAGGATTATTAAAGTCTTCTTTTTCTGAAGTTCTTGAACAGGGTCAAGGCACTCCAGGGAAATCCATGTCTTCGACACAGAAACCAGAAAAGATTTTGAAGAGATCATCTTCCTCTTCTTCAGAAAGGTCGGAACCATCCACATAGTTGCCCAGGATGTATCCGATGGTGTCTAAACAAATTGATTCTAAGAGACCTTCCACCTCGGCTCCATCTGTGTCAGAGCCGATGGCAGTACAAGTTAGGAGCCGGTCTCCTAATTTGGAGACGGTATCTCCGACCTTGAGGTCGGTCTTATTACACTCTGTAGCATCTCCAGCCCTATCCCCTCGATCCTCCAAAAGCCTATCTGACTATGATGTGGATTGTGTGGTGCAGAGACTTTTAAGGGCATCGGCGCTGGCCAAGCTTTTCTCAGAACCGACCCAAAAGGTTTCTGAGCCGACTAGACCTGTCCCCTTAATGTCGATTCCATCTCCGACTTGAGCTGTGGCTTCTGAACCTGAATGCATGGGACTGATGGTGATGGAACCATCAGAGACAAAACCTGCTCCATGTTCTTCGGTTCCGACTGCTGCGACTACCTCAGTGCTGTCTGAGGGGTCTGAACGCCGACATTCTTCGGTCGGGTCCAGGGAGGACTTTCTGTTCTGAACTTGCCTCTTCAGGGCTTTGTCTCACATGAGTTTGACTCCTACCTCCGCCTCGGAGCCACCCCCAGTGGTGCCGGGGAGATCTTCTGATTCCTCGGAACTGGGAGTCTCTTTGGACCATGGATGGGGGAGCTTTTGTGGCTATGAGCAGAGCACTGTCCCCACGGGCACCCTCACTATCTGAACCAACCATTCCTTCCCCAAAAGCACTGGTATCCATCTCGGCACAGCCGATTCCACAGAAGAGTAGAGACCCGAAACCTCAGGATGCCTCAGTGGGCGAACCCCTCTCTTCTGAAACCACTCTGGAATGTCCTTCTGCCGTGGTCCCTCAGAAGAGATTATGGGTTGGGAGGGTGGCCTAATGGTTAAGGTGTTTGCTTTATAAACACAAGGTACAGGGTTTGAATCTCACAGGGGATAATTGGCTAGGCTTAAAATGGCTCGCAAGGGCAGTTAGCCTAGTACTAAGCTATGAACCTATGTAAGAGGAATCATTTGGACTCCCCAGAGGGGTCAGTCACATCTGATATGGACCTCGATAATTCAGAAGGGTCCCCACGGCCACCCTCTGAGGATGTCTTCTTTGCAGACATCCTAGAGATTTTTAAGCAGAGGGGCAGCTGGAAACTGATTACTGCTTCAGTGAGAAGTCCATCTACGTGAAGGCTTGTGGGTCTCACCCTTCCGCCACTTGGGTGTCTGCCTTTCGCTGAGCTTATGGAGCTAGTTTGTCGAAAGGCGTGGGAGTCTCCAGACACAGTGGAGCCTGTCCCTAGGAGGCCGAATAAGTTCATCACATCCTTTGAGGACATGATATTCTTAACAAAAGGGGTCCCTGTAGATACTGTGGTGGTGGTGGCGGCGGCTACCAAACCGGAGTTATCGGAGACATCCACATTTGTCCATTCCCCAAACAAAGAGTCGTGTATGATGGACAGATCCGGAAAGCGTATGTTCTCTTCAGGGGCCTTTACTCTCAGGTGCCTGAATTATCTTATCCATTTCACAAGGTTACAGAGAGATCTCCTAAAAGAGCTTGGAGATTCTCTCCAGGGTACAGTAGCTGTGGGGGTAGCAGATAAGGTATCTTCACAGCTTGCCACTCTCAATTCAGTAGTCAACTCGACCATGAGGCTCATTTCTTATGCAGCCGATGGAGTGAGTAGGTCAGCGGGTACAAGAACTGCCCTTAGGCGACATTCCTGGATGCGCTTGTGTAACTTTGAGGAACCCTTCAAGTCATCCTTCATTAATACCCCATTTAATGGCTCATCCTTGTTCAGGCCTAAAGTCAAAGAAACACTAACCAATTGTGAACAGGAAGGGAAGAGACTCTGCCATCGGAGTCCATTTTTTCCACACCTTCTAGACCTTACCTCAAGGGTCAAAAGGGAGGAAAAATGTGGTTTTTAAAATCAGAGTCTTTCAAAACACACGTGGTGAGCCTTTCCCCAGGGGCAGAGGGGGAAGCAATAATGGAGGACGCCGACCATGCAGCTGAGGTGATCTGCAGAACCAGGGTGACAGGAAATCATTCCTTGGTAAGACCTTTCAGTGCTTCTGAAAAGAGGCTCGCCTGTCCCTCTGTGGAGGTAGTTGGGGGTCGATTATCTTTGTACCCAGATGCCTGGCTAAAAATAACAAAAGACAAGTGGGTACAAAGAATTATATCCAGAGGCTACTGAATACCCTTTTCCTTGCCACCCCCACAGATAAAAAGGATTCTGGAAGTTCCACCCAGTCACAGGAAACAGGCACCCATAGAAATTCAAAAATTGCTAGAAAAAAAAGAGTCATCCCAGTCGGTCCCCGCAGACCAAATAAGATCCCGGGACTTACTCAAGGTTCCTTTTTGTTCCAAAGAAAACAGGGGACTGGAGACGTATACTGGATCTCAGCAGACTGAACAAGTCAGCAAAAAAGGCAAAGTTCCAGATGGTCACACTGCAGTCGATACTTCCCTTTCTGGGAAAAGACAATTGGATGTGTTCTATAGACCTCAAGGATGCGTACTACCATATAAGAATGGACAGGCCATCCAGGAGTCATCTGTGCTTTCGGCTGGGAGCCAGTCACTACCAGTTTCGAGCTCTGCCCTTTGGCCTCACTACAGCCCCCAGAGTGTTTACCAAATGCATGGCAGTAGTCACGGCTTATCTGAGGCATTTAGGATTCCTGGTGTTTCCATATCTAGACGACTGTCTCCTAACCGCGACCACCAAGCATCCACTCATGCAAGCAAGAGACACTACCTTGGAACTCCGCCCTCAGTTAGGTGAATTATAGTAAATTACGTAAAATCTGCCTTATTGCCGTCTCAGTATATCATTTTTATAGACGCAGAGTTAGATACCAAAACGATGATAGTCAAACTACCACCAGACACAGTACAGGCACTTCGACTTCAGATACTAGATCTCCTCTTCAAATCAAAGGTTCAAGTGAGGACAGTTCTAAAGGTGCTGGGGACAATGGCAGCAGCAATAAATCTAAACCCATTAGCAAGGCTACACATGAGAATACTTCAGAGGCTTCTATTTACCCAGTAGTCCATGCAGGAACTTCCTATGTCACATCAGATAGCATTAACAGAATCTTGCAAGAGAGACCTTTGTTGGTGGCTTCACTCTGATCAAGTAATGGCAGGTTGATCCTTTATTCTCCCTTCTCCGGTAGCCACAGTGACCACAGACACTTCACAGATAGGGTGGAGGGACATTATCAGGGAAGAACAGCCCAAGGCACTTGGCAGGATCACGAGGCTCATTTGCACATCAGTGTCCTAGAGATGAGAGCGATGCTGATGGCGTTGCAGGCATTCCAAGACTCTCTTCCGATAGGTATGATTGCAGTACAAACAGACAAACATGTCAGTAGTATGGAACATAAACAAACAAGGAGGAACCAGATCTTTGCCCCCTTTGTCGAGAGGCACTGAGAGTATGGCAGTGGGTGACTTCCAATGTTTTCTGGTAGCAACGTACATCCCGGGGAAATCTAACTTGATAGCAGATAAACTCAGCATAGCAATTCTGATGCTACACAAGTGGTCCCTTAAGCGAGAAGTAGCAGAAATGATCTTTCGCAGATGGGGCCAGCCTTTCTGCGATCTTTTTGCCATATCCATGAACACAGAATGCAGCAGCTTTTTTGCCTTAAACCCCCCATTGGGGGGAGTCCCCAAGGTATGCATTTCTGCATGATTGGCCCCTGGGTGTCCTATACGCTTTTCCTCCCTTTCCCCTAATTTCCAAAATTCTTCAGAAAGCCAGCACATTGGGAAGGACCTTGATTCTGATATCCCTTTACTGGCCTTGTCAAATCTAGTTCCCCTTCTTGAGGCCTCATCGTCAGGAGGAGCCTTGGATTCTGGACTCAGTACCAGATGATCTGACCCATTCGTTGAGAGCCCTCCATCCATCTCTTTACACCCTGAAGTTGACAGCTTGGCTGCTCCAATTCTAAACATAGCCAGGCTACAAAGGTTTACACCTGAAGTACAACACATCCTGATTTCCTGTCATAAGATGTCCACATGAAGACTATGGGCCGGATTCACGAAGTCTTGCACGGAGTCTAAGAGTAGTGTAAGACTCCATGCAGCCTTCGCGATCCAGGAACAGCCCAAAGTCCGTGTAAGAGTCAAGCTAAAACGGCTCTTACACGGAGTGGGTGTGGATAAGCTAATCAACCCACTTGCAGCCGAACAGCATGCAAATGAGGCTGATTAACGATCCAGGAAGCCCAAAACAGCTCGTGTAAGAGCCGTTTTAGCTGCAGAAATGTACTCAGTTGACAACTGAGTACGTTTCTGCAAACACGGCAATGGAGCCATGTCAGCTCCAAATAAAGGGTGCATATGTGATAGGCAGCATGCCAATGGCCAAATATGTGGCCATTGGCAAGGTGACCCCATGCAAATATATTAAAAATATAATTTTTTTTTTCGGCGATTGCCGATGTTTAAACCCAGCGCAGCCCCGCGCAAACGGGCTGCGCTGCATAGAACATAAAAACGAAGGTTTGAAACCCACAAATGTAGGTGTTATGCAATACATGGAATGTCAATGGAGGGACCAGCAGAGCAAAACCAACATGGCCACCGTGTAATGGTTGCTAAGGGGGGAAGCTGAGTCTAAGAGATGTAACTAAGCATTAGTAGGCAATCTGATGCAAATGAGTGTAAGGATACTGAATTCCACTGTCACATAGCAAATGAGCACATTCTGAGTAGTGTAAGAGTTACATACGGGGGAGGAACAGAGTAGGAGATAGGTGACATCACAGGGGGGAATGGTAGAAAGAGATGCAGTTCATTGGAGGTTAGAGTTACATGACAGATGTCAGACAGATATCAAGGAAAGAGGTGTGCCACTAAGTAAACATGAGAAAGTCAAGAAATGGAAGGTATACACTGTTGCCTACACCAAAGTTTCTTGCTGGACGTGTATGCGCACGTGTGCGCGCCACGAAGCACGAGTAAGGCAGTGTGCGCACGTGTAAGGCAGACTCAGCATGTGGGAGCGTGTTGGGAGATGTTTAACACCGTGTGCGCGGGCGTGCATGTGTTTAAAACCAAATAAGCAGATTCTGAACTGTGTAAGTATGTGTGCGCGCGTGTAAGCCACTGTGAGCGTGTTTCTGCTGGTTTGCACACGGCTCCACCCTGAGGAAACGGAAAGGAAAAAGGAAGCAACAGATGTAGTAGGAAGTTAGCAGGGAATACTGCTGGAGCTAGCAGGTGAAAACAATTAGATGCAGGCAATTACACAGCCAGAATACTAGGCCAGCCCAGCACTTAAAACTCTGCAAACAGCAGTGCAGAATGTTTCTCTCAAGAGACACTGCAAGACAGGAGTTAAGTTATCAGAAGTGAAAACTGAAAAGCTGAACTCAGAGCAGAAATGTTAGGGGCTGCCATAGCTGTCATAATGAGACATAGGCGACTTGCTGAGGGTGGTGACAATGCAGATGGTGCCAGACAACCCACAGTGAGGAGACGGAGAAGAGTGTACAGGCCCAGGGTCACCTACCACAGGTTACATGAGCTGGAGATAGTAGAGCGCTATAGAGTGGACAGAGACCTCCTGCAGCAAATAGTGGAGCTGTGCAGGCCACGCCTCACACACAGAACCAACAGAGGGGAACCCATCCCAGTGGAAACCAAGGTATGTGTTGGCCTAAGAATAGTAGCAACAGGTACCTTCCAGAGACCAACTGGCGATATGATGGGGATATCACAGGCATCAGCTTCCAGGGTACTGCACCAGTTCCTGGATGCCTTGTCAGCACATGTCGGTGATCATGTATACTTCCCCAATGCCTGTGAGGTATTGGCCAGCAACATGCGTCTCTTCCAGCAAATAGCGGAATACCCTGAGGTAGTGGGTGTAATAGACTGCACGCACATACGCATCAAAGCACCAGCCGGTGAGCGGGGTAGGGCATACATCAACCGCAAGGGCTTCCCCTCCATCAACTGCCAGGTTGTGTGTGATGCCCAGGGCATAATAATGAATGTGTGTGCTGGCTGTCCTGGGAGCTACCACGATTCCCACATCTGGCATTTGACGCAGCTGTACCAGACATTTGCCAATGGGGACATCCCGCACGGACACCTAGTGGGGGATGCAGGGTATGCACTGGAGCTGTGGCTGATGACACCCATCAGAAACGCACACACACCTGAACAGGAACGCCATAATGAGGCACACGCACAAACACGTAATGTAATAGAGCGTGTGTTTGGGCTGCTCAAGTCACGGTTCCGGTGTCTGGACACATCTGGTGGAGCCTTGCAGTACACACCAACTACATGTACCCAAATGGTCATGGTATGTGCCATGCTACATAATATGATCTTGCGAAAACAGCTGCAGCAGGACCAGCATAGGGCTGGGCCAAAAAGCCCCCCACCATTGCCAAGGCCACCACAGGCACAGCGTGACTCGGAGGAGGAACAACCTGAGCCTGCCCCAGTAGGCAGAAGGAGGCGTGCCCAGTATGCCCTGGCCTTGGCAAAGAGGCAACGCATAGCACATACATTGGCTCAGTAGGAACCTTGGGAATGATACCCCTCTCTGACTCACTCATATAGTAACAGGGATGCCTAACGTGACACAACCTGCTCTCAAACATGTACAGGGAAGTGTAATATGCGCATCCGACAGAGGCAACCCTGCAGCACCACCTGAGGCATGAATGCTATGTGTTAAGTAATGTAACACCAAGTACCATATGCACACCTGAGGACCCTGACTAACATCCTACCCTCAACAAGCAGCATGCCACAACATGACAACGAGATGATCAAGTGCAACAATTGACTGAAGTATCGCAGTTACTCAAAGGGGACCCAATGTGTGCCAGTCTGGGATGACATGCTGTGTATGACATGATGCACCACCTGCTAGGACTGGCGTGCACCTATCAGTGCAGGCCATATGGATACTGGCAAAGGCTGTTGTCATGCACAGTGTGCCCTGAATAGGTAAGGCTCAAAACACAAACCTATCTCCATAGGTACCAGAAGGGATAAGAATAAGATAAGGGATACGTTGAAACAGCAAGATGCATGCAGTCTAAGCTCACCCAGTATGGAGAATGTTGATAACTGTGCTGTAACAGAAAACTGAGGCAAGGCTCACAACAGCACCCTAACACTACCAGGTTACAGATCATACTGTGCTGTACAGCCTCAAAACTTGGAACAAGCTACAAAAGGAGGGTGACTAGCAAGAATTGTCAAGGATAACCACACCCCCATGTTGGTACCACCACAAAAAGCAGCATGGACTAGCCATGCTCAAGTAACAGTGGCTAAAACTGCCCCCCAGTTTATAGCCTGCTACAGACTACTGGCCCAACACCAGGAACTGCATCCGGCCTATGCTGGAATACATGAATATATCAAGTCCTCCAAACCACATTATATTGGGCGACTGCAAATACCCAGACATATAGACTGGGAGCATTATACCAGCTGCAACAGTGTAGGACAAAAGTTCATCGAATCCACAAACCAAAAGGCCCAGGAACAACGTACCACCCCCACAAGAGGGGTAAGCATACTGGATGTGATGATCAGCAACATGGGTACGGGATGTCAAGATGAGAAGTGTATTGCTCACTGGTAAAACCAGACCATATAGTAATCACACTGGATATACAAATCCTGACCACAGTCCCTGGCCGGAAAACCACAGTGGAAAACATGTGCTAAGCAATATTTGCACACCTCCAAACTGATGTGGAATCCATTAAAGGTCCTGCAGGTGCAAAATATGGGCCACACCTCAGAACCTGTAATACAGCCATTCCATGAACACTGCCAGGAATGCTTGGATTATGCAGTCCTAAATTAAAACAAGACACAGTGCCTAAATCTGGCATGGTGGACACCAGCCATAACCAAAACATGCAAGAGAATGAGGAAGCTACTACATGATAGAGCAAACATGAACAATGAAGTAATTACTGATCAGTAGTAT
The DNA here is from genome assembly GCF_019279795.1 of Protopterus annectens. Taxonomy (NCBI): domain Eukaryota; kingdom Metazoa; phylum Chordata; order Ceratodontiformes; family Protopteridae; genus Protopterus; species Protopterus annectens. Next base: position 15,763,584 of record NC_056729.1, on the reverse strand, counting down.
GGCAATAAAATCTGTCCACACATGCAATCCACTAAGGCCAGCCACAACAAGTGGAATCTGTGAATCCTGAGGCAATGTTACACCTGCCCCAAGTACACAGACAACCCCCAACTCCACCCAAGAAATACAAATATATGTGAGAGACGCAACCATCCAAACTGGAGGCTGAGCTCCCTCAACTCAGTACTCCCAAAACAAGTCAGTAGGAGAAGGTAACCACACACACCACAAACACATACCCACATAGACCTATCACAACTGCAAACCAAACACATAAACACAGAAATACATTCCCGGAGGCAGACATCACAAACACAGCACACCAACAGAGGCCTCTAAAGCAGACACCCAATGAAACAGCCTCCAAACATAGCACATGCAACACATAGCACACAAAGCTGGTGTGCCAAACAGTCACAGGCCAGAAGGAGAAACAACATGCCTGATACAGTTGTAATAGGTGACTCCATAGTCAGACACACTGCTGTCCCGCACACCAGACTGAACAAGGGAAAGGGTACAGTAAGCTGCCTGTAGGCTGCCACAATATGCCACATAACAGAAATATGTAGGTCACTCCAAAGCAAGTAGAAATATGATGCAGTCATAGTCCATGCTGGTGTGAATGACCTGAGATGTACTGCCCTAGACTACATGTAAAGAGACACAGATGAGCTATCTGATTATGTAGTCCAGGCCGGTATGACACTCACCGTTCGCAGCATCCTACCCTTACCAAGAATAATGCCACAGTACAAACACGGAATGATCAGTCATAGCAAGTAGCACACTTACTGGTGTCATTCCAAGGGGATCCAATGACTGTCTGCTCGGGATGTCATGCTTGACAAGCCATGCAGCTGTCCTTGGGATGGCCTGCACCTGTTACTCCTGGGCGTCTGAATATTGGATAAGGCCTTTGCCACCTCCATAGAGCCTTTTGTAGGCAAGGCTGAAAAGACTGACCCACCACCCTAGAAAACATAAGTGGGAAGAAACATAAGGGAAATGCTGACCAATGCCAGATGTGTACACCCCAATATGCATGCTCCCGAGGCCATCCCCAGAATAGAGAACATTGATGTCTGTGCAGTGACAGAAACCTGCTGCAAGGCTCCTGACAGCACACCAGCACTACCAGGTTATACCACGTACCATGTGTCATGGCCCCAAAACCTGGAACAAAACATAAAAGGAGGGTGAGTATCCATAGGCAGCACAGACACCCATACGTCCAGGTAACTGGCAATGCACAATGGCAGTGGAGTTCACCCATGTGCAACTAACTGTAGGCAAGACTGCTGTGCAGTCTGTAGCATGCTACAGACCGCACTCTCACACACAATAACCCCCCCCCCCAACCGTCCTGAAGACACTGGACAGTATGACTGTCCCACCAAATACCAAACGACGTGCCACGAATTACCACATAGGTGGTAAACCATTATGTATGGAAGGAGTAACCAGGGACCTAGGGACACAAGTGGACAGTAACCTGTTATGTGACACCCACATTGCCAATGTGGCTAGGAAGACTGTCTACATTTGACACCGTATCAGGAAAGGAGTCACATCTACGGCAACAGAGGTCACTGTGCCCCTATACTTTTCTCTAATCACACCCATAATCTAGTACAATGCCTCATATGGGATCTACCTTACCTGACTCCTGCAGCAGTTAGAAAGACCTCAAAGGTACCTCACCAAGAGGATAAAGTGTCTCAAATATATGTCTTATGTTGCCTGGCTGTAGACACCCCAGCTGAATCCAGTCACATACTGCCCACACAGAGGCATTGCATACCTGTTGTAGGAGGCCATGCCCAACACAGGAGTAATGGACATGCTCCACCCCAGAAAACACATATCCATTGGAGCTGCAAGAGTGAGAGATGTCAACCTCAACAAATAATGAAATAGGATGTGCCGGTGGGACAGATACATAATCCAGAGGCTCCCCACACCCTGGACCAGAATCCCACTCCATGTTAAGCAGAGCCCCTCACTGACACTGTTCAACAGGAATCTTGCCAAGTGGATGGATGATTGTAGAGTTACAGTGGGGGTCTTCACTGTGTCATGTCCAGACAGAGGCACAGCAAAGCAAATCATAAATGGCCATAATATCCACATAGCAAGGGGTCTCAAAAGCCACACACACTCTGGCTAGGCTAACAAATGCCCAGGGTGGATAGCCTAGTATGAACCTATGAACCTATGTAGATACAAATTGTACAGGACACTAAGGATAATCCCAAGGCTTACACAACTGATGGTAGGAGCCATGTTGGGAATTCACAGATATGCCCTGAATCACACAAATACCACAAACACACACACATATTGCCAACATACATCCTGACAGGTGCAGTGCAAACCCCCCACCCCCACCCCACGAATGCAGAATATTTATCCCAGCAGACTGCTGGCCCCCTGACATTGCAGATGCTGAGGTAACAGACAACATCTCCAAAGCAAAACACACAGCAGCAATGGTATGAGATGGTGTCCTGGGCTTAGTGCAACATGGACTCTTAAGATGAATGGAATGCCAAACCACACTACTGCTCAATGTCAGCCTTACCACAGAATATGTACCCAAAGAGCAGTGTACAACAACAGTGGTCCTTCTCAACAAAGGTGTTGCCTGAATGGATACTGAACAGTACTACCCCAGAATCCTGAGAAGCTCAGTTTGCACAGCTATGGAAAGGATCAGCATGTACCACAGACATAAGGATGTTGGGGACCTACTGACACCGGACCCAACCCAGTGTGGCCTTCCCAAGTGCAGATCCTGCCCCTAACCATGTTTGACTCAATTGAAACAGTCATTAAGGTCATTGATGAGGGCAATGTGCTCCACACAGTATATCTGGACCTTGCAAAGGCTTCTATACAATACCCTACATGTTTAGTATAGATAGGCTCACATGCTTAAATATAAACCCACATGTCAGTACAGGGGTTGCAAACCAGACCAAGGACAGAACAGACATGGTCAGACATGCTTCAGCCATGTCAGACTACAAACCAGATATAACTGGCATCCCACAAGGCTTTGTCCTGGTATCTCCCTCGTCTGGTATATATGTCCCATAGGTACAGGCAAACATGGAAGGACTGTGTCCTGACATTTTTGCAGAGGACTACAAACTGCTCACCACATATGATCCACCAGCTGACACATGCATCCCACAAAAGGACCACATAGAAATAGACAACTGGTGCCATAGCCATGTCAGCAAGCTAAGTGCAGAAACGTGTGTAGTCAACCCCCGTGGATATACAGTAAGTGCCCACCAATTACCACATAGGTGTTAACCCATTATGTAGTTAACATGTAATGAGAGACCTGGGGACACAGGGTGATAGATATCCTGCATTGGACAAACATGTGCTGTAGTGTTTACAGAAACATACCATATACCCACCTAATCATGAAGGCTGTCAGATCTACATAAGGGGAGGTCATTGTGGCTCTGCAGTCATCCTGCATCAGTGGTACAATCGACTACAATAGCCCCTGTGGGATGTACCTCAGCAGACACCTCCATCAACTGTAAAGTCCCCAACAGTACCTCATCAGGAGTATCAAACAGCCTGCACAGATGCCATGTGTTGCCTGTGTTGCTGGCATCAATAAACATGCTGCACCTTGTACAATCTGAATGGCAGTGAGCTATGCACATGAGAGACCTGAACCCCAGCACTGACTTACATAGGACAAGCTGTACTGTGTGATCCATAACACAGAAGCCACTCCCACCCATGAGTGAACCCTCAGCACAGGCTACCCATAGAGTCACTTATCAATCTTCCTCAATAGGAATCCTGATGGGTGGACGGGAGATGGTAGTTTTATCCTGGGTATCACTGTCATGTCACAGGTAGACAGAGGCACAGTATACTAACCATGACATATGTCATGGCAAACTCCTCTTACAATGTGTGTTGAAGGACAAACACACTCTCCAACTTGCATTAGACATGGACTAGGGCACATCGCTAGTGTTTGCAATTGTACACCTATGTTGTGGAATACACTAACAATGTTGGACAAGCCTGGTGTAAGTAGTTCATATCTGAACAGAATGCAACATGGTCAGATGTACACAACTGGCCCCAACCAGGCTGTTGTGCCCACTATCGAAATGTAAAGCAGTGCTAGCAGTAAAGCCCAGGATACTGTCCACCACAGTCAAAGTACTACCAGTACACTATACAGTACTACAGTGTTAGGTCAGTGTGAAAGGATGTTGACAACTGTATGCAAAGTATCCCATGCAAACACTGCAGGCACAGTATAATCCTGTTGTGTTCACACACAAAGCAGTTGTACAGTAACTACACAACATGACACACAACCCACAACCATAAACGGGTGATGGTTGTTGAAGTTCACACACATCCACAAATGTGGTGGGCTGCAGAGTCCAACATATGGAATGCTCACACTGGGCATGCTCACACACTTTGACAACATGCCATGGGAAGGCTGAACTGGGCATGCTCACACACTTAGGCCAAATCTCGGTTTAGCAGTTGGACACACATATCTGGTATTGTTATGTGTTATGCCAGGAACCAACCACATTACAGCAGTCTGCCCAGTGCACACAGTTAAATGACTACAGAGACATACGTGATATAGTGGATCCCTCCCATATGCAAACATCTTCCACAGATGCAGAAGTTGTTCATACAAACAGGGAATGCTATGGCAATAAAGATATGCAAACAGTCTATCAGCAACAACTAATGTGCATTTGACAATTAAACATAATGGTGTAGAGGTCAACACTAGGCTGTTTGCCCTAGGGAATGACAGCTTAGCCATAGTGTGCTTGGTGTCTGCCTCCCCACAGGATGCACATTCCCCTTTCTAAACACAGATGATGTCAGCACCCTATAAGTACAGCAGGAGAAAAGAAACTTCCCAGTAATCCGATTAGCGCGCTCTGCTAATGCGTCCGTCTCAAGTGTCATAACATAGTTAGGTAGGGGTTTCAAATCCTGCAAATGCTCTGTGTGTGTGTGTGTGTGTGTGTGTGTGTGTGTGTGTGTGTGTGTGTGTGTGTGTGTGTGTGTGTGTGTGTGTGTGTGTGTGTGTGTGTGTGAGTGGGGTTGGTGTGTGTGTAAGTCTGTGTGAGGGAAATGTCCCTTTTGGCAAATAGGAAAAGACACTACAGGATGCACATTCCCTTTCTAAACACCAATGATGTCAGCACCCTATAAGTACAGCAGGAGAAAAGAAACCTCCCAGTAATGCGAATAGCGCTCTGCTAATGTGTCCGTCTCAAGTGTCATAACATAGTTAGGTAGGGGTTTGAATCCTGCGAATGGCAAGTGTGTGTGTTTGTCTGAGGGGGGTTAGTGTGTGTGAGGGAAATGTCCCTTTTGGCAAATAGGATAAGACACTACAGGATGCACATTCCCTTTCTAAACACCGATGATGTCAGCACCCTATAAGTACAGCAGGAGAAAAGAAACCTCCCAGTAATGCGAATAGTGCGCTCTGCTAATGCGTCCGTCTCAAGTGTCATAACATAGTTAGGTAGGGGTTTGAATCCTGTGAATGGCAAGTGTGTGTGTTTGTCTGAGGGGGGTTAGTGTGTGTGAGGGAAATGTCCCTTTTGGCAAATAGGATAAGACACTAGAGGATGCACATTCCCTTTCTAAACACCGATGATGTCAGCACCCTATAAGTACAGCAGGAGAAAAGAAACCTCCCAGTAATGCGAATAGCGCGCTCTGCTAATGCGTCTGTCTCAAGTGTCATAACATAGTTAGGTAGGGGTTTGAATCCTGCGAATGGCAAGTGTGTGTATTTGTCTGAGGGGGGTTAGTGTGTGTGAGGGAAATGTCCCTTTTGGCAACTAGGTGAACAGACTACAGGATGCCCATTCCCTTTTCTAAACACTGATGATGTCAGCACTCTATAAGTATAGCAGGGGAAGAGAAAACCCCCAGTAATGCAAATAGCATGCTCTGCTAATGCGTCCGTCTCAAGTGTCATAACAGTCAGATAGGGTTTGAATCCTGCAATTGGCAAGTGTGTGTTTTTGGCTGAGGGGGGTTAGTGTGTGTGAGGACAATGTCCCTTTTGGCAACTAGGTGAACAGACTACAGGATGCACATTCCCCTTCTAAACACTGTTCAGCAGACGGCCATGGCTCTGGCACAAGTTGTCTGTTGCTATGATGCCCCTTTGGAAGATGCTTGTGTCAGCTGGAGAGTCGATTATGGTGGCCAGTTTGCAGTCATCTGCATATTTGGACAGCCACAGTCCATCCGTGTTGGCCTGTACCTCCAATAAATATATACCAAACAAGAGGGTCCCAGGACTGAGCCTTGTGGGACACAACCCGTAACTGTTATGGGGTCTGGCATGGCTCCAGCAATGCTAACCATGTGGGTTCTGTTCTTGAGCCACTGTGCAATCCATCTAGTGACATAGGGGCTTATATTTAAGCTGGTGAGCTTCCCTAGAATGCCCAAGTGGGGTATTGTTGCGAAGGCGTTTGCAAGGTCCAGGTAGGCTGTGTGAACCACCTTCCCCTCGGCAATGGCCTTGGTGACTGTATCAAAGAAATCAACCGGGTTACACCCGGTAGTGCTGGTGTGCTCTCAGTAGCCCTGAACCAGGCATCTGTTACTGCACAGATATCGATGTTTTCCATGCCAAGGAGTGTTTTGGGTGCATGCATCTGGAGGTTTAGACATCTGGCGTTGGGTAGCATTGCTCTTAGTGTCTTATCCCTTGTGATACCTATGAAGGTGGGTTTGTCATTTGAGCCCTGCCTAACATAGGCACTATGGGGTAGCAAGAGCCTTTGCCAATATCTGAAAGGCCAGGGGTGACAGGTGCAGGCTGTCCCTAGCAAAGCAGGTAGTTCAACAGAAGATGAATGTGTGAAGGTGTAGTGCCTGTGATTAGTTAGCAGTAGCATATATGACTGCTCACGTGGACACATGCCAGGCAGGTCATATGCACTGTGTCACAGGCAATGTACATGTGAACAGGACAAACAGTGACAACCTGTCAAGTGGGACATGGACATACATATAGTAGGCTATGCAGATGGCACTAGGAGTCCACAGAAGCTCTATAACTATGCATTGCAGGTGTGATCAGTATTCCAGGGTAATTGCAAGCAAACATGCATGCAAACAAAGATACAGTAAACAGGGCTCCATGTAGTCTATTGTACAACAAATAAGCTGTACCAGTTCCAGTAGGTAACACTGCAAATATGCAGGCACTATGCACATGTACATGGAAATACACGGGTCAGATGGCTAGGGTCCAGTCTCAGTGCACACAAGTGTACAGAACATGCATGTACTGTCAGGATGTACAATAACTGGATAGAAACCCATGTGCTCATACCTGCAGTAATACACATGTCAAATAACAGACACTGAGCCTTCACTCGGTGGTTCCATACGTAGTAGGATGTATGCTCCCTGGCCTGCCACCACAGTATCCCTGACATATATGGGGACTCTCCCTCCTGTGACAGTTAGTTATGTGTGTTGGGGCTGTCTAGCATGGTATGAGATGTGAGCATGCAGTGCTAGGGTGCTCCTGTGTGTCCTGTACCAGTCGTGTAGTACTGCACACATATCAACATCCTCAAACATCTGCATTGCAGAGTCTAGTGTGGGCAACATGCCACTTGCAATTTACATGTCCATCATTGTGTATTACTACATTCATTACCCTATCCCCTGTGCTACCTATGTATGTAGCCTTCTGTTGACATCATTACCACCAGTATGCCAACATGTGCAGATGATACACTATGGTACTTACCATGGGTGTAGACAACAGGACATGACAATCACACACTTACTGCATCAGGCATGCTGTGATATACCCACAATTAATTCAGCACACAGTACTGTTAACAACATGATACTATTACTACACATCTATGTGGTCACCCTGTGCATCAGCAACATGTTAACCTGTACCTGCACAGTTGTTACAGATTGCAGGAGGTGGCACAGTTTCATCATATGCACAGGGTGTGAACTTGGTATGCCTGAGTCAGCCACCCATACCACCAATTGACATGTATGTGTATGTGTGTTGGTGAGGGACAGCAGTAGAAGGTGGGGCAATGTTGATGCAATGTGTGCGTGTATGCGATAGCCCTAGGTGTTGTCAATTTGCATGTGTGTATGGATGCACACAGTTCCACCTCATGGCTGCCATATACTGGTGTTTGTGGACAGCCACAGACTGTACCTGCCAGGTCATACAGATCAGTGTCTTTGGCCACGGACACGGTACCTGTGCCTTGCAGGGGTGCTACGGACCATATCCGGTACCAACCCAGACTGGGTACTGTCATCAGAAGCAGGTGTTCGTTGACTGGACACAGATCCCTGTCGGGCCTGGCCAGAGTCATGTGCACGTGGTCTCCTGGGGCGGTCTGATGACAGCACAGACCCAGCATTGCTGGGGCTGCTACTGGCACTACGGGGGCGGCCGCGGCCCTGTTGTCATCCGCGCCGACTGCCAGCTGCTGCTGTTGCTGGCATACGGCCACGTCGACGCCTCAACCGCCCACCATCACCCTGGCTCATGGACATGTAGTTGTGGAACCGGTCTAATATGTCCCCACAACGTCTGTCTATGACATCGGTGAAATCACGGATGGCAGACGCAATGTCACGCATACTGTCAGTCATGGCTGTGTGACATGCTGCCAGCTCCCTCAGACCCTGTCTGGTGTACCGTTCCATATGTGACTGTGCCTGCATGACGGTCCGAAACATAGCTGAGGTTGTAAGACCTCTGTGGGCACGTCTGACAGGGGCAGTACGCCCATGGATGCTCCCACGAGAACCCCTGGACATCTGTCTGTGTGGTACCATCTCTGGGCCATGCCCATGGCTGCTGTGTGGGGAGGCATGTGCCACAGATACCACATTACCCTGGTCAATGCCCACTGTATGCTGTCCATCACCTAGGGACAGTGGTGACAAGGGGTGTATTGGCAGGATAACTGTGCGCATTGATGGGGTCGACAGCTGTGTACTGTCAATCGGCTGACCAATGGCGGACCCTGGCATACTTTCCTGTGCCATTACACCGATGTCATCATTATCAGTACCCACGGCACCTGACTCAGGTTCCCTGCTACATGACACCAGAGCAGCAACAGAACCTGTGGGAAGGAAACAGGAAACACAGTTTACAATGTCTACACATTACCAGTGATGCACACATGCACAGGTGCACACATGCTCACCTGCACACATGCACACATGCACAGGTGCACACGTGCACACATGCACACCTGCACACATGCACACATGCACACAGTTTCACACAATTGTACAGTACTCAGTGTGCGCGATATCAACACACAGACACACCTACATGCATACAAAGAGCACTACTAAGTGAGCCAAATAGTACTATTACTATCAACACTATTACAGGAATTGTTAATACACACTCACCAGCATGGATAGGCTGCATTGCAGTTATACCAGAGGGTCCTGCAGACATGAAGAAAATAATGTCAGTGGGCACAACTGTGCCATTGTTACTGAGTATGATACAGGTCAGGAGTACAACAGTCGCCTTTCACAGGTCAGCAGCTAATATTGAGGATATCACACTTGCAGATTAAATACTATGGTGACAGCTACAAACCAAGGACACACCTCACACATGCATTAACTACCAGTGTACACAACAGTCAACTATACATATGACATATTACCTGCACGCTCACTGTCTTGCTGCTGTGTGGCTCCAGCCTCCATCATGATGCATGTCTGCTGCTGTTGTTGTTGCTGGTGGACTGGAGCCACTACACTCAGGAGTAGTCCCTCCAGTCTGGTGGGTGGGGATGTGTAGCCACCCCACCACCTGTGGCGACCTGTTGCCTGTGGATATCTGACGACGCTGACGGACATGTCTGATTAAATCACTGCAGTGATGTCGCACCTGCTCATATGTCCTATTATGCGTGCCTATATCATTTACCCGACGGACAAGGTCTTGCCACAGTGCAGCCCTCTCCTGCTGATTCTGGCTGGTGCGGGAAAAGAGTATTGCATAGTCCCGCACCAGGCTCTGGTGTATCTCCTCATCCTCAGCTGTGGAGTAGGTGGGGTTCCGCCGGTGGGCCATGTACCTGAGGAAGAAAATAACCTGGTATCAGCAATATATGTCAGCAGACTTTGGCACACATACTACACATGCTACTCGACTGTTATGATACAACATATCTCACATATGTAGCATCTGTCTGTCTATTGGTGGATACACATGTAGATGGCCAGGTATCAGTGCTCGGCCAGCAACTGTGCAACAGTACCTGGCAGACTCCATACGACATACTACCAAACACCAGCAGTCAGAACACCGATTCAGGTCAGAAGCACCTCCTCACTCTGGGGGTTTGTATCTAGGTACTATATGGCCTACATCGGCAACTACTGTGGGCTGACCACACACTGATTGCCCTGGATATACATATCCCACCTCCACCACCAGCACAGATGACTATAGTGCATAACATTACAGATACAAACTTTACACTTTGTAACAGTGATATGGTATCCTTACAGCCCACTGGGCCAGTGGCAGATACAACCCACAATGCTGACCCCTACACAATTGCTTTCTACAGACATCTCCAAGAATGCATGGATCATGCAATCCCATATATGACCAAGACACTCTCCACAAAGGGACAGCATCCTGTCTGGTAGACCCCAGCCATAGACAGATTGTATTACAGAAGATGGAAGCTACTGCAAGACAGAGCATCATTCACTGAAGGGAGGGCATGTCTGAGCAGCACTGGTAAGGATCTATTTCCCATCATACTGACTACATGGGCAACGTTGAGAGGGAAATCAAGAGTGACACTACAGATGACCAGGAGGCCTTCTTCAGTTATGTTAGCAACCTGGTCAGGAGCCATCCTCTATGCCCATAGGTAGTACACAACACATATTTCACTGACACCACAGATATCGACAACATTGTGGTGGACAGGTTCAGTGCAGGTGTCACCCCGCCCTCTCCCCTGTAATAAGGCATAGTTATCCCAGCTGACTGTAACCTCCCCGTCATCACAGATGTCCAGGTGAGAGACACCCGCATGACAGCAGAATACACAACATGGATGGGACCTGATGGTATCCCCAGTTGCATGCTACATAACCTCTGACAGGAGCTAAACACACATATAGAAGCGCTATGTAACACTAGCCTGACTACAGGATATGTACCTGTACACTGGCGCACAGCAGCAGTGGTTCCACTCCATGAAGGAGGCACCTCACCATACCAATACAATACAACACAATACATTACATTACAATACAATACTATACAATATGCTATTGCCCCTGTGTCTACAGCAGCGTACTGTTCTGCTACCCTGACCATTATGACACGTGGTGTGATGGTACCTGCTACCGTCACACAGTTACACAGGGTGACTCATATGGCATATTACCTATCTGACTAACATTCAGCAGGGGTATGTGTGACATGTACTCATGGGGAGTCTCGCTTCTTAACACTGTGTAGTTTATTGCAGGATGTGTCTTATCTGTGAGTAGGAACTCTTACCTCCACATGTGCACACTATTGCAGTGGCACGGACGACACACAGCAGACATTTAGGTTGTGGATGGTGGGAGGTGTTACTATGGTTGTTGGACATCTGTCATGGGTGTGACCTCCATATGTAAATCTGGGAGTGGTAACCTCTATGTGGGTAGCATATGTGTACTCTGTGGTGTTGTCAGTCACTGTGCATTGGTAATGTGTTTGAGTGCGTTGTCACAGTGTTGTACCTGTCACTGTGTCCTTCTCCATATCTGTTGCTGTCATGTGAGGTCCATACCATGGCATCCATTATGTGGTGTGAGGGGTACACCGACCTACATGTCCATACCTGACTCACCATGTCTGCGGACACATACCATGTGCAGGTATTCCAGGGATAGTGTGCCACTGTGACTATCATTGGGGCCACTATTGTACACATTTCTGACCCTGCTCACCCCTGACACATGCAGTGGTGGGCAGCCAATCACATATCTGGTGGTTACTGGTGTTGGTGATCTGGAATGTGGTATGATACTCCGGATTTGACACTGGTGTTCACTCCATGCCTTTGTCACCAGGCACCTGTTGCAATACATCTGTACACATGTGCCTCACTCAGACTTTATATACATCTCTCTCTCTCTCTATATATATATATATATATATATATATATATATATATATATATATGTATATAGATATATCTATCTATATGTATATAGATATATATATATATATATATATATATATATATATATATGTTCGTATACATATACACATATATATATTGATGTACATATATTGCTATAGATGTGGTGGGGGGGGCACAGAGGGTGTGTGAGTGACAGAGGGGTGGGACAGGCTGTGTTGGAGGTCATCATATACAATCATACCTGTAGGTAGTCAGATCAGTCTGTCTATGTATATGTATCTACATATATCTATATCTGCATGTGTGCATTACATAGATATGTTGGTACAATATTCTATCGACATCTGTCTATGTATTCCTACATCTCTCTCTCTATGTATGTATACATATATGTATATCATATATATATATATATATATATATATATATATATATATATATATATATATATATATATATATATATATATACATATATATATATATATATATACACATACATATGTTGACATACATACATATCCATATGTTGGACAGGTATATCAACATATTTGTCTACCATACTGTATACACACACTAACATACTGCTAAACATATGTAGCTGTGTAACCTAATTTGTACATGGCACTACAACCTACAATCAAACAACATTGATATGTGCACATAGATGCTCTCACATACAAATGTATGTACAGCCTTTACTGATAGTTGCTGTATGTCTCCTGCCCTTTACACATCTTCATATACATATGGATACAGACCAATGACACATATGGAGGGTTCACAATATGTACACCTTTATAGTATTACTTTACATTACCTGTGTTTGTCACAGCTGCTTCTGCTGCTGTCTGGTTCTCTGTCCTGCTGCTCCACTTCCCAGTTGTCAGCTTTCAGGTAGCTGTTGCTGAACAATTCATTTCTGTCTGCTTAATTGCAGTTTTCTCTGTCTCTCTCTCTCTCTGTCTCTGTCTGTCTCTCACGTCCTTCTCAGGGTGCAATGAAAGTATTGCATGCGTGGACATGGGGTACAGCATACTTTTGTAGGTATCTGCATATGCCCATGTGATGGCCTCTGCACCAGTTGTTAGCCAGCATTTGCTAATTGCATGCAGCCAGTTGTGTACTGATTGCAGTTCTCACTGTGATTTCAGAACAGTGCTATAAAAAGGTGTTAAGGGCAGGGACCATGCTGTTATGCTGTGGACAATGTTCTGTGAGTGTAAAGGTTGGTATCTCTCTCATATTTCCAGGTGTGTTGTAGATTAACATTCCTCCATTCATTTCTCCAGTTTCCTGTACTAACTGTGTATGTACACTGACAACTACAACTACTACTATTGTTAATGTGTGTGTGTGTGTGTGCTTTCCTTTCACTTTTGCTTGCACTCTGTTGCTAAGGCTTCAATAGTTGCCCTTTACAGTCACTACTTGTATGCCTGCTAGGTGTCTTGACTGTAGTGTGCTGCTGTAGCTTTCCTATTTTCCATGTACATTCACACCTTGGAATGCTTGCTATATCTGCTAGGGTGTTACAGCATGCAGTGTGGTCTGGCCATGGTGTGGGCCTTGACATCTATTAGGGTATTTGAGTATGCTGCTGAGCAGGCCCCAGAGACTTTCAGGTTCATCAGTTATGTGCCTCATGGAATGGTACATATCAGTGGGGTACACCCATTAAAATGTCTGGTATGCTGCAGTTGTGACTGTGGGTTAGCATGAGCATATGTATTACTGCACTTTTTCTGCCATGCGAGTGGTGAATACTTTCCGGACTCCATAGTTACCATTGCATGTGTTACACCTTTCTGCCTACTGTTTGTACATTTCACATGGGGTCTGTGGGGCATCCCTGTAAGACATTCACTGTTGCTATGTCTAGGTTCTTAACTATTCAAATATGGTGGTGTTGGACCCATCATGTGTACAGATATTTGCAGGCTGTCCACATTTCTGCTTCATAATTTGGTCAATATCTCATGCACACCTTTATCTGGCAAGTCAGTCTGGGCTCAAGTCAGAATATGGTGACAAACATTCAAGTTCCAGACTGCATACCCTTCCAAACATCCCACAAGGTGTAGACCCTGTTACTTTCTGAACTGTCTGCGTTTGTTGTAGCTTTATTTGTAATGTGTCCCTGGTTTTGGGCCTTTGCTCCACATATTTTATTACTTGGTCCAGATGTGTTCCTGTAAGAGGTTGTGGGGTATGGGCAGTGCTTATCCTGCTGTGAGTATGTGTGTGTCTTGCAAGGTGCTATGGTGACATTATTACCTACTAGCTTCCAACTAGCATGGCTGTTTCTGTTCACACACTACTATTATGGAAATCCACCAGTTTTGTTTGTGATTCTAAATGTCATGCTTTGTGTACTACACATCTATATTCCCTTTACATTCAGTCCTACTGTTACATGATATATTTACTGTAGCACAATGTTTTTATATAAGAGTCATGGCTTAGTGGTAAGTCATGCAGACTATAGTTGCCAAGGTCCTGGGTTCGGGACTCACAGTGGGATTTTATTTTTCTTTTGAACTGAGTACAGGACCTGTCAATCAAAGTGCCTAAGGCACTTTTAAGCAGTTGTAACCGGGTTAGCGCTGGTTTGCGCGGAGCTCACACATGCGCACTGGCGGTTAGCTCCGCGCACACCTGATTACAACCACTTAAACGTGCTTAGTCTTGCGCACACCCGCGCTATTTTCCTTGAAAGAAAAGAAAATGGGGAGACAGGAAAGTGGTGAAAAAGGGGTCACAAAGAGGGTAAGACAGTAGGGAAACAAGCTTGGGATGTGTAGGAGGGATGTAGGTAAGGCCCATAGCTGCCCATTTCTTCAGCAGCAACAGCTTTGCATATGTATGTAATTTGGTGTGACATTTGAAACCTTCCACCCCTGAGAGAGGTGTCAGGACAACAATAATACTTGTTGTACAGCCAATTGGAATTGATAGGTTCCATGTCCAGTAGACATGTGTGCGGAATGGGCAGCTATGTATGGGCGTAATTTTTTTGTGGGTATAGAGTGCCCTTTTTTTTTTTTTTTTTTCAGGTGAGAGTGGTATGTCAGGTGAAGGTAGTCGGTACAGCTGGGGAGGTAGGTTGGGTAGGTTAACAGACAAGACAAACAAGACGCATACAGGGGCGGTGTATGACACGTGTGGGGGTTACACAATTGACGGGACGGAGGTTTGGATATCCAGAGCCCATGAGCCCACAGATGGCAACAGTGGAACTGATATCCCCACCCATAGGCAGTTGCCACTGTTCCTTCACTGCCCAGGACGGGGCTGTGCTAGGGGCTGTGTAGGCGGGGCAATGGGCATGCCCGTTAGTTGCGCCACCCGTGCCTCGAGCTGGCGTAGGGGCTCGAGGACAGAGTCCCGAATCTCCCTACGCACCACAGTCCGGACGCTACGGAGGGTGAGTGGTGGATCTCCTCCGGCCACACTTGCAGAGGGGGGGCGAGCCCCATCCCGTGCAGCGCTTCCACCCTCAGGTGGCACAGGGCCACCGGAGGAGGGTCCGGACTCGGCACTAGTGCCAGGTGCACTCGCCAGCTGAGGTGGGAGAGGTGGGTCCGCTGGAACCCGCCTTCCCTGTCGTTCTATGTTTTGCATTATGTCATGACAGTTTGGGTTAGTGACATATAATACCATTCACAATTAGTTGTAACAGCATGCATTAGTATTCCCATTAACCAAACACCCAGATATTCACACCATTGAACAGCGTGCATAACACATGCATAATTTGAACAGTAATACACAGTCCAACAACATGCAGGGTTGATTGATGGCAACAGGCCATCAGGTGTGGATGTATGAACAGGGCGGATGCATCAACAGACATGCAAATATATATGACCCAACAGGACAGACGTCCAGGGGTGGTAATTGTGATTGCACATACCATTTTCACGTGGAATGGATTATAGGTGGTTAGAGGGTGGGGTAAATAAAGTAATATTAACACCTTCGAATACAAATACATAT
The DNA here is from genome assembly GCF_019279795.1 of Protopterus annectens. Classification (NCBI taxonomy): domain Eukaryota; kingdom Metazoa; phylum Chordata; order Ceratodontiformes; family Protopteridae; genus Protopterus; species Protopterus annectens. The sequence continues at coordinate 15,747,338 of NC_056729.1, read as the reverse complement.
GCTGTACATTTCTAATAGCTACAGTTATATACACACTACTGTTCTAACTACAGTGTCCTATATGTTAACTACTTAACCTTGCAGATGGGACTGTTACTGCAACATCAATCTACATTTTATTGCTGTTCATACACATTCATATCGAGCTTTGTTCAGATACATCATCCTGTTACCTTTGCTTTATATACTTGTAGACAAGTGTGGATGTTTGGTATATCAGACAATCATCCTATCTGCGTATTTCAGACTGGGAGCAACATATCCAGATTTTAGTGTACACATTCCACATGCAGCAACACTTTGAACAGATTTTGCTGTTTGGTTCTGAGTCTCACATGCATTTAATTCTGTCCTAACTGCAGTATAGTTTATTCAGGGCTTATTACTACTGTATTGCTGTATTCCTGACACTTTCTCACACTCTCTCACTTGCTTTCATGTTACTATTCAGACTGGTACTTCTAGGCTTTATTGACATGTTTTAACAGTAGTTATTACAGTTCTTTCCAGCAGTCTCACTTCTGTCATGTTTCAGTATTTCCACAGGGATATATTTCACACATGTGATTTCATCCTCTTTTGCAGCTGTACTTTACATGCTGCTGCAGGTTGTGTACTATTTTCTTACAGGCAGGGCAGTTTTATTTCAAAATATATGTTGGACAGTGTCATATTTAGTTTACACTTACAGGCTGGGAACTGTTGTAATCAGGCAATACTTGCATACACTTTCACACTGTTACTTGCAGATTTAATTCCTTCCTGGCTACACTGCACTCTTTTGCTGACTGTCATACATTTATATATCTTTACAGTTACTAGTAGTGGATTACTGACCTGCCTGGTGGCGCAACCGCACCAGCCTATCGGCATAGGCTCTGTGGTTCGCAGAACAGACACCTGCAGCTGTAATATAAATGAAGTAATATTGGAATACACATCTCCATAATTTCAGGTAGTTTAACTTTCTACATACATAATTAATTGTTACTTACTCAGTGGTGGGGCGTTGGGTGATTGCCGGGCCTCCTGGATCCAAAGGTTCAGTTGGTCCTGCTTGCGTCTCTTCAGGTCCGCATGGTGGTGACGGACCTGCTCACCTGTCCTTGGAATTCCTGTGGCACTGGTGAGTTCATGAGCCAACTGGTCCCATGCCTCAGCCCTGTACGTTCCCCAGAGGACCTGGCCCTGCATGAGTTGGGCCTCATGGTTGTGGACTAGGAGCCAGGCCATGTACCTGGACTCCTCAACACCCCACCTCTGCGCTCGAAAGCGACTACCCTCTCCTACACCTGACATTCTGCCTGCAGGTCTGTTCTACAATCGCTTATGCTGTGTATTCCGCCTATGGGGCTTATATAGTCCGTTTTCCCCGCACATATCTGTGATTGGCCATTTTGGAATTGTATCAACTTCAGTAAACCTGCATTGTCATGCTGTAGTTTGTATTCATTCCTATATATGAGCTATTATTGCATTTCTAGGTACTGCTGTCATGGCTTAGTGGTTCTGTACCTTGCCTATGGTGTATAGTATCCTAGGTTCGAACCTGGCCACTGCTTTTTATTTTTCATGACTGTCTAGACATGTTGAGGGGTGTGTCTGTGTAAAGGCAGTTTTGATACGGCTTGCTCAATGTTGCCCGTCGGTTAGCTTGTTTGCGCGGTGCGCAGCTCCCTCAAATGGGGTACGCTGGTTTAAGCCTCATTTGGCTATCGGCACGCATATTCCGCTCAGCTCAGTTAGGGGCACATATATTTAGCATGGTAAACCAGTGCTCAGCTACGGGCACTCATTTTGCACCAGTTAAACCAATGCTTATCTACGGGCACATACACTCACTCTGTTGTACTGTAGCTCAGCTATGGGCACATCTGGCAGTTTATATTTATTTCTTAGCTCACATTTATTCAATATAAATGGGATATTTCATTGCATTTTACATATATTCTGGTTTTATGTGTACATATGTATCAGGGACTTGTTTCCTGCTTATTTTGCAAAAAAAAAAAAATTTGTGTTGTGGGGGCTCGAACCATGAATGCCTGCTCTGCAGCTGGCATCTCTACCGCTACACTATTGCTTCCTGGCTTATTTTGCATATTTAGTTCTTATATGCTTTCCCATTGACTGCTAACTGTAGCTGCGCTACGGGCACGCCCGTGCAAACGAGCGCACTCACGGTTAAACATCTTTACAATTTAAAAAAATATGACATGTTCATTTAGATTGTTTTATGTTTAATAGTCTGTAGGGGCATGTGTTGTGTTGTGTTTATTCACATTTCCGTGGACTCTGTTGTGGGTGTCTACTTTGGGCACTTTTACACTTCTGGGGGCGTGTCTGCTTGCAGGGCTCAGCCTACGGACACGCCCCCTACTGTCTTACACGGACCGTGTTCAACTTAGGTGTGATTCAGCATGCTCTCATGAATATGCAGAGCATGCTGACATCACTCCGTTTAACTGCAGCCTCCGTGTAAGAGTTATAACTCTTACACGGAGGTTTCGTGAATCCTGGGGTATACCTTAGCAAATGGAAAAGATTTTCAATTTGGGCCTTACAGAATCATAGTGATCCTTATTCAGCATCTTTATCGTCCATTCTAGAATTCTTAGCAAAGCTTTTTAATGAGGGAGCAGCTGCAGCAAACTTTCGAGTCCAATTAGCAATTTCAAATTTTCATTTGGGAAATGAAAGATTAAATGCGTCCCACAGACTTTCTAAAACCTTCCTAAGAGGCACAAATCTGTTAAGACCTCCAGTAAAACCAGCCCTTCCACCATGGAATCTAAATTTTGTATCATTCCGTATAATCCTTTCCCCCTTTGAACCAGCATCATCTTGCAACTTAAAATTAATAACGTGGAAGGGAGGGTGGCCTAATGGTTAAGGTGTTTGCCTTACAAACACAAGGTGCAAGGTTTGAGTCTCACAAGGGATAATTGGCTAGGTTTAAAATGGCTCGCAAGGGCAGTTAGCCTAGTACTAATATATGAATATAAAGACTATTTTTCTAGTGGCTATCACTTCAGCTAGGAGAATTTCGGAGTTACAAGTTTTATCAGTCAAACCCCCCCCCCACACACACACACACACCTGTTATTCCACAGTGAGAGTCTCACTACACGCAAATCCTTCATTTTAACCAAGGGTATGTTCAGAATTCAGTCTAATCAATCCATAGAACTTCTTTGTATGACAATAAGGCAGAATATATGCTACACCAAATTGATGTTCATCGACAATTACGCTTCTGTTTACACAGAACAAAATAATTTAGAAAATCTGACCAGCTTTTTCTATCCTTTTCTTACAACAAATAGGTGCTGCAGTAACAAAAATTACTTTATCTAGATGGTTGTCGGATTGCATCGCTTTCATTTACCAATCGGTAACAAACAGCTGCCAGATAAAATAAGGTCTCATTCTACTAGAGCTTTTTCAACTTCTCATGCTTTCTGTGCAAAGCTACCTATAGATACCATTTGTGCAGCAGCAACGTGGGCAAGGCCTCATACCTTCATCACTCATTACAAAATCCATTTGGCCTCCAGGGACAGGGCCTCCTGTGGGTCCACTGTTCTGAAGAATATTCTCCCATGAGCCACCCAAGAAAAATGGTGCTAGGGATGCTGCCCCATCAGTAGAGAATGAAGGCGAGCTAGGACAACTTCACATAAAGAAGTTATGTACTCACCATAACGTTCCATGTGAGTTGTCCCTCTAGTCTTCATTCTTGTGTCCCATCCTCCTCCCCCCAGCCTTTGGCTCTTTGGTGGATCGAGAGGTTCCTAGTTGGACATCTGGTACGCTTTGACCCTCTTCTTTGCTTATAACGTAATGAGTAATTCTGATGTGTGCATATATATATATATATATATATAAGTACATCAGCAAACAAGATCTGGGGAAGGCACTTGAGCATCATGGCGTAGGGAGTAAGCCACAAGCTGGTTGGAGACTTTGAGCTTTAGTAAACGGCCAAGTTAGAACCTAGGATCAGTTCCGAACACATCAGTACAGAATGAAGACTAGATGGGCAACTCACATGGAACATTATGGTGAGCACATAACTTCTTTTTTTGTAATATATCTGTCATTCATCAGAAAGGTTATATAAATAAATGGAGGTGACCAGCTGGAGAATGGTTAACAAGATTCACAGAGACAGGTAGCAGAGGAGAGTGAGTGAAATTAAATAAAGAATTATTTAACATATCGACCAAGTAAACACTGAAAGCATCTGTTAGAAATGAAATGTTTTCTTTTTTTGTTTACATTTTAGAAACATTTTAATATAAAAAAGAAACTCCATGGTAAACAAACACATAACAGAGAATGTGTTTTGTTCCTGCTAGTAATATAGTAATATAGATTGAAAGTTCAGCAACACTAATTTTATGAATTAGTGTGCTTTATTGCTTTATTTTTGTTGTTTAATAGGAACATCAGTTTACCTCCCACTTTTATGTAGTCCTGAATGAAGCAAATCTTGTAGTTGCATGACGTACACCATTTACTGTTGTTGTCTTTCTGCTTTTCCCGGTTAGGGGTCGCCACAGCGGAACTCCAGTCCGCTAATGATTGGCAGTAGATTTTCACGACCGCGGAGGTGCCAGCTCGACGTTCAACCTTCAACGAAGGCACGCCCATTTACGCATGTCTTTCGAATGCCCACCCAACCGTGGGGAGGACGTGCAGACTCCACACAGATGGCACTCCCCGCACTCCAGCCGTGAATCGAACGGGAGAACCTCTTGCTGTGAGGTAACAATGGTACCGTTGCACCACCGCGGCAGTCAGTTGTTACAATTGCTCAGGGCTTTCCATGAAGCATTAAATTCTTCTGTGTTGTGGTGGGAAGATTTCAGTTGTGATGGGAAGATTTCAGGACAGCCAGCAACAAAAAGGACCATTTTTATATGTTATGGGTTTACCAATGTCTGAGCTGTCAAACAGGCTTTTATTATTCATTCTGCACTTAGCAGATATAATTTTCGAAATAGTCAAATTGCAGAGCTTACCAATATATGATTGAATTTTGGTATTTTATCATCGCTGAGGTAAGAGATTTATGTATGTTTGTGCTGTCACTACAAATCTGCCTGTTTTACTGGCTTTTGTTGCAACTCCACTCTGACACCAGCCTTGTTTAATATTTCACAGTGTTTTTCATGCAGTACTTAAGTACGGTACAACCTAGGAGGGATTAATTCTGTCTGGCTTCTGTCCTAAGTGTTCTAGCTATCTCTGACCCCTCCTTTTGGATATTTCTTTATGCACTTCATACTCCCTTAAATGTCCCACCCCCAGTCCAGTCCAACACTAGTACTGCCACATTTTCAGCTAATGTGCTCACACGTGTGTGTATGCTTGTATGCATGTGAGTAAATGTTTAGTGTAGAGGCTGCATACCTCACAACTGTCTTTTTCACCACTTTTCAGTTTACCCCCCTCATATTTCAAGCATTCTTCTGACCATCCTTTCCCTCGCAAGGCCATGATGTGTCTTGAATAACCCCAGTTTTGGAGTTACTTCATTTGTTAACATTTTATCCATTGACCTTCCAGAAACTCTTCAGACTCTAAGCCGACGTTATTGAAGGTGAAGCTGGGTAGAAGCACATTTTAGGTTCACTGATTTGTTTTAGCTAGTGTGCATGCACAAATATCTGGCTGCTGTGTGCCTTTCTGTACAGCTCATGTAGTAGTAAGCAGTACAAAACTCCACATATATTTTATTCAGTTACATACAAATTCAGCTTATGTCAGGTGCAGCATACATGCACCAAGTATGAGCATGCATAGTGGAGAGGTTCAGTTACCACCTGTCATGATAATGGTAGAGAAAAGCAAAACAGTTAATCATGGACAAAGTAATAATTTATCGGCAAAATAGATCATCTGAAGCAAAGTTTTGGTGTAGTAGGACACAGTTTAATAAATCTTCTTTGAAAGCAAATTACATAAACCAAAATGAGTGCATGAATTGTTTTCAAAATGGTGTGAATGCTTGAAAAAGAGAGTGACTGAGTGGCAGAATGAGGTTGGTGCATTTCAAAAAATCTGTAAACTAAGCACTTTTTTTGACAAAAAGCAGATTGTGCTGAGCAAAAAATTGATTTCTGTTGTGAGAGTTATAAATGTAAAAGGCACATGTAAAAGGGTGCAGAGTTTTTTTTTTTCTTTTCTTTCAATTAACCACAGACAGACCTTTCAACTGTCCCTCTTTTGGAGGACCATTCCTATTTTAGGAAATCCCTATTTTGAAGGTATGTCCCTATTTTCAGGCTTGATTTAACCCTTCAGACAGTTTTCTGAATCCTCCCTCATCGCATGTTAATTTTGAAGCACACAGAAAACCATGCTACATGACCAGCATAGTAGTGGCAACAATTTAAAGAAATCGATCGCACATCTTACAACTCCATTTTTTCAGAAGCAAAAATAAACTTGTGTGGTTGAATTTTCGGTTTATACTGTGTCTTTGATAATTTGGCCATATTTATTTCAGCATTTTTGTCGCACACTATTTTTCAAACATGTTTATAAGTAGCATCCTACATTCCTATTAGAAATAGGATGAGTTGTGTGTTTAGTATTCAAATTTAATGCTAATTACAGGTCCAGATTTTTATTTAGATGCTCTATTTTCAAGGAAAATGAAAAAACAGTGCCTGCAAACGCTCGAAATCCGTCCCAGCAGTTTATTAAACCATCAAAGTTCACAAATCAAGATCAAACACAAATTCTGTTGTTAACGCTATTTTTAAAAAACTAGTATCAACCTGCGTTTTCGTCCTTACATATAGGACTTCATCAGACAATGCTTTAATTAATTAATACATTTATATACTAATCTGCTTTTGTAAATTGTCCATTCACCTTGCTTAATTATTTAAAACCTCCTATCCCATTGGGAAATCTCATGAATATTAATGCCATTCAGGGAAATACATAAAAGCAGCTATTATATGAAATGTTTGCTCACTTTTACACAAATCAAATATTAAGTTAAAACATATTCATAAAAAATGTTATAAACATACAATATTTAATTCATCCATCCTTTAATAAATAATCATATAAATATTTACTTAAATAAAATTTAAAAAACACATGTATATATAAAACAAGCTTCCTAAAAACAAGCTATTCTCTTTATATGTATTTAAATGAATAAGTGGTTTGTTTAATGAAATAATGCCCTCTGGTGTCGATTTTAAACATTACAACAATTTTATCTATATTTTATTAGCTCTTATTTTTAATAGGGGTGTTATGGTAAGGAAATCATTTAAACCTGGTTTAGTGTTGGAATCCAAATAAACCTGCCACCATAATTCTTTTGATTCCAATATTTCCTCCCATAACCCACCCCTAATGTCTGGCAAAACTTGATCAAGTACAAAAAATAGGAACCTATATTCGGGACATGTAGTTGTGTGTTTATATAAGGCATTTGTACTCTTCGCTTTTAATATGTCATAATTATGCTCATAAATTCTTCTTTTTAAACAGCGTTCCGTTTTACCTATGTAAAACGACTGACATTTCTGACAAATAGCCATATATACAATACCCTTGCTTTCACAATTGTAATGATTTCCACTTTTAATACATTTGTCTCTACTTTCTATCTGTATTGTTTGTTTGTTGATAATGTATGGGCACTGTTGGCATCTACCACATCTATATGTCCCATTCCTTCGTTGGTTTCCCTTAAATAATTTACCACTACCTCTTTCCAATATTTTGCCTATATTTGGTGGATTTTTGTACACTACTTTAGGTGCCATCTTGGTTATTTCTTCTATATCTGTTAATGAGCTGAAATTATTCCATTCTTTTTTAAAAATTTCTCTCAATTTAATATTTGACTTATTATATTCCACTATCAGGCTCCCTGAGTAATTAACTTGTTCCTCCTTGTTACTCACCATTTCTTGATTAGTCATTTCTATATTCCTCTGGGAACCCTCATTTTTGTCTAAAATAGGTCTGAACCTATCTAACCTACCCAACTCTACTTCTTCTCGTAAATTCTCTATAAAACTCATGGGATATCCTCGTTCTAAGAACATGTTTGTAAGAGTGTTACATTCTTCTTGAAAATCCTTCTCATCTGATGTCATCCTCGAACCTCTTACAAATTGTCCCTTTACTATATTTTTCTTACTATAAAGGGGATGTGCACTTTCATAATGTAAGTAAGAATTTACATATGTGTCTTTTCTATAAACCTTACTTTGAAATTTACCCTTTTCTTTATATATTTCTATATCTAAATATTTCAATTTTTCTTTATTTACAGTATAATGAAATTTCAAAAAGTGGTCGTTTGATTGATATATTCCATGAATTCAGAAAATTTCTCCTGTGTCTCTACCCAGAAAATGACTATATCGTCCAAGAATCTGAAATACTTTATCCAACATTCCTTGAATTTACAATTAGCTATAAATTGCTCTTCCCATCTGGCTAAGACAATGTTTGCAAAGGTGGGGGCACAAACTGCCCCCATCGCTACACCCGTCCTTTGTTGATAATAACCACCGTCAAACATGATGTAATTATATTTTAAGACGGTGTCCATTAGTGTCACACTTGCTATTTTGTCTTCCAAACTTAGATTTTCATCACTAAAAATCATTTGCTTATGAAGTGGAATTTCCACCTTTAGGTGAAACGAATAATGAGTATGCAAATAATTTTTATGATGGTAGAAATTTTCAGAACCGGGGGGGGAGAAGAGGGAGGGGAAGATACATGTAGACGCCCCGACCCTTGAAAATAATTATACAGACTCAAATAAAGAAATAATAATACAGGATGAAGTTAAACACATTTACAACAATTTCACTATCTATAATTTTAGCAGCCTTATTCTGAATCCAAATCATTTTTCTTTACTTAGTAAAGGGTTGAAGTATATACCTAACAAAAGAAGTGATGACACTCGTACCATCTTAGATGTCAAGTTATTTATGAGAAAAATTAATTTGGAAGTCATGGCTAATAGGGCTGGTATTAAAAGAAAAGGGACTAATGAAAGTGTTTTAAAGAGAAAGTCAATATTTAACCCCCCATTGATTCCTCAAATCAAGAATTTTGAGAATTTAATGATTAACACAGTTAGAAAACATTCCAACAAAGGGTGGATCCATCATAATCTGAACAAAGAAGAGATGGAGGTTTTAAACAATTTAAGTAGTAATAATTCACTTAGAATAATGAAGCCGGACAAGGGTGGGGGTATTGTCATCATGGACAAAATATTATATGAAGGAAAGTTAAATTCCATCTTGAGTGACAATTATAAGTATGGAGAGGTATCCCTGAATGAAATTAATATAGGCTATCAAAAAATAGATATAATTCTACAAAATTTGGTGTTAGAGAAGGTTATTGATGAAACAACCTATAGATATTTGGAGGTTAAGAAACCCAAGATAGCCTATATTTTTGGGATACCAAAAATCCATAAGGATATGACAAACCCCCCCCTTAGACCCATAGTCTCTGCAGCAGGAGCCAAGACGGGTCCTTTAGCTAAATTTGTTGACCATAAAACTAAACATATCTGGTTAAAAAATAAGTTTATATTAAAGGATTCCTGGAACCTATTAGGGGTAATCAAACAGGATATGTATAAGGAAAACTTATTGTTTATAACTATAGATGTCATTGACCTCTTTGGATGTATCCCTTTTGGAGAGGGTATGGACATGTTTGAGCAAATGATTTTTAGTGATGAAAATCTAAGTTTGGAAGACAAAATAGCAAGTGTGACACTAATGGACACCGTCTTAAAATATAATTACATCATGTTTGACGGTGGTTATTATCAACAAAGGACGGGTGTAGCGATGGGGGCAGTTTGTGCCCCCACCTTTGCAAACATTGTCTTAGCCAGATGGGAAGAGCAATTTATAGCTAATTGTAAATTCAAGGAATGTTGGATAAAGTATTTCAGATTCTTGGACGATATAGTCATTTTCTGGGTAGAGACACAGGAGAAATTTTCTGAATTCATGGAATATATCAATCAAACGACCACTTTTTTGAAATTTACGTATACTGTAAATAAAGAAAAATTGAAATATTTAGATATAGAAATATATAAAGAAAAGGGTAAATTTCAAAGTAAGGTTTATAGAAAAGACACATATGTAAATTCTTACTTACATTATGAAAGTGCACATCCCCTTTATAGTAAGAAAAATATAGTAAAGGGACAATTTGTAAGAGGTTCGAGGATGACATCAGATGAGAAGGATTTTCAAGAAGAATGTAACACTCTTACAAACATGTTCTTAGAACGAGGATATCCCATGAGTTTTATAGAGAATTTACGAGAAGAAGTAGAGTTGGGTAGGTTAGATAGGTTCAGACCTATTTTAGACAAAAATGAGGGTTCCCAGAGGAATATAGAAATGACTAATCAAGAAATGGTGAGTAACAAGGAGGAACAAGTTAATTACTCAGGGAGCCTGATAGTGGAATATAATAAGTCAAATATTAAATTGAGAGAAATTTTTAAAAAAGAATGGAATAATTTCAGCTCATTAACAGATATAGAAGAAATAACCAAGATGGCACCTAAAGTAGTGTACAAAAATCCACCAAATATAGGCAAAATATTGGAAAGAGGTAGTGGTAAATTATTTAAGGGAAACCAACGAAGGAATGGGACATATAGATGTGGTAGATGCCAACAGTGCCCATACATTATCAACAAACAAACAATACAGATAGAAAGTAGAGACAAATGTATTAAAAGTGGAAATCATTACAATTGTGAAAGCAAGGGTATTGTATATATGGCTATTTGTCAGAAATGTCAGTCGTTTTACATAGGTAAAACGGAACGCTGTTTAAAAAGAAGAATTTATGAGCATAATTATGACATATTAAAAGCGAAGAGTACAAATGCCTTATATAAACACACAACTACATGTCCCGAATATAGGTTCCTATTTTTTGTACTTGATCAAGTTTTGCCAGACATTAGGGGTGGGTTATGGGAGGAAATATTGGAATCAAAAGAATTATGGTGGCAGGTTTATTTGGATTCCAACACTAAACCAGGTTTAAATGATTTCCTTACCATAACACCCCTATTAAAAATAAGAGCTAATAAAATATAGATAAAATTGTTGTAATGTTTAAAATCGACACCAGAGGGCATTATTTCATTAAACAAACCACTTATTCATTTAAATACATATAAAGAGAATAGCTTGTTTTTAGGAAGCTTGTTTTTATATATACATGTGTTTTTTAAATTTTATTTAAGTAAATATTTATATGATTATTTATTAAAGGATGGATGAATTAAATATTGTATGTTTATAACATTTTTTATGAATATGTTTTAACTTAATATTTGATTTGTGTAAAAGTGAGCAAACATTTCATATAATAGCTGCTTTTATGTATTTCCCTGAATGGCATTAATATTCATGAGATTTCCCAATGGGATAGGAGGTTTTAAATAATTAAGCAAGGTGAATGGACAATTTACAAAAGCAGATTAGTATATAAATGTATTAATTAATTAAAGCATTGTCTGATGAAGTCCTATATGTAAGGACGAAAACGCAGGTTGATACTAGTTTTTTAAAAATAGCGTTAACAACAGAATTTGTGTTTGATCTTGATTTGTGAACTTTGATGGTTTAATAAACTGCTGGGACGGATTTCGAGCGTTTGCAGGCACTGTTTTTTCATTTATCTGGTTTTTCGAGTGCTGATACCTGTTTTGGGAGATTATCTATTTTCAAGGACCTTAGATCTATTTTCACCATTTTCAGTTTTTCTTCACCAAGCTTATGTTGATTATATATCCAAAATATGAATTTACATTTATTTCAGAGAATTTATGAATATTTACTAATGTTTATACTAATAGAGCTGAGTAGTCAATGCTGCTTTATATTTCTGTTATGATGTTATTAACCAAGTAAGCAAAATATTTGTATGTTTCACAAGTAATTTTATTAAATGAACCACTGTTTGTCATTGTTTTTATATACTTATGAGGGACACACATTTGTGAATGCAGATAAGTACTTTTAGTGCCAAAAGAAAATTCCTTATTCTGGAAGAGTTTGTTAGTGGTATCTGGGTGAGGCATCTTACTGAATCAAAACTGTCAGTGTGATTATTTTAGTCAACATGTGATTAAAAAAGTGTATCACGCTTTAGTAGTGCTGACGCCACAAATAAAGTCTCTACTCCAGCTCAACCTGGATCACACACACACACGTTTAAAAAAAATCATCTCTTTCTTATTCTGGGTTAACAGGATCTCCTCTTTTCTGTCCAGACCCTATACACATGCCTTGTGTGAAGGTATCTTACTGGCTCAGCTAGAGTGTTGTCTCCCACTAATTGCTGAAGCCTTTAAAAGAAACGCATCCACCATTCAGTCCATCTAAAATAATATTTGCAGATTCATCCCTCTCTTCCCCAAGAAATGAATACCAGTGCAAAAATTTGAAAAAGCTAATTGGTTACCTGTGAAGCAACGTGCTGACTTTCTATTTGCCTTCCACCTATTTAACTTATCGAAAATGACACCTTCCCCCCATAGGCCTCCAGAATATTCAGAGATGCACCAACATACAACCTTAGACATCTGAACCACTCATGTCGTCGTCCCCCCCCCCAAATGGCCTTCATTGCACAAACCTTGCTTTCTTAATCCTTCATTGCAAACTGAGAATATCTCCCTACTTTTCTTAATGATCATTCTCCTTACCCCAATCCCTTACTTTCCTAATCAGAAATAAAAGCACATTTTAAGACTCTTGGAAAATGTAACTGCTGTTTTCTATTCATATAACCTAACCTCTTCATACCCTTCTTCCCTCTACATACCTTGCTTTGACTCTGTTTTTGATTGTGTTTCTTTTAACCTGTTAACTTTGATTTCCATTCTGTATATAATACATGTATATACATTGATCTATGTCAGCCATTCTGTATATATTGCCATTTATCTCTTGCCTTTATACCCTCAAGCCAACTGTGATATTCACTTTGCATTTAAAATTTGTATTTATTGCATTTTGCCATTCACTTAGTATATAATATCATGTAACAATTGTGTTTCCCCAGGTTGTGATGGAAATGGGTCCAGTGGGACCCAGTTCAATTCAAAAATAAAAAAATAAGCAAACTGCTTTATTAAAGGTAGAAACATTTGACAACCATATTAGCTTCTTTACAGATACCTTTTACAGCAGATTCTGGGATGCCGGCCCATTTTTCTTTGCTCATTTCATCTGTTTCCGCAAGATCCATACCTTAGTTCCCCATTCTGCCCGAGTCTTCAACAAGTCATACTTGCAGAATTTGACAAACGAGTCCTCTAAATCATACCTTCACCAAGGCCCAGAATCTGTAGTCCCCTTAATGTAAGGGAGCATGTATCCTAATTCATACTTTTGGTGCTTTTCTTCAGCAAATTCTAGGCTGTTTTGACATTATTCCATCAGTATGGCATCTGGTTGCTGTAGTTCACCACATCTGTACATCTACATCATCTCACAGTCCGTGTATCTTCCCCTCTAGCTGGAAAAAGCGCCATTGTCAACCCCCCCCCCCCCCAATTAAGAAAAAGCCATTATCACTTCACCCTGAAAAAAGAAAGCATATTGTCCGACTTCAGACCTATCTCTGTATGTCCAAACTTCCCACACTGGGTAAAATGTTACAAAGCTGTTGTGCATGCAGCTGCCAAGTTGCTTAAAAAAACTACATTATTCTGTCTTCCCACCAACATGGATTCTGGCGTGTGAGGAGCACAATGGGTGCAGTGTGAACCCTTGCAGTTCACATCCTGCTAGATATGAATAAAGGCATCCTTACTGGAATCATATTTATAGATTTGGCAAAAGCATTTGGTTCTGTAGAGCATGCTGTTCTTACTAGTGTCCAAGTCAGTGCAGATCTAAATCCCACTGCTACTTGTTTTTTAAAAAATACTTTACTGACAGACAATTCACGGTCAAACTCAAGCTGTTCTTGTCAGAATTTAGAACACTTAAAAAGGGTCCCACAATGATGTATTCTCACCCCCCCCTTTTTTTTATTTCATCAACTTCTGTCCAACTTCACATACATTACTCATTACTTTATGCTATCTGCATGGTTCTTGAAGTCTAACCCAAATTCTGCTACAGTTATATAAAGCTTGGAACAAAATATGTCCATACTCCACATTTGGTTAGAAAACAACCACTTACTACTCAACACAACCAAAGCAAGTAACCATAATCTCCAGCACTTCTATCCACCAAATGGTATATATCGAGCAAAGGCAACAAAGATCTAGAATAGAAACTACCAATTATTTTCACACTAGGTATATGACATTATCAAACAAAGTAACACTTTTTGATGTCCTACTGCTGCATATTTAAGGTAAGCATGTAGATACAGCATCAGAAGGCTTACCGTAGATCAAGTCTCACTGACTGTTGCACCTAGCTCCTCTAAACCTGACTTTTACTTCTGCTCTGTACTATCCTTCCTTTCACCCAAAGTCTGTAACCATACTGTTCTACTGACTTATATTCCACCATTCCCTCAGGCAGTGCATTCCAGCATTACACCAACCTCTCTACAATATGGTGTTTCAAGTTAATTTATCATCTCACTTCTAACTGCCTCTTGTACCTTCATCTCCCATCTGCTTGTACTTTTTCAGTCACAGTTGTCCCACTTATTTCCTGAGTACACTGTACCAGTATTTTATTTCTCATACCCTTCTTTCTTCTATTCTATGCATGCCTTACACTCTGAGCATTTTGGAAGGAGTTCTTCTTCTTTCGGCTTTTCCCGGTTAGGGGTCGCCACAGTGGAACTCAGGTCCGCTAATGACTGGCAGTTAATTTTTACGGTGCCGAGGTGCCAGCCTGACACCCAACTTTTAACGAAGGCACGCCCGTTCACGCATGCCTTTCAAATGCCACTCGACCGCGGGAAGGACATGCAGACTCCACACAGAAGGCGCTCCAGCCGAGAATCGAACGGGAGAACCTCTTGCTGTGAGGCGACAATGCTACCGATGCACCACCGTGGCTTCTCAGCATTTTGGAAAGAGTGCACATATTTAATTATGGCTTTTTCCTTTAATGCCCATTCTTCTAGCAATGGGCAAATAGGCAACCAAGTCACACTGGCATACCTTAACCCAGGATTGATTGATTTATTGCATTTGTTTACCGAAAAGGTCCACTGGGCCTAAGTGAGCCCATTTTCAGTGGAAGCTGGAGAGAAAAGCTACACATACAAATTACAAGTGATACACATACAATAGAAATACAATTGCAGTTACATAAAGAGCTACAAGGCAATACGGTAAAAATCATGGACATGGCTTTAAAACAAATATGGGATACAAATACATATCAGAGTTAACGGATATTAAGCAGTAAGCAGCTTGGATAGGAGTGTAACGTTTCACAACAGAGTTCACAGGTAAAGCAGTAAGCAGCTTGGGTAAGAGTGGAAAGTTCAGGTTGTATATGTACCTAAATTAAGCCATTATGTTATGTATGTATTTAGGAAAAGGTAAGGACTATATGTGAAGAGAAAGTTGGGTACGATTTCAAAGACTACTGAGGGTGTATACAAAGAGGTAACAGTTAATAAATAGTTAACTGACTAGAGTTAGGGGTCATGAGAAAGTGGATGTTGTCCAGGGAGGATAGTTGCAGCAATGGTTAGTAGCGTAGTGGGATAGAGAAAAAGGTAGTGTAGGTGGATAGGGTAAGGTAAATGGGTAAGGTAAGAGGTGTAAGGGTAAAAAGATAGGGTAGTTGGATTTGGTGACCTTGGTATCATTTGTATTCGTGAAGTGCACAAGGCTATTCCTACTTCATAGTGACAAGGGAAGGGCTTTACCACATATAAAAAAGTGCCAGTTGTTAATACAGTCTTCTGTTTCTGACTGAATGGGCTCTAGTGGAACGGACAGCATTTAAGTAATCTGCATCCCTTTTGCAAACTTATGCTTCTTCATCATATTTTCCAGCTGTCCAGATTTCTGCCTCATTTTTTGGTCTCTTCATAAAATGTATTTTTTTCTGGGAAATCACTGAGGATTGAAATCAATAAATGGCATACATGTGCGTTTCAATTGTCATATCCTTCAGAAAATTTAAGCTAACATTAAGTCCTGTTATTCTAACAACTTTCTAAGTTTATAAGAGCAAAAATTAAAATCTGTCTCTATTTTTGAGTCTTTGTCCCAATATTATTTGAGGCTGTGTTTGTGCTAAGAGGTTGAGAAGTATGTTCTTCATTCCCGTTACCATTTTGTTCATTGTTTGTTTTTAAAAGTCTCTGCTTCTCTGACTGACAGAACTAGCAACTCTTCCAAACTGTGCCTTACTAGTCCCTTGTACAGAGAATGGCATCAGTGTCTTTTGAGTGCACTTACCTAGCTGTGTAGCACAGCATTTGTTTTGGTTTATTCCTGGCCATTTACATTCACATGCAGGTTTCAGCCAAGAGAATAATTATAGCTGGAAGATCTTTTCTGCTTCTCAACCCTTCCTAGGTTTCCATCTTCCAAAGTAGGTATGTCATCTTGTGAATTTTACTTTCACAGTTGTCCTTTCTCTATCGATCATGTGCCACAAGATTTGTCTGAGGTTCTCCACTCCTAATCTTACTATGGTGTGACACATGCATGCAGAGCAGAACTGTTCTTATTACCAAGCCATCTAATTTACCACTTGTTACTGGTTTTTCTTTGCGGGATTATTTATAACCACCTGCTTGTTCTTCCAGTTTGCAAGCTAGTTACATGTATTCTCTGCCACTGTGTTCCCTACTCTACTGTCAAAGCCTTTGCCGATGCACCATATTCACAAGGTTCCCTATCTGTAGATTACTGGTAGCCTAATGATAAGAACTGCTTCAGGCTAAGTTGTATTAGCAAGAACTTTTTTTTCTGTAATTTGTCAACTACAGTTGAAGATTTATGACCTTTGGTCATAACTTGTCAACTGGACTGTTCAAGTGTCTTTGCAAATTGAGCCTGACGAAAGAAACATTTTGCTCATGTGGATGCAGCAGAACTCTGCTGCATGCTTTTAATGGATTCCTCAAGGAGAGCTCATGTAATGCTAGTACTGCATCATCTGTACTGGCCACGGGTGAAGTTGCAGAGTTCTTTCAAGACAGGAATTTGTTTATTTTCTTTAGCTATGTCTAATGACTTTATTTGTAGTCATTTTTTTTTTCTTTCTGCACCCTACTTTGTGGCATAGAAGGGCTAGAGCCCTGAATTTAACCCAGGCAACCCAAGTTGCCACGTTGGGGGGGAGTATTATTTTTTTCTGTAGTGTGCCTGCCTTGTGGGAGATAGTGTCTATATTACATAGTCGACAACTTAAAATCGTGAATGGCCCTTTACACACAGGGAAATAATGCCATTGGCTAAAGTGAAAAAAAAAATTTTTAAATAAAAATCAAGTGGGGGTCTTCACCTTGCACCCCCCCCCCAATGTGGGGGGCTGCACCCCCTAACTAAATGTACCAACTCTGAGATCGCTCTACGTTGTAAACAGGGCAAAATCCATGTAATGGCCAAACAACTTGCTTCCCTGTATTGAAATGGCCTTTTGCGATTTGAAGTCGTCAACGTTTAGGCATTCGACAACCTAAGCGGGTGACTATTTAATATAGTCCCGGGAGATAGTTTTGTTAGTTATGTGCTGTGCTGCTTCTGGGGTAGGTGGAGGCTAGTCTTGATAACAAGTCCATTATAGTTAGATGGGCATAAGTAAAGCTACCCAAACCAACATTACTGGAGTTCTCAAAGGACGTGTGAGAATGTGCATGCACCTTCTTGGGGAGTGGTGGTAGCTCCTGTGGGGATATGGGTGCCTGTATCACCAGCAGGGGGAGTAGAGTTAGGGATTTATAAGAAAAAAAAAATCCATTTATGTCTGCCTCTCCAAGTGGTTGTAATGGATGTATTTAAAAAAGGGAGATCATACTTGGACTGTTTAGAGCTGCATCTAGTGGCAAATCCACATACGTAGCATAACCAGATTGTCAGTGGTGCTAGGAAATCCCTGATTTAATGGCAATATGAAGATGCATTGAAGCGTGTCCTTTAAACGTGTTCTTGTATTTCAAACATTAATTTTTCTTTTTACTTTGCACCACAATGCCCCTTCAGCTTTATTAGTTGTCAAATCTTCCACTTCTTTCTTGGCTGCTCCATTCAATTCCAAATGTACCTAGGAAGATAAACATTTTTTTCCAGAAAGTCTGATTTCCAGGTAGAGCCAGTTAAAGACTCCAACTTTCAATCTAATAGCAAGAATTTTGTTACTTTGGATAAGAGCACTTCAGATCTGTCAGTCATTCAGTCAGTTATTTTCCAAGTATTTTGCCAAAATGAGAATGCATTTTGGGGAATATAAGATTTACGCTGCTATCATTAAAAGTGTTAAACTTGCAGTTTCCCTAGACAGTTCATCCATTGCTGTTTGTCAGATCCCCCCTTCTGTTTTAGAGACCTTGTGTGTTGTTTCCTGCTAACTGTGACCTTTTGGTAGGAGCTATAAAACATTTAGAGGCTTGTATACCTTCTCACAAATCAACCACATTTCAGGGTTGTTGGCATCTTTTTCTCTGGTGCCAGTTACACTAATATTAGTCATGCTTGCATTGAGATTAATGTCAGTCCCACTGATATTATATATTCAGAAATGTTGGCCTTACAAGTGTCAGTGGAACCATTGTTGATTCTGCTGATATCAGACTACTGGGTATCTGTCTTACCGCATTAACTTGCCTGATGCTTGTCGTACCAGCTTTGGTCTTTCTGATGTCAGTTACACTGACATTAGCTTACATGGCACTGGTCATGCCAGCTTCAAGTCTGTCAAAGCCATCAATGCAAGATTTCCTCTCCTTGCTGCAGAGAAACACTTATTCATACTTCTGTTCTTTTGGCATTTACAACCACTTTTGCCCCACCGCCTCCTGAAGAGTCCCAATAAGTGTCTAAAAAAAGTATGTCAGTCGGAACCTGTGTTAGAGGCACAAACTGAGGGTATGGAACAGGTGGTGGATGGAGGTGCTTCCCTGCTGTGTGATCACATATTTGAAAAATTACAACAGATGGTGCAGTCGAGAGGAGACTGGGTCCACAAAACCTTTTCTCTTTTGCAAAAGAGATTTCAAGAAATGCATTTTTCTCACATCAGTCATTTTAGGGGTATTCCCTCCCCTTCTTGACATTCTACAAAGCACAACCAGTATTGCTTTGGAGAGCCCTGACACTTCAGCCCCAGTTGAGTGGAAAAAATACAAGTCCAACCAAGAAGACAAAATAAAGCTGTCCAAATACCATTAAAACGACCAGTAGTCCATCATCTGATGAAGTCTTGTGCCTAAGACGAAAGCGCTTATGGTAGTTGCTCCTGTGTTCGTATCTTAATAAAGTGGATTATTGATGGACTACTGGTCGTTTTAATGGTATTTGGACAGCTTTATTTTGTCTTCTTACTTCAGCCCCAGTTGTTCAGAAGGCCACCTGGATTTTCAGACCTTCCAAACAATATTCTTTGTAAGCACAGAATTTGAAACTATAATACTACCTTTGCTGTGCCACAGCCCTGAGGGGCTGTTTTACTTCTGTGTCCAGCTGTCCTTTCCTGTAGAAGAGCCCATAGTGATGTACATGTTTGAGAAGCGAGTATACACATCTTCCACATTATCCATTATCCACATTATGATGATAAATTACCTCAGTCATGTGCCATATTTCCAGAGAGATTTAATGGATAAAATGCAGTGAATGAAAGATGGGTTCCTGCCGGCTCCTGAAGGGATTTCTTTACTGATTGACAGGTTGGAATAAAAGAAAGGCCTTTAGATAAAAGTTCAACATCTGTTGGAGTCAGAATACATGAAGATAAATTTCAAGCTAAAGTGCCTTTCAAACTTTTTTCATGGTTGGTGTCTCTGCCGTGTCCCTGTCCGCTTTCCTTTTCATTCTGGAATGACTCCTGGACCACTGTCTTTCCGGAGGCACTTCTTTGTTCTTTATAGGTAGCGGAAAATTTATATTCAACTGAATAAGAGGTGCAAAGCCATAAGTTGTTCCTTTACTATCATTCCAGGCATCGGATTTATGGACTTGTCCTTCCAGTAAAAATGTCTATTTCCTAGCACCCAAATCCCAAGAAGAATGTAGGCACAAGTGGTTTGAATTTATACTAAACCCTGTGGTAGATGTAGTATATGTAGGTACTTAGTGCATGTTTTTTTTTACATCCTGATCAAAATAAAAGTCATCTGTTTAATGTTGGTGCCACTTGTGAGTCTATGCATGTTGTCTTTTTAGCATACTGTATGGTAGGTCATAAATTCTATCTAGGGAAGACAGGGCTCTGAAAGATAGAATTAAAGAACATCTATATCATATTCGTAATAGTACGATGACCAGTGCTCTAGCCAGACATGTTAAAGAAACTACAATTTAGCATAGCTTCAAGTTTTTGGTTATTGGGAGAGTGTACGAGGATAATTGTAGAGGTGATGTGAGAAATTTAACTGAGCAACTTGAAGCAAAATATATCATTAGGCTCAGAAGCGACTTTGGCCATGGTCTTGATGATAAGGTCCCCCATTAAACTCATGCTCAAGGCTAGACCTTTGTTCAGATAGTTTATATATATTTTCATAGTTGATACATATTTTTATTTGTATATTATTACAAATATATATATATATATATATATATATATATATATATATATATATATATATATAATATTACATATTTCATGTATTTATGTTCTTTATTGAGGTGTTGGCTTTTATAAAAGTTGTTAGCATGTCTATGAAGGGTGTCAGCACTTTAAATTGTGGGCATGTTATGACTGGTTACATCTCTAATTGATTTTGCTATTTAATGGCAGTATGAATGTGTTTCAATACATCTGAAGAAGCAGTTTCAACTGTGAAAGTGCTTATGTTTGCTACCTGCAATAAAGTGATTGTATACTGGATCTTTTAGCCAAACCGAGTCTACATATTTTGTGGGGATTATCGTTTGTTTTATACTGTTTTGGGAATGGTAGTTCTTCCCCAGTGGACATCTGACTTTCTAGTTGGGCATTGTGACTATAGTTTTGGTGTGTTACCAAGTAGGGTGGAACTCATTCTTACACTCTTTGCAGAAAAGCCATGATAGTCTGACAGCAGGTGAATCCAGAGTGTCATTTTTCATCTCAGCTGCTTCTACTCATACTGGTTGCTGCAATTCAGTGTATTGCTAGACAGAGTTGCTTTTCAAATAGATTGATGTCTATCATTTTTCCTCTCAGAGGCCTTCCACGTAAAAGACCTATAGAGATGAGTGGGAGAAGTTTTCAGGTTGGGCTGTATTTGAGAACGTGGATGCTTTATCAGTTCTAGTCTCCTGAATATTGAGTGAGGATTTTTGCCTTGAATCTGACTTCATCTTAAAGGGTCATGCCACCTGTTGAACTTCTCTGTGTGTTTATGATTTTTCTTTGAGGTACATTTCATCTGAGGCACCAAGTCAGGGGATTGTCATCACCTTGAGACACTTATTTCTTTAGTTGATAATTTTTCTCTTACTCCCTTTGAAGCAGCAGCTTCTGCAGATTTAAAATTTATCCAAGAAAACCTTACTCCTTATGACAGTCACATACATCTGAGTTATAAGCCCAATCCATCAGAACTTCTTTACTTCCTTCCTATAGAGAAAGGGCCTTTGAGAACCAGTTATTTATTCCTTCATACCTAAGGTGAATACTGGAAATAACCTGAACCAATTTGTTCAGTAGCCAGTTTTTAGCTGTGCATGCTGTAATCAAGGAGATTCTCATTCACTATATGAATGCCCTTAATAGTTCAGATATGTTGACAAGACTTATGCCATCTGCAAAGATGATCAGTTCTTTGTTTGCTTTAACAAACACTATTCCCACTCACAAGAAATAAAATCAAAGTCCTTTTATTTAGTGCTTTTCTCTCTTTTATGGTACTGAACCTTTAACAATAACAGAAATTACCTAATTCTGAAGAAGGAGCTGTAAATATATCAAATCAAGATGTTTGTTACAAAGTCTATTATTCTGGAAATTAACACTTTTAGAATGATTCTGAAGTTTGTCAGACAAAGAATATGTAACATACTTTCAACCAGTATTATACTGAATTGCTGTTTAGGGTCTATCTGCAAGACTTTCAGTGAAGTATTTTCGTGATTTATGCATAAACTGAACACTATGATGTTAGTGAAAAAGATAATTTTTATGAAATATTAAAGCAAGCAATCAGCTGTGCCATGAAAAAGACATTTGATGGAGATTTTATTACTTAAGTTACCAGGCGTAATGGCTGGAAAATTACTGTTTTCAGCACAAAAATGTCGCCTGTGTATCAGGACAGGTGCATGCTGGATTATTTTCTAATATCCAGACCTTATCATGTGTTAATATTTAATGCTTATGAGCTACACAGTGAGTCAGATATGATCTATTTTGAGAACATTTCTCGTCGAACAATCATCTGGATTTGTAAACATTGTCTTGGTCACATGTGCATGTCATACTATTCATTGTTATATATGTTTGATTTATATTTATCCTTTTATATACTGACCTTGAGAAGGACAGACTATGAAGACCAGAATCTGGCACCTCTCCCTTGCTTGCACCAGATATGCTTTATGCCTGAGTTATGTGCTCTTCATACTTTCAGTTTACTTTCTATTTAATTACCATATTTCTTTGTAAATAAGGCCTAACCGGAGAATAAGGCCTAGCATGGTTTTCCAGGGTGGTCATGATATAAGCCCTACCCCAAAAATAAGCCTCAGTTAAGATTGTCAACAACACACGATGGACATGTTGAATTATAAAATAATATTATTGACACCCGTTGACTAAGGTTATCGTACTCTGCTCACCTTTTTCGGACCATTCGGACACCCTACCTCTCTTTGCAGAAAGTCGTAAAATTCTTTCCCTGGGAGTCCTCCACAATTCTTACTGTAACCCTAATCATCACTCACACTTGATGGTTGAGATCCTTGGCCCATAAACACTGGCAGGTGTACTTTGATCGGTCAAAGTAAAGACAAAGCGTGTAAAGCGCGCACTTGATAATGAATGGCTGTGGTTGTGCTTTCTCTTCTTAACCACTGCCATTTTGTGTTGCCACTCCGGTCTCGTAAGTCTTCAATTACCCCCCCCCCCCACCCAGCCAAGATGAGTGCAAAAAGAAAGAGCTATTCCGTCAAGTACAAGAAAGGAATCGTGGAGGCCTCCCAGGGAAAGAATATGATGGCTTTCTGCAAAGAGAAGAAGTTAGATCTTCGAATGGTCCAAAAATGGCTTGCAGCATATGATAACCTCAGTCAACAGGTTGACGAGTGAAATGCTAAGAAGTGCAAGTGTGGATCATGTCGGCAACCATTATTCCCTGAGCTGGAAGACATCATCTGTGAGTGGATTGCTAACAGAAGAGCAAAGGCTTTGCTTGTGCACAGGGCTGATATTCAAGCATTTGCCCTTGGAATGGCACCACAGTTAGAAATATCCCCAGAAGAATTCAAAGCATCACAATATTGGCTGGATGGCTTCCTTCAGCAATATGAACTGTCTCTAAGATCATCAACAACACTGTTCAAGCTGGAAGATACTGAAGTTCTTAAACGTGCACTTGCATTCAAGTCCTTTGTTGATGGCATTGACTTTTCTAAATACCAACTCTCCAACGTGACTGCTATGGATGAAACTGCAGTGTTTATGGGCCAAGAATCTCAAACAACAATTTATCAAAGGGGTGCCTCGTCAATCTACATTCCCTCCACTGGTTACGAGAGTGCACTTGTTACCAGTATTTTGGCAATTCGTCTAGATGGAAAGAAAACCTCATCTCTAATCATTAGTTATGGCAAGAAAGATAAGATTGAACATGTTCCAGGCATTTACATCCTTGGAACCGAAAAAGCCTGATGTACACAAGCAGCTATAAGGAAGTGGGTCGATGTAATGCTGCCACTTGTTTTGCGAGGTGGTGAAAGATGTCTGTTAGTCTGGGATTCAGCCAGCACTCACCACGCTAAAGAAATGAAGAAATTCCTTGCACAGAGAAGAATCGATCAAATAGCGATTCCCGCAGGAATGGCAGCCTATTTCCAGACTCTTGATATTGCAATAAACAAGCCATTCAAGGACCATTTGCGCATGGAACTCAATTACTACATTGAAAATAGGATGGAGAGAAATCAGCATGGAAACTGCAAGAGGTCGTGACTTGGGTGAAAAATTCATGGGATAAAATCACTGACAGCTGTGTTGCCAATGCACTACGAGTAGGCTACTTGGACAAGCAGTGCTCATTTAAGGAAAGTTGTATTGCTAGGCATGACAGATTGGGGCCAATAGTTCTACAGGAAATGGAGTCGCAAGAAATGCAGGCCGAAATTTGGGGGTTGGACACTTATGACAATGTTCCAGAAGAAGATGACATGACTGTATTTGAATAACTGTGGAAGCCATGGTGCAGATATTCTGAAGTTGAAATGTCTGTTGCACTGTTTATGTAGAATTCTCACACAACTGTTAACGCATTACTTAGAACTGTTGTCCAATAACAGAAAAGTACGAAATAAATGTCAATTTGTGTACTTGAATAAATGTCGATTTGAGTTCATTAATAAATGTCGATTTTTGTACATGAATAAATGAATAACAGTAGATTGTCGTACGGTGTGGGTAAATAAGGCATTCCCTGATAATAAGCCCTAATGTGTATTTTGACGGGGGGAAGAGTATAAGACCCGGTCTTATTTTCAGGGAAATACGGTAGTATCTAATCAAGTCTTCATTATCATCAACATCATGTGGAATATCACACCTCTAGCAGCCTACACACATCTTACATTCCAGAGCATTTTCTGAAAAGTAAACTTAAAAGCATAAGGTAAACAAATGTGTATATTTTGTGAACAGTGAAAGCTATTAAAATTGTACAAACAGAAATGTTATAGTAACATTCTCAGAAATGTTATAGTGAGAAGTATTCTTTACAGTGCTAATAGTTTTTCCATTCTTTGTTTGTTTGTGTCTTTCGGCTTTTCCCAGTTAGGGGTCGCCACAGCGGAACTCCGATCCACTGATGATTGGTAGTTGATGTTTACGTGCCGAATTACCAGCCCTGACGCCCAACCTTCAACGAAGGTGCACCCATTCATGCATGTCTCCACGCAGAAGACGCTCTAGCTGCGAATCGAACCGGACAGCGTCTTACTGTGAGGCGACAACGCTACTGCAGCACCACCACCGCGGATATTAGTGTTTTCCATAAATATTGTAATATATTACAATGCATACAATCCACAAATAATTTTTTTGTAAACCTTCGCAAACAATTTTCCATATCTTGAAAACTGTACAACCCAGACATATATTGTTAGAACATTTTTGCTAACCAGATGTAAACTTTCACATGATAACAAGAAATTTCTCTGTAAGTGCATGTTTGCTGAGATATTTACAGAAATATGAAAACATATACTTAATTGTATGATTAGCAAAACATAATACTGGATATCTGTCAAGATGTGCAGCTTACGGCACAAATATCAGTTTTCTTAAACACCATCTACGGTTTCACTTAATGTTAGTTGCAGTTTGTAAGTCACTTATTTTTTGCATTATTAAATGATATAGAAATGTTGCTTATTTTCATAATTACTAGCAAACAACTAGTAATATGTTCAGTATAGTATGATGTAAACCAGCACTGACAGTGAATTGCCCTGCCTCCTACACTGGTGTTTCATACCTTGTACCTCAATAACATGTAGGCCTCTCAGCTATGAAAATATGAACATAAATTTGAAAATATGAATAATAAGTGGCAAAGATTTCTCCAGTAGACTAACACTCTTAGTGTCATTTTAATAACTCATTGCCTTTTCTTATATTTCTTATTATTAGTTGGTAAGTTGCTTAGTTAAAGAAACCAGAACCAAAAAAGTTCTGGACCCCGTAAGGTGACATGGGTGTGAACTGGAACTGTGCAAAATGGCATTTTAGGCTTTGAGTGAGTTAAGTGATGTGTTTGAATACTTCTCCCTTCTGTAGCATTCTCCTTTTCCAGACCTTTATAAGCCAGGCCGATATTCTTGGTAACCTGTTTTCCTGTTCTCATCATAGGCCCTTTTTTCATACGCCAGTGTTTCTCTGCAGTCTCCCAGAGCTGCTGACATTTCCTTTTCCTTCAATCCATAGCTTGGGGGGGGGGGGCACTGACATATCCAGGTTAAGTACTACAAATTAAGGTTTCATCCGTATATAGTTCTCGTCTTCTTTTGTTCATTGCCTGTCCTCTGTTTGGGCTCCTGATTCATAGGTTCATAGGTAGGTACTAGGCTATTGGCCCTAGGGCCTACATTAGCCTAACCAAAAAGGTACCCTGGCTTTTGCCACCCAAGAAAATTATTTTCCTGTGCCCCTGTCGAGCAGAGCCACAGAAGTGATCCCCGGGGTGAATTTCCCATCTCCCATCCAATCATCAAGATTTTTCTTGAAGAGTGCTAATGAGCAGCTAATTGTTTGATGTAGATAGGTAGATGTTCTTCGTCTTCCATTGCTGCAGTCCTTACTATTGGGTATAGTCCGCATCCAGTCGGCCCGAATACCAGAGTATAAGGCTGACGTCGGTCAGGGCGCATTAGACTGACGTCAGTACGTCAGGGTACTAATGCGCATGACCGGCGTCATATCCTCAGTCTTTTTTGCCGCGTGATCCGATGCAGAAGCAGTTTTGCGAGTGCAGGTTGGCGTTCTGAAATATTTCCGAAACCGGAGTTTCAGACCGAATCAGAGTTGGCTAAGTACCCCGTTGGGGAACATTTTGGTTTTTCTTGCCTCAGTATTTAACCGGATGTCAGAAAAGTGAATAACTGTATTTCTTGTGGGAAACAAATACCTCATAGGGATTACCATACATTATGTATACCTTGTTTAGGGCCTGAGCACGACGTTGTTGGTTGCCGCTCTTGTGCTAAGTTTAACAAACGCACTATTAAGAGGAGGTTAGACTGTGCCAGATTAGTGTTTGGGAAGCGTTGCAATTATAAAATGCCGTCGGATGCTCCGACACCCGCTTCATCCAAGAAGCGCAAGGACAAAACAGCGAAGCCTAGGGTTGATGAACCGGCAGTCCCAGACGTCGGTTCTTTAGATGGCTCAGTGGAGCCAGAGGTTTTGCCAGGAGTTTCTATAGAGTCTCAGGCAGAAACTTTACTGTTACAGGATGTACCCTCTCAGGAGGCAGGCCAGGCTGAGGGGCTTCTCAGGTAACTATTCTTCCCTCTCTTCCCAAAGTAGTTAGAGCCTCTCCTTCTGTTGCCAAAACTTCTTTTAGAGGTAGGCCAACTTCAGCTTCAGTAGGGGCTTCTCCTAGCCTTTCGGGTTCTGTACCTAAGAAACATATGCTTAAAATGGCAGAAGATTTGATTACTATGATTAGAGGTTCTATGGGCCCTCCTGATAAGAGGCCTAGAGTGGAACCAGAGTTTGACAGTTTTGAACAGGGTTCAGGGGCTTCTGAATCTTCTGCGGAAGATTTGCAGGAGTATCCTCATTATTCTGATTCTGATGTGGATGATGCCACTCCTTCGGCTTCTCCTCCTGAGGATTTTTCATTTTCAGAGACTCTGCATTCCATGAGGGAGCACTTTAAATGGGAAGGCCAGGATTACTCTGATTCCAGGAAGAGGCTTAGGGAATTCTTGTTTTTACCCCAGCATAGGCCCTTAGCTATACCTCCTGTGTTGAATGTGGTGGAAGATGTTTTTGCAGAGGCTTCCCTGAACCCTGATTCTTTGCCTCCTGCTCCTGTTAAACCTGATAGGTACTATAGGGTGCCCGAAGCTCATAAGTATTTGTTTAAGAGTCCTAGGGCGGACCCAGAAACTGTTTCTCAGGGGCCTAAAGGTGTTAAGGCCTCTGTGGTTAAAAATCCTGTTCCCACTGACAAAGAGGCAAGGGCGTTAGATAGGTGGGGTAAGAAAGTGTATACTTCTTCCACTCTAGCCATGAGAGCGTTGAATTGTCAGTTTCACATGCTGAAATTTCAAAATTATCTCCTTTCACAATTGAAATCTAAGGTGGATGCTTTGGCGGAAGGTATTGATTGTAAAGACTTGCTGGATTTAGTTTATGTGTCTGAACAAGTGGGCAAGCATTCTTTGCAATGTGGTTTTGATGCTGTGCAGGCCTCCTCGAGGGTGGCTGCCACTAGTTCTGTTCTTCGCAGGCATGCCTGGTTGAGGGATCAAAATTTGGCTGAGCATGTTAAGACAAGGATTTTGGATGCTCCTTTACAGTCTGATGTGTTGTTTGGTTCACCTGTGGAAGCAGTTTTAAAGAAAATGGAGGACAAAGCTAAGTCTATGCAAACTGTTAAAGATTGTTTGCAGGTACAGCCACCGAAGTTTAGTAGAAATTGGCCTGCTAAGGGGTGGACATATCCTGCTTATGATTCCCAGTCTAGGGGTAGGTCTAGACGTGGTAGGGGCAGGGCTCAAGGTTCTTTTAGGCCTAGAACAGGAGTTCACCTGCTCAGACTTCTGGTGAGGGCAGGGGTCAGTCCTTTCGTAAACAGACCCAATGACCTGCCTTTTCAACTGCCAGTAGATTCTCGTCTGGCAGCTCCTTTGGAAGGACAACTGTCTCTTTTCAAAGGAAATTGGGATTTAATTACTCAAGACAGATGGGTGTTGGACATCATTCTACCAGTCCCTGTGTCAGAAAGGGGCCTAGGATTTTATTCTCGCATGTTCCTAGTACCAGAGAAGGGGAACACGTGGAGACTGCTTTTGGATTTATCTCTCCTCAACACTTATCTGGACATTCCCAAGTTCAAGATGTTGACGTTACAACAGCTTTTACCCCTGCTGGGCAAAGATCACTGGATGGTAACTTTAGATCTCAAGGAAGCTTACCTTCATGTGCATATCAGGCTAAGTTACAGGAAGTATCTGCGGTTTCAAGCTGGAGATTCTCATTATCAGTTCTCTGCATTGCCCTTTGGCTTATCTACTGCGCCCAGAGTATTCACAAAGGTTCTGGCTCCAGTGATAGCTTACTTCAGGCTACAAGGACTTCAAATCTATCCTTATTTAGACGACTGCCTGATTCTGGCTCAAGAAAAGGAAGACCTTCTACAGCATCTGGAATATCTTATAGCAGTGCTAAGATGCCTAGGGTATTCTGTGAACGAAATAAAGTCCAGTCTAGTACCCTCTCAAGACATGTGCTTTCTGGGTGTGAGACTGAATACAGCAGCCCAGATGGCCTTTTTAACCCCGGATAAACAAAAGAGTCTGTCACTTTACTTCCATCAACTATCTCATCAGTCCGTGCTGACTGCAGAGACAGTCCTTCAAGCATTAGGGTTCATGGCATCTTATATTCTGGTGCTTCCCAATGCCAAACTGCATATGAGGAAGTTACAATGGTATCTCAAAAATGTATGGACACAGCACTGCCAGGATTTAGACACTGTCATTCAAATAATACCTTGCCTTCAAAGAGTATTTTTGTGGTGGGCTCAGGAATGTCACCTAAACAAGGGACTCTCTGTGACCCGGCCAGAGGCGAGTCAGATTTTACCGACAGATGCCTCAGACATTGCTTGGGGAGCTCATCTAAATGTAAAGTGGATACAAGACAAGTGGCCTGCCAGACTACAGCATCTACATATCAACATAAAGGAGATGTTAGCAGTCCAGTTCGCATTGCTGGCTTTCAAGGAGTTACTTCTTCCAGGGCAGGTGTTGATTCTAACAGACAACACAACTGTCATGTGGTACTTCAACAAACAAGGGGAACACATTCTTATCCTCTATGCAGGCATGCAATGATTTTATGGGAGACTGCCACGCTTGCACCTAACTCTTCAGGCAAGGTTTCTGCCAGGAGCACAGAACTCCTTAGCAGATGTGTTAAGCAGACAAATCATGGATCCCCACAAGTGGAAACTGGATCTTCATGTATTTCAGAAATTGACAGTGTCATGGGGAACTCCAGACATAGATCTGTTCGCTTCTCCACTAAACCACCAGCTGCCACAGTTTTGCACAAAGGGGTTTCATCACACAGCTTGGAAAGTGGATGCTCTGTCTTTCAGTTGGACAAACCTTCATCTGTATGCCTTTCCACCTCTGCCTCTTCTTCCAAAGGTACTGTTAAAGGTCAGACAGGACAGGCCAAGGATGATTTTGATAGCTCCAGATTGGCCTCGGCAACACTGGTACCCTCTACTACGGAGTCTGGTAAAGAAGCCTCCATGGCCTTAACCTTTGATTCCACATCTGTTATCCCAGCAGGACGGTCATCTGCTCAATGTCAAGCTTCACTCTCTTCCTCTGACAGCCTGGCATATTCTGTGTTGAAACACAGCAGGTCTCAACTTCCTCAACAAGTTTTAAATGTGATTATGGAAGCTAGAAGACCTAGTACAAGGAAAGTGTACGCAGCAAAATGGAAGAGATTTTTATTTTGGAGTAAAGCAAAGAATTTGGAGATTTCTGAGCCTAATTTGAGTATGGCTCTTCAATATCTTACTGAGTTACTGGACAAGGGTCTGTCCTTCTCTTCCGTCAAGATTCATGCTGCAGCAATCTCAGCTCACTATGATTGTGACCCACCATTGTTTTCGCATCCTTTGTTCAAGCAGTTTCTTAGAGGGGCTAAGAATATAAGACCCCCACGTAGAGCTCCTATTCCTGCTTGGGATCTCAATTTTGTGTTGGAAAAACTTACTCTACAACCTTTTGAGCCTGCGGCTACTGCTGAATTGAAATATTTGTCATGGAAGACTGCTTTTTTGTTGGCTATTACTTCTGCAAGAAGGGTGTCTGAGTTGCAGGCCCTTATGGCAGTCGAGCCCTTTTGATTTTCCATAAGGATAGGGTATCATTACGTACTAATCCTTCCTTTATGCCTAAGGTGGTTTCTAGTGTGGCTTTAAACCAAACTATTCATTTGCCTACCTTTTATGCAGACCCCCAAAATAAAGGGGAAAAGATTTTGCATACTTTAGATGTACACAGGCAATTGCGTTATTACTTAAGCAGGACTAAGGATTTTAGGCAGTCTCAGCAGTTGTTTGTTTCTTTTGCTTTGAGTTCGCAGGGCAAGCCTGTGTCAAAACAAACTATTTCTAGGTGGATTGGCTTTTGCATTGCATTTTGTTATTCCCATCATGGCAAGGAAGTTCCAGCTGGGATTAGGCCTCATTCCACTAGGGCTACTGCCACTTCAACAGCATTTCTACGGGGGGTGGCAACTAAGGATATTTTGGAAGCAGCTACTTGGAGTTCAGTGCATACTTTCTCTAAGCATTATCACCTTCCTATCTACTCTAAGTCTAGGGCTGGTTTTGCCACAGCTGTTTTGCAAGGCATGTTGTCAGCTCCTGCTTCTTTATGATTTGCCAGCCTCCCTTACCTCTGCTTTGGGATTCTACCCAATAGTAAGGACTGCAGCAATGGAAGACGAAGAACATAGTACAGTTTTGTACCTACCATAAATGTAGATGTTCGAGGATTCCATTGCTGCAGTCCAATTTACCCTCCCTCCTTCCCCTCTGTGTTTAGGGGTGGTTGTGTAGGTGATTTACCTGCTTATATTTTTGTATATATTGTTCATGTTTTGGTGCAGGTATTTTGGGCCTTGTCTTTTTAGGTTCTTCTGACATCTGGGGCAAGAAAAGACTGAGGATATGACGCCGGTCATGCGCATTAGTACCCTGACGTACTGACGTCAGTCTAATGCGCCCTGACCGACGTCAGCCTTATACTCTGGTATTCGGGCCGACTGGATGCGGACTATACCCAATAGTAAGGACTGCAGCAATGGAATCCTCGAACATCTACATTTATGGTAGGTACAAAACTGTACTTTTGTTCCAGAGTATGGGAAGTCTCTGGGACAGGAATCTATCCCTCCAGCATGTTCTGTTTTTTTGTGGTGACAAGGTTTAGGTCCGTAGAGCGTGTAGCTTGGAGGAATTGGGATTTCTTTAAGTGGAGCATGTCCAACAGCTCTGGGTTTGATATAGCTCTGTATGTTAGGCAGAGATCGTCTCTGAGTAGGCGATATGCGACAGAGTAAAGCTGGAGTTTTTTTAGATGGTCTGCATAGGGCATCTGTTTGAGGCTGGTAATCCTCTTTGTGAAGTATTTCTGCGGCCTTTCCAGTTGTTGTAGATGTCTTGTGAGGTACATTACACAAAGGGCACTGTATTCTATAATGGGTCTAATGAGAGACTAGTAGTGGGGAACAATGACCTCTTTTTTCCTGGATGAGAAACCTTTTGTGATGAGGTGTGCCACGTAGAAAGATTTGCTGACTACTGTGGCGATGTGATTATCAAAGGAGAGACTACTGTCCACCTGTGTCCTAAGGTCTCTTATCACACATTCGGTGTTAAGTATTTATTTATTTATTTTTATTTTACATTTGTTGACCGGGCTAGTCCAGCTGGATATATGTCCATTTTCAGTGGAGGCCCGGGGAGAAAAGCTCCACAAATTACAACATAAAAGGTCAAGACAAAGACAATAACAGTATAATTTGGTACATAAGTTTTAACAATTATAGCACAAGCCTAAGATTATATATTTTATATTTCAGTAGGAAAAAGGAAAAATTTATCTAAGAATAGATGAAGAAGACTAACACATTTGTATTAGAAATGGTGTAGTACAAATCTTTATAATATATTACAAAATTAGATACACCCAGTAATTTATGATAAGAGATACTAAGGTCTCACAAAAACCTAAGAAAGAAAAACACTAGAGATCAATAGATAGAGTATAGAAGAACAGCAAACAAGGGTGGATTTCTACTGTTATTTAACACATAGGTTGTGATACTATATGAAGGTGTTTGATCATTCCACAGTATATACTTATTTACATGAGAAGAAATCCTAAGGAAGGTAGACTCTACCGCCTATGTGGTAGTTCATGGGTACAGAGTTTTTAACAAAAGGGATGACAATGCACTTTTAGGCATTGCGATTGAGGCCATGGCTTTGATACCAGGCATCGGTCTCATTGAGGCCCTCTTGTAGGATGTCCACATCATTAGGAGTTTCGATTATGGATCCTAGTTTGCAGTCATCTGCGAACTTTGCTAATCAAAGACCTTCTGTGTTAGCCTGTTCTTCAAAGAAGTAGATACCAAACAGGAGAGGACCCAGGACTGAACCCTGTGGTACTCCACTTGTCACTGGTCTGAAGTCTGATTTGGAGTCTGCTACTTTCACAGTGTGGATGCTACTTTCACAGTGTGGATTCCGTCAGTGAGCCAGCTGTCAACCCATCTTGTGACATAGGGATTTATACCTAGTTTAGTGAGTTTATCTACATTTCCAGAGTTGAGGATGGTGTAGAATGCCTTGGCGAGATCTAGATAGGCTGTGTGAACCACCTTACCCTCATCTATGGCTTTGGTGACCGCTTTAAAGAAGTCTATCAGGTTTAGGAGACATGATCTGCCTTTTGCAAACCTGAATTGGGGGGGTCCAGAGTTTGGAGATTACCAATGTCATTGTTTATAAGTTCCATGATGATACGTTCCATATCCTTGCAGAACAGGCTCGTCAGGCTAATGGGGTGGTAGTTCCCGGGGTCCGTGGTGGCTCCCCCTTTGTGGAGTGGGATAACTGTTGCTGTGCGCCATTTAGTGAGCACAGAGCCTGAGGTGAGGCTGTGATTGAACATGGTGCTTAGGTCCGGTGCCACTTCATTCTGTAGTTCATGTAGAATGCAGCCTGGGATGTTGTCAGGTCCCACAGATGCTGTGTTCTTGGCTTTGGAGAGTGTGGTTTTTACCTGTACAGCCGTGATTACAGGAACTTTTGCAATCTTACGGTATAGAGATGGGCTCTTTAGGGGGTGAGAGGGGGGTAAAGTTAGCACTGAACCTATCTGCCAGGATGTTGGCAATATCAATTGGTTCTGTATATTTCGTGCCATTGTGATGTAACTCAAAGCAGATCTGAGTGTTGCCATTGAGATTCTTGACATACTATAGAATGCTTTGTGGTTGCCTTTAGAATAAGTGGTGATTTTGTTTTCGTAACTAGCTTTGGAGGATTTTGAGGGATCTCAGCTTTTTACTGAGGCTGACCAGGGATTTCCTCCATTCATGAGATTTTACTCTTTTTTGCAACAGTTTTTCTTCTGTTGTAGAGTTTGTTTATGGCAGGGGACCACCAGATTGGCTTCCCTTTTTTGGAGGGTAGCATTTTGGTTCTATTAGGGATTGCACAATCCATGCACTCGTGTTATGTGCTTATAAAGTGCATTTGTGTAGGATTCAGCAGTTGTACCTCTAGTGTCCGTCTGCATGGGTGTCGTGAAGTTTGCCACTTCTTTCTTAAGAAGCATGAAGTTGGCTTTGGCAAATTTTTTTACAGTGGTTTCCCTAATGGGGGGGGGGGGTGGCGGTGGGATGTGGATGTCTAGGGTGATTAGCTTGTGGTCAGATCTGACCAACGAGGAATTGACCTCTGGTATGGAAAACCGGTTGCCCATGTTGGTAATGACCAGGTCTAGGATATTGCTGCCTCTGGTGGGTATGTGGATAAGTTGATCCAAGGAATTGAAATTTATGAATTCCACGAAATGTTGAGCAAAAGAGATGGTACATGAGTAGTTTTCCCAGTTAATGGTGGGGTAGTCCAAATTGCCCATTATTTGGGTTTTAGGTTTTACCCTAATATTTTCCAATGTATCAAGAAATGTGGAGTGGGAATCCTGACGCATAGTGGGGGATCTGTATCAAACTACAGTTTGGATTGCGGTCTTGCCCAGAGTTAGTTGCACTTGGATAATCTTGGATGCATTATGCTGAGCACCTGGCCTGGAGGTGTGGATATCCTTAATGAATATAGACATGCCTCTGCCTTTAGTGTTTCGGTCCAGGTTAGGTGGTCGAAAGGTATGGTATGAATTATAGCCTGGTAATGCAGAGGTGCTCTCTGGAGCTTTGAACCAGGTCTCTGTCACTGCACAGATGTCGATGTTCTCCATTTTAAGGAGTGCCTCGAGTGAGTGCATTTTGAGGTTTAGACTTCAAGCATAGAGTAGCATTACCCTTAGATTTTGCTTGCTTGTACCTGTTACGGTGGTGAATTTGTCATTTGAACCTTGCCTATAAAAGGCACTATAGGGGCAGCAAGAGCCTTAGTCAGTATCCAGAATCCCAAGGGCGACAGGTGCAGGCCATCTGTGGCAATGCATCGTGGTCTGTCGACCATGTCATCCCAAGCAGACAGATACAGGATCCCCTTAGAATGACATCAGAAGCTTAGCCAATTGTTGAAGTCAATCATTTTGTCCTTGTACTGTGATATCATTCTGGGTGATGGCAGGATGCTACTCAGGGCTAGAGTCATACCTCCAAACAAAACGAAAACTTCGGCAACAAACTTATCCAAACAAAACGAAAGCTTCTGCAACGATCCAAACAAAATGAAAACTTCTGCAAAAACTGTGATTTCTTTTGGATGTATAATATCCCATGAAGGCGAATAGCCGAGGTTCCAGGAGGAGTAAACCTGAGGGTGTTATATCTACCACTGTGTGTTTTTTATTCACTAGAGTCATACCTGCCTGGGCTACAAGATCAGACAGCTCCTCCGTGTCTCTTTTCATGTAGTCCAGGGAGGTATGTCTCAGGTCATTCACACTAACATGGACAATGACAGAGTCATATTTGTACTTATGAAGTGACCTGAGTGTGTGCATTATGTGGCAGATCCTGGCACCCAACAGGCAGCTGACAGTAACTTTCTCCTTGTTTAGCCTGGTGAGTGGAACATCAGTGTGCCTAATTATAGAATCACCTATGACTAGAGTGTTTGGTACGTTCTTATGCCTTATGGGCTGTGGTTGAGTGGCATACTGAGTTTGTGGGCTGTGTGTCATTTGGGTTCTGTTGGGGGGGGTGGAGGTTGTTTGCGTTTCTGCTTTGGAGGTCCCTGTTGCTTGGGCAGATTTTTATTGAGACCCTCCGTGAATGTAGGTGTGTGTTTTTTGTTTGTGTGTGTGTGTGTGTTTTGGTGGTGTAGGTTTTGAGGGACTAGGTGATGAGTGTGGTGTGGTGCATGTGTTTACCTTCTCCTCTTCACTGTCTAGTCTAGTCTTGGGTGAAGAGAGTTTTGCTTCCAGTTAAGCTATATAAGTGCATCTCTCACAGGTTGTAGTGTTGGGTGGTAGGAGGAGAGGGTCGTCTGTGTACATGAGGCAATTGCTGCATTGCCCCAAGATGCCCAGATTCATCAGGTAGACGGGAGAAAACACTGGGAGCTGACCCTTAGACATGCCTGGATAGGTGCTTATTTAAGTACTAAAAACTGTTTTCCTCTAGACAAGTGAGGAAAGTTGAGTGCTGTAGTAATTTGTAGCTTATTTACTGCTTGCAATGAGTTCTGAACTAGTGCTGAGCTCAAGGAAACAGATTTGATTGCCAAAACTAAAAAACTGGCTATTTCTAAGAGAAAATTCGAAGAGCAGACTTTATATCGCTGGGAATAGTTTAACCCTAGCTAAGCGGCGCTGCATAAAGTGTTTTTTTTTAAGCTACCTAGTACTTACCACTTCCACTGATAATAAGCTAGAAGGCTTCCCTCTAACACAAAAAGGCTTGGGGGCTCAGAAACTTACAAACAGTCGTGGATACAGCAAATCTGTATCTGGACTAGACTACTTACAGGAAAGAAGCTTAGAATTTTATTTCTTTTGTAAAGTGGAAAGGGAGAAAGGAGGAGCAGAAGATAATTTAAGGTTAACAAACTAAGTGTGTTGGCCATCTCAAATGTTCTCCCTGTATTAGGTAGAATGAGGTAATGACACTAGACTGGGAGGAATGTCCCATATCAAATTTACAGTAGGGGTGGGGAACTCCAAAGCCACCAAGTATAAGAACAAGATACCAATACGGAGGAAGGGTGGGAAACAAAAATCAGAACAAACCCAAACATGCTTAACAAATGTAGAAAATGTCCAGTTTAATACCTCACACACAGTGAAACTAGCTAGAAAAGTATGCAGCCGACAATAAAAATGCTATAAATAACTAATAAAAGTAAGCAAAAAACAGGATACTTAAATGTTGTACATCACAGATCAATTTGCTCAGTGCCCTTCCTCCTATTAGCTCAGTGTGAAATGGCAGAAACACTCACAAGTTAACTTCTTAAGTAACAAAGTTGAAACCTGAAACTACTTTAAAAAAAGCTCGAAAGAACCAATGAGGTGCTTACTCCAATCCGTAGTCCAGGTAACCCCAGTTAACCAATGACCATAAACACTTCCCTCACTGAAATGCAAGAATGGCTTTGGCTAAACTAAGATGGCCTGGAACATGTGCTCAGGCATAAAGCCTCCAGGATCAGTACAATTTTTGGTTTGCCAAAAATTCATAAAGCAATAGACTTAGACTGTTCACCGCTGAGGCCTATTGTGGCTAGCGGGGGCAGTAAAACAGAGGCTATGGCAGTGTTTATTGATAAAAAGTTACAAAAGGTAGTTGAAACTAGAAATATTTTGCCTTTACTAAAAATATTAAGTAAACTGAGGTTCTGGAATCAGATTATTTGGTTACTATGGACACTGTAATACCAAATGTTGTTGGTGCTGAATTTGTTGGAATGCAACAATTAAGTTAGAAGTTTTATGATGCAGATAAAGTTTCATTTATTTTGGAAGTGTTGGATGTTATATTATCTTATAATTTTTTTTTAATTTAATAGCTCCAACAAATAAATAGTGTTGCCATGGGGGCTGCTATGGCCCTAAGTTATGTAAACTTATTCATGACAGCTTGGGAGAAGGAGTTCATTATGAAAAGTGAACACTTGTGTCAGTGTTGTATATTAAGGCCATTTTATAGATGACCTCTTCCTTATTTGGAAAGATAACCATGATGATTTATTGTGTTTTTTTAATTATGTTAATAATGCCTGTAATTATTTAAGCTTTACATCTAGTTATAATGTAAAGAAAATTAATTTTCTAAATTAAGAGGTTTACAAAGAAGGAAGGGAACTTCGAACTAAGATTTGTAAAAAAGAAATTCAAAATAACTTCTACCTAGAGTATGGTACTATACACCCCAATAACATGAAGTGTAATATTATTAAAGGACAGTTGAAAAGGGTTAGTGACTTGGCAGAGTGTGATGATTTATTTTTTGAAAATTTGATGGGAGCCCCTGAAAATATTATTAAAGAAAAGTTTAATGAAATCAACCAGAACAGGGTTAGAAAAATAGGCTAATCCTGTTGAATCTCATATAAAAATACTGAAAGTTACAAAACTGGGATAGTAGTCCAATATTCACTAGCTGAAAACAGATTAAAAATCTAGTAAAATACAACTGGAACATTTTGAGTAGTTTTCCCTGATGTCAGGAAGGTAGTAGGCAATACCCCACATTTTTATAAATAAGAAAGGAAAAAAACTATAAAAGCATTTTTCAGGATAAATTAAAACACCCTGGGAAGGAGAGACAACTTGGAAATGTTTGAACTTTAGTTATTGTAAATTTTTATTAACACGTTTAAAAGAAATATATGTGAAAAATATAAGAATTAAAGTGTGGGGCACTGATGTTTGTAGGTGTAGATATGTAGTTTATCTGTGTTCTTCCTATTATGTTGGCAGAACGACTAGAGCATTATATAGGAAAATGCATGAGCACCTATATGCAATGAAGAAAGCAGAAAGCAGCAATGCATGGGGGAAACACTATAGTACTACTAAGTGTAAAGGGGTGCCTAAGTTCTTAGTGCTAGATAAGGCATGGGATTTTAATAACAGACTAGAAGCAGAAGATGAATTAGATTGAAGGGAGTATTTGTTGGATAGTTAAATTAGATGCCAGCACTCCCCCAGAGCTAAAGGATAACATTTTAAAATGTATTTAAAAAGAAAAAGATTAAAACATTAAACGCAGGCATTGTATATATTTATTTATATTTATAACTACATTTATATATATTTTTAAATATTATTTCAGTTATAGTTTGCAGGGATGATTTAAATGATGTTAATTGATCAATTATTCAATTATGGTGTATGTATATAAGATACATTGTATTTATTTTTTCATTCAGTATGAAGAAGTGTAGCATTAGACAAAAGTGCTTACTGAATTATCTGTTTGGTAGAACATTAAAGAGGCTGATTCGTGATATTTTGCTGTTTTGTTTTTAGTTTGTTTCCATATTTTTCTATATTTCTTGTACCTCTGTCATCTTACCACTTTCTTACAACTATATTTATTATTTGTAATACTTTTTTTCAAGTTAATTTTATTTGATTCATAAATAACTAAACCATTCTCTGAATTTTTGCAATGAACAAATGACTACTCTAAAAACAAAGCAAAACTATAAACAAGTATATATACAATGTACCATGTGCTTCGTAATTGGTGATAGTATATAGACTATAAGTTAAGTTCTTGTAAGTGTATTACATACCAAAGAGAAAAGGTTTTTGAAAGATAAAGAAAAATAATTAAATGCTAATCAATTGCTTTTGTGTATTTGCTACAGGCATTTTACTTTTGTAAACCGTGTTCTGCTTTTCTTGTGCATACTTTTGCAGTACCCAGAAATAACTTGAAAATAGTCTTTCTGCATCAGGTCTCTTTCCTTGCTAACAAAACAAAATTT
The DNA here is from genome assembly GCF_019279795.1 of Protopterus annectens. Classification (NCBI taxonomy): domain Eukaryota; kingdom Metazoa; phylum Chordata; order Ceratodontiformes; family Protopteridae; genus Protopterus; species Protopterus annectens. Next base: position 15,707,537 of record NC_056729.1, on the reverse strand, counting down.
TATGTATAAAACAAAGTAGTCACTGTACACTGCAAGAAGAATAAGTTAAATGAAATAACAGGAAATGGTAAGCGCTTTCGCGAAACAAGTACGCTTCTTCAGAACAAGTATAACATTATTAAAATCAGTGTGATATAAAAAAATTAGGAACACAAATGAACCAGTCAAACATTTAAAACATAAGTCACATGTTACAATCATTAAGAGCTACAATGTATCACTAACACAGCCCTCGTTGTTTCAAGGCTGGTTATAGAGACCTTACCATTAAGTCCCCTAGATTTATCAGCTTGACGCTCCAGTATCCAATATAATTCTCTGTATTCAGTTTTGTTAATTACATCACCCATCCTACCATCTTCATGTAAAAGTTCCATACCAGAAAAATAAATGAATGTTCACTACCTGTATCCATAATAGGTTTTGCTAAGGGATTAACCTCTTTGCTGAGCCTAATATCTCTCAGATGCTCTGTAACCTGTTCCATAAGTGTACTATTGGTCTTTACAATATAAAAACTACTACACAGTTTACACTGGGCAAGATGCACTAAATTCGTAGATTTACAGTTGGCCATAACATTGCAAGTGTACTTACGTTGTGTATCAGGGTGCATAAAAAAATCTGTCACTGTTAATAGCACAACAGACACATTCACCATATGAAACAGTACATGTTGTATTGCTAGCATAATGCTGCTCATTGTTGTAGCAAAGTAGTCTTTTCAATGACTTCTTGTTCCTACATCTATAATTGGATTTGCTTCCTATATGTTTATTGATGTTTGTATCAGATGTCAATGTATGCCAATTTTTATTTATGATTTCACATACAAATTTCATGTCGCCTGCATAATATAATGAAATAGGAACACTCCTGCAAACAACTGAGGAGCCTCTTGCCAGTGATTCCTGTAAAACATGACCAGAAAAATATGGTCTGGCCCTATACTTGCGTAACTCTTCTATATCTTGTAGGGTACCCTTTAGCTCTGTCTTACTGTTAACCCCTCATTGTAAATTCCTGTTTCATATTAGCCAAATCATTGCTGAAATTATTTTCAGCATTATTTAATCTAAATAATCGCATGCCCTGTCCTTTTATAATATTAGGGTAAATGTGTGATGGATGTAAACTCTGTCTATGCCGTATATGGTTTTTATGGCAAGGCTTACGATAGCTCTTAGTAATATTATTGAGATCACTGCGTTCTAATCCTACATCTAAGAAATCTATAGTTTCATAAGATGCATTAACAGTACATTTTATAAAAGTAGTAGTTTGTAAAAAAAAAAATCAGCAAATTCACTCTGCTGTGATGTCCCTTTCCAGAGAGAAAAAAAGACACAAACTATATATATATATATATATATATATATATATATATATATATATATATATATATATATATATAGAAAGAGAGAGAGAGAGAGACAATTTGGGTATGTATGCATAAACATTGCATTTCTCCTTGCCTTTTTGCAACAGATAAAATAATACAAACATTTTTAATCTGTATTAAATGTATGTCCTCTACAGGCTTGCAAACTGTTGGTTTTGCACTTTTGAAAAGGAGTAGATGTTGGTTTGTGAGTGGTGAGCTGATTAGCAGTAGTCAAGGAGACTCAACCTACATTGTTTACACAACAGAACAACAGAGCAAATTTCCTCTTACCAAATAAATAAAAATGTATTTATATAACAGTTCTGTACATCTTGAAATGTTTCCTTAGCCGGTAACAGGTAGTATATATAATACCTTTGACTGTAGGGTTACATGACATACCTAATTGTAAATTAGTATTTTTCCAGTTTAGATTATGTTCCACCTCGCTCCTTCTCCTCTCTCTCTCTCTCTCACACACACACACACACACACACACACACACACACACACACACACACACTCTTAATTCTTTAACATCACCCCTCTGCTATGTTTGCTCACATCCTGTTTCTTCACTCTCAACATTCTTTTACTTGCATCATCAAATGTAAGAGCTCTCATAAAATCTTACTGTGCCTATTCTACTTTTCTGTTATACCCCTTTCTCATCATCTGTACTCTGGAGCACATGCTTTTAACAGTCCAGTATGCAAAAAAGAACGTAGCATGCCTAGATACACGGGATTTGGGATTTTTTTTTTCTGTGTTGCACTTTTAGAACTGCATTTACATTCAGTAGCATAAACCATTTGACTGTCAGGATACAGAGGGGAAGTGCAATGGGTGGATGGGGAATTTTTCCTTGTCATTTTACTTTTGAACTGCATTTGTGGTGTGATCCAACATATAATGTTTATCTAGGCACCATTTATTTTGTGAGTGCAGTGAAATCCATAGAGAAGGCAGTGAGTTTTTTTTAATACATTTTCCATGCCTTATTGCAGCTGTTTTATATGATGGCAAGGCAATATGAATATATTTGGTTAACAGTGAATACCAAAAAATCTAAGTTTTTGTTTTAAGATGGATTTATTTAAATACAGGTGGGATGAAATAAACAGTCCTCCTTGGTACTTCTAGTACATGACAGCTTATTTAACTGTTACCAGGAGAAGCAGTTCTTTTTGCAAAAAGGTCAGCAAAACTACAATCCGATTGAGTTGCACATATTTACTTTGTCAGAATGGAGTCATGACCAGCAGTAAAGCTGCCATGCTGATTGATATGATAGCAGTTAGTCAGCTTCAGAAGATACTAGCTGTTTCTGCAGTTATTACGGGGTAGCTAATTTTGACTAAGTGAAGCATGCTTTGCATTGGCATTAATGATTACTGCCTGAGCTGAAACTGATTCTGTGGCAAATTCAGCAGAGTGGAAACCTGAATTAAACCTGCTCTTTTATGTAATGCTTAGGTCAAGACTTAGAAGAGCCCTAATGTTGATCTATTAGTTAGCTCCAGCTGTTGAGAGGTCAGTGTAAGTCAGCAAAAAAGAAAAAGTAGGCCGAATATGGGTGAAGCTAACCGAGGTAGTAGTGGTTGACATGATGACATGGAAGGACAGAATACTTTAGGTCTTCCCCATTTGCTTAGATGTATAACTTTTCTGTTTTCATGATAAGATGTGATAATTTCATTGAGAATGTGCAGTTACTTTGTCCTGCTTCTAGTTAAGTAGCTAACTTAGGTTCATAGGTTGATACTAGGCTATCTGCCCTAGGGCATTTATAAGCCTAGCCAGAGTGTGTTTGGCTTTTGCCTTCCTTTTAGATTAAAAGAGCTATCTTCTGTGACCTTGACTAAAGTTAGTTTACTGTGCCTCTGTCTAGCAAGGACATAGAAGAGATCCCAGGGGTAAACTTACGATCCCCCATCCTCTCGTCAAGATTTCTCTTGAAAAGGGTCAGTGAGGGGCTCTGCCTAACATGGATTGGGATCCTGTTCTAGAATGAGGGGAGCCTTTGGGATATGAATCTGTCCCTCCAGCATGTCCTATTTATTGCCATGCTGAGGTTTAAGTCCCTGGTGCGTGTAGCTCTAAGGGATTTGGATTTCCTGAGGTGGAGCATGTCCATTAATTCTGGGTTGGACATGGCTTTATATGTCAGGCATAGGTCGCCTCTGAGTAGGCGGTAAGCAACTGAGTAGAGCTGGAGTTTCTTTAGCCAAACTGCATAGGGCATCTGTTTGAGGCCCTTGATTCTCTTGGTGAGGTACTTTTGGGGTCTCTCCAGTTGCTGCAGGTGTCAGGTAAGGTACATCCCAAAGGGGCATTGTATTCAATTATGGGCCTGATGATTGATGAGTAGAGGGGCATAATGACCTCTCTTGATCTAGATGTGAACCCTTTCATGATAAGGTGGGCAAAATAGAAGGTCTTTCTAACCACTTTGGCAACGTGATTGTCAAAGGAGAGATTACTATCTACTTGGGTCCCCAAATCCCTAATTACTTCTTCCGTACTTAATGGATTACCACCTATGTGGTAATTTGTGGGCACTTTGTTTTTCCCAAAGGGGATGACTATGCACTTTTTGGCATTTAGCTTGAGGCCATGGCTCTGGCACCAGGTATCCGTCTCTGTGAGACCTTTTTGGAGGATGCTTGTGTCAGCCAGAGAGTCTATTATGGCTCCCACTTTGCAGTCATCTGTGAACTTGGTCAGCCATAGTCCTCCTGTGTTAGCCTATACCTCAGAGAAGTATATACCGAACAAGAGAGGTCCCAGGACTGAGCCTTGTGGGACGCCACTTGTAACTGATTTTGAGTCTGACATGGCACCTGCAATTCTGACCATGTGGGTTCTATCCCTGAGCCAGTTTGAAACCCATCTTGTGACATAGGGGTTGATATTTAAACTGGTGAGCTTATTTATGATGCCCGAGTGGGGTATTGTGTCGAAGGCTTTTGCGAGGTCCAGGTAGGCTGTGTGGACTACCTTCCCTTCATCTATGGCCTTAGTAACTGTTTCAAAGAAGAACTAGGTTTAAGAGGCAAGATCTGCCCTTAACAAAGCCGAATTGGATAGGATCCAGTGTCTGGAGGTTCCCATTGTCTTTGTTTATGAGTTCCATGATGATACGTTCCATAGCTTTGCAGACCAGACTAGTCAGGCTTATGGGGCGATAGTTACCGGGGTCTGTTGTGGCACCACCTTTGTGGAGCAGGACCACTGTTGCTGTACACCATTCTTTGGGCACATATCCTGTAATAAGGCTGAGATTGAACAGTGACTTTATGTGAGGGTTCAGTTCTTGGAGCTCGTGAAAGATGCAGCCCGGGACACGTCTGGTCCTATTGATGGTGTGTTTTTTGCTTTTGAGAGGGCAGCTTTCACCAGTGCATCTGTGATGTCAGGGAGGCTACATTCTGTTGGGATGGACATTTGCTCTTTTGGGGGGAAGGGGGTGAGAAGTTTGCACTGAACCTGTCTGCCAGGATGTTGGCAATGTCTGTGGGTTCAGTGTATTTTTTTGTCATTTTGCACTAACTCAGAGCATATCTGGGAGTTGTCACCCAGATTCCTGACATAACTAAAGAAAGCCTTGTGATTATCTTTAGCGTCTTGTGCAATTTTTGTTTCGAAGCTGGCCTTTGATGATTTTACGAGGGATCTTAGTTGCTTGCTAGTACTGCTCAGAGATGCTTTCCCTTTTTGGGATTTTGCTCTATCATGTAGTAGCTTCCTCCTTCTGTTGTATAGCTTATTTATGGCCAGGGTCCACCAGACAGGTCTCCTGCTTTTGGAGGAGTGAGTCTTGCTTTTTATTTTTGGATAGCATGATCCATGCATTCCTATAGGTGTTCATAGAATGTGTTTGTAAAGGATTCTGCAGTTTGGGTAGTATTTTCCACTGGCCCGGGGGCTTTAAAGGATTCCACCTCGGTTTTGAGAAGTGTGAAGTTTGCTTTTGAGAAATTTTTCACTGTGGTTTCCTTGGCTGGGGGTGGGCACGGGATATGGATGTCCAGTGAGATTAATGTATGGTCTGATCTTACCAATGAGGGGTTTACCTCTGGTGTGGAACATAGAGTCCCCATGTTGGTGATGACCAGGTCCAATATGTTGTCCCCTCTTGTGGGAGTGGTGACCAGTTGTTCCATAGCATTTGAGTTTATAAATTCTAGGAACCGTTGGGCTAGGGTGTTGGGGCTTGAGTAGTTTTCCCAGTCAATGTTTGGGTAGTTGAAGTCACCCAATATTATGGTGTTTGGAGAGATCTTCATGTTCTCCAGTGTTCTCAGGAATGCTGAGTGGGGTTCCTGAGTTTGGGAGGGTGGTCTGTAGTAGGCTACAAACTGAAAGGCAGTTTTGCCCACTGTTAGTTGCACATGGATGGTCTCCGATGCTTCGTGCAGTGCCACTAACTGATGAATATGGGTACACCCCCTCCTTTTGTGATTCGGTCTGAGTTTTGGGGCCGAAAAGCATGGTATGAGGTATAATCTGGTAGTGCTGAGGTGCTCTGGGGAGCCTTGAACAAGATTTCTGTTACTGCACAGATATCGATATTCTCCATAGTGAGAAGAGCCTCAAGTGCGTGCATCTTGAGGTTTAGACTTCTGGCGTTGAGCAGCATTACCCTTAGTTTTTTTTTCCTTGTGTTGTCTATGGAGGTGGGTCTGTCTTTTGAGCCTTGCCTAAAAAAGGCACTATGGGGGTGGCAAGAGCCTTAGCCATTATTTGAAAGCCCAGAGGTGACAGGTGCAAGCCGTCCCTAGCAAAGCAATGTGGCTTGTCGAGCATGTCATCCCAGGCTGACAGACACTGGATCCCCTTTGAATGACACCAATACTTTAGCCAGTTGTTAAAATTGATCATTTTGTCTTTATACTGTGTCATCATTCTTGGTGAGGGCAAGATGCTACTCAAGGTCAGGGTCATACCGGCCTGGGCTACCTAATCAGAGAGCTCCTCTATGTCTCTTTTCATATAGTCCAGGGAGGTACATCTCAGGTCATTCACACCAGCATGGACAATTTCGGAGTCATATTTGTACTTGCTTTGGAGTGACCTGAGTGCTTGTGTTATGTGGCGGATCCTGGCACCCGACAGGCAGCTTACAGTGACCTTCTCCTTGTTCAGCCTGGTGATTAGGACGTCAGTGTGTCTGACAATATAGTCACCTATTACAAGTGTATTAGGTGTGTTTAGCCTTAAGGGCTGTGACTGTGTGGCACACTGACTTTGTGAAATATGTGATATGTGGGTATTGTTGTCTGGTAGCGGTTGCTTGCATGTCTGCTTTGGAGGTCTCTGCTGCTTTGGCAGATTTTTATTTAGAGCCTCCGAGTATGTTTTTGTGTGTTTATGTGTTTGGTTTGCTGATACGATAGGTCTATGTGAGACTGGATTTGTGGTGTGTGTGATTTCCTTCTCCTCCTGACTGACTGTGCCAGTCCTGGGTTGAGAGAGCTCAGCTTCCAGTTTAGCTGTATAGTTGCATCTCTCACATATATTTGAGCTTGTTGGGAGGAGGAGAAGGTGGTCTGTGTACATAAGGCAATTGTAACATTGCCTCAAGATTGCCAGATTCACTAGCTGGATTGGAGAGTAAACCTGAAAGTGACCTTTGGATATGCCAGAGAAGTATAAGGAGCTGATTTTTGACTGATCAGAACGGACCAATAGGGTGCCTAGTACTTATAAAGAGTATGAGAGGGTGTAGTGCTTTAGTTTGTTATTGTTTACTTATAAGATTACTTATAAGCGCAAGTGCAGGGCTTTAGAATGAAAATAGAGTGCTTACTTTGAGATTTAGAACAGTTATAAGAGAAAAAGTGAAGAGTAGACTTTGTGGAGCCGGGAATAGTTTAAACCTGTTTAAGCGGCGCTGCCCGATGCTGCGCTATGCGCAAAATCGCACAAATGCGGGTTTTAAAGCAGGGAAACTGAAAGAGAGAGGAATTGACCCAAAACGGCCAATAAGCTACTAGTTTCTGGGCTGAGACCACTCCTCCAGAGACGGGCTGCTCAAAGCTCCCCACTCTCACTGGTGAACACAGAAGCTTCCTCCTATCCCAGTAAGGATATGGGCAACACAGGAACCTATACCACAGTCCAGAATCCAGCAAAGCCTGAAATCTGGACTAATCTAGTTCAGTAAGGCGGGAAAAAAAGAATAGTTTTTTTTTTTGTTTTTTTGCAGAGAATAACAGAAAATCTCACAGAAAACACTGTAAAGGCTATAAACAGGCTAGCGCAGTTGAGTGTGTAGCCTACAACAATTAAACAATTTAAAAATTACTTTTTAGAAAATGCAACTGTAAAAGCAGGTAAGGCAATACAATTTTAAACTTTTTCAAACACAGATCTGTTAGAAACTCGCTTTTTAGGCGGAAAAATGCTGTCGGAGCAGAAAGCAAAAAAAAAAAAAAAATACTTAAATCAGTTGAAAGTCTCTCTTAGGTCTCTCTGTTGCCTGTATCACTCTGCAGGACACCACAAGGAGCTGTGCTGAGTTGTATAGTTTAAAATGTTGTAGCTCATGTAAACATACAGGAAGATTTGGACTTGACAAAGTTTTAGTTTCTAGACCAGTGACCAAGTCATAAGATTACATTATTAGTTTCTTGTTGTATAGGCAGTTGTTCAGATGTCATTATACTAAGTACAAGTAATATTATCATTATTTTTATTGCTTTTTTTATAGGAACTATGACAACTAAAACCTCTCCTATCCTTAAATGGGACCCTAAAAGTTTGGAAATAAGGACTTTAACAGTGGAGCGATTGCTGGAGCCACTGGTTACACAGGTAAGCTCATAGCAGCATGTAAAGAAGCACATTAGGCTTGAGGTTCTGATTATAATGCGAATTGAACTGGACAACGTGCTAGGAATGCTTGGTATTCTTTAAGCTTCCTTCTGTGGCATGCTGATATATGATATATGGAAACTGCCCTTGTTTGTTGTGCTTATAATAACTTGAGGGCCTACTGCTTAGTCTTCTGCTTGTTTGCATAATTCATCGTGTAGACATAGGCCTGGCTATTGCACATAAGACAGTGGTATGTCAGGAGGTGTCCCTTGATGATGATCAGTTTTGTATGTACATTGCATTTATAGTTAAGACCATCATTCACCCATACCTACCCAGGATGGCATTATTGTGCTTAGAGAAAAATAGATTTTTTTTATTTATTATAGCAAATTGATGTAGTCTATATATGATATCTCAGAATTTTGGGCGTGTTTTGTATGTTTTTTTTTTGTGAATGTGAGAAAAAATAGTTCCTTAAATTTTTTCTTTTATTTTCTTTAAGTTGGATTGTTGCTGTACAGTATTTTGAGATCAACTTCCTAAATATGCAGTAATTGTGTGTATTATGTTTCACTTTATTTTCAGTTTTGGGAATGGGGTCTTTTTTCATTTTAATTTCAAGTTATGAGACACACATCTTTAGTTTGCATATCTTTTTTTTTATATCTTTTCTTTTAAATGAGTAGTGTGTAATATGTGGTTCTTACTCATTTTGTGCTGTCAGTCTAATGAAGTAATAGAACTGGTAATACCTACATATTAGCCTTTAGTTACATAAAACTAAAGACTCCATAGTTAGAAAGTTATGCTAAAGAAGACATAAAAGCAGATGCCATCAAAGCTCAGAGCTAAGCCAAACTAAATGGAAAAAAAAAAGCACAGCATTGTTGTCGTCATATCACTTATAGTTAGGTTGACCCATTAGAAGATATGAGAAGGGGGTAAATGCCACTTAATTTACAAATGCAGCAAGCCTGAAGAGGTGTTACCAGTGGTCTAATATGCTGAAAGTCCAGGGGAAATTAAGCTGCTCAGCCTTTCAGCAATTATGCCTGCCAGAGGCAGAGGACATTTTTGTAGAATAGGAATTGCAAGTAATGCCTTTATGTACACAGAGTATATTTTGCAGTTTTGTCATGTATGTTGAAAATTGATTGGGATACTGTAAAACTTTATTGTAAAATAGGGTGTACTTTCCTTATTCAGAACAATATGGTGAAGAAAATACAGTTTGACTTTATGTTTTCAAAATGTAATAATGTTGACAGTAGCACTCTTGCAAGCGACTGCAGTTACACAAAACACACTGTGGGTCCATTTTGTTCCATTACTGTATGTTGTATAATTGAAAATTATTGTGTGTATCAGGAGGGGGCTGTAATATAGATTTATTATGTTCAGGGCCATTCATTTGCATTTTTGGGAAAAAATTACTGGAAATTTCCAAATTTGGACTTTTTGGGTACTGGAAAAATCAGAGAATTTTCACATAATTAAATATTTTAGACCAGACCATTCTACCACAAGGACTCACATTTTATATTTACTAACACTACTGTCAGTTTTCTTTACTGAGTGTTCTGTACTTAGAATCTGTTACCATTACACAACTGATTCATCCATTAACCACATTTTTTGGCTACTGTGACACTGGAATTTTGGTGTTTTTTCCTCAGTGTATCCATACTCCATTTTGCATAGTTCATGCACCTTGTAATTTTTTTTGCTTTGTGTGTGTGTGTGTGTGTGTGTGTGTGTGTGTGTGTGTGTGTGTGTGTGTTTGTACAAAATATTTGATGTGCATAATGACCAGAAATTACAAAAATCAAAAGTGCACTTCCCAGATTTCATCTTAACAAAATAGAATTTCGTTTTTTAAGAAACATAAATGTGTCCCTTTTTAAAATCACATTCAAAGGCACAAAATGAAATTAGGTATTCATAGATTCATAGCTTAGTACTATGCTAACTGCCCTTGTGTGCTATTTTAAGCCTAGCCAATTATCCCAAGGGAGAATCAAACCCTACACCTTGTGTCTGTAAGGTAAATACCTTAACCATCATGCCAACCTCCCACCCGCATTCATTTTCTGCTTTATATAAATGCTGGTATGCATTGACTTTTGTGATTTTATTTTCACATAAAGTAATTACGTTATGCAACATATGCAAATATAAGATATTTAAAGTCAGAAGCTTAACTAGAGAATAGGAAAAGGGGGCAGACACCCTGGGCGCAAGTTGTCAGCAGCATGATCAGCAGATGCTGATCGGGTTGTAGTACATTATTGGCGTTCAGTTTCAAAATGTTGGTATTGAATTTGCAGTCAGGGCTGAAGTGCTTCAGTACTCAGTGTGTGCTAGAATACTGGCATTTAAAAGTGAATGCTGGTAGTGCTGTGTGGTCAGTGCTTACATGCTTCACTGCTCCATGCTTAGTATTTAGAAAATAGCAAGTAGTTTGTTACATTTGTAGCTAGTGGTATGCTATAATTAGAAAGAAGAACTTAGAAAATTCTGAATAGTTTGGCTGTCTAAAAGACTGCAGTACCAACATGCAAAAAGGAATGCAGATGCTGCTTTGAAGTCCATGCCTGAAATGCTTTTTTTTAACTTCTGAATTTAAAGTTGGGGAGGTGCACCAAGGTTCCACAACTCCTGACTCTATAGCTCTTTTAAAAGTAACCCTGATCTCACCTGATGCTCATGCCTTTGCATTGATTTAGATGTGATAATGTGGTACTGAGGACATAATGCCTCTTGTTTGCATTTATTTTGAGTGTATTTATTTTTAGTATTGATTTCCCAACAAAAATATACCTGTGGGGGAATTGGACAAGACAGACCAGTCACCATGTACTTGTGATGGGAAGGTGGAGGCAATATCACAGAATATAGACACATTGACACCAGAAATATGTAATGAATAATGAGATTATTTATTAAATAGCACTTTTGTCGGGGTGTCTATTATGTAAGACTTTGTTGTATTTATTTTTTTTTCCATGTCTGGTTACTTCATACAAGGTGTGGCAGTGTCAGGTATTGCCAGCTATGCCAGGAGAAGTAGGGTAGTGGATGTGTAATATATACCAACACAGCTAGCTGGAATTTAGTAAAGAAGTGTGTTGTTTGAATATCAAACTGATTTGTACAGATGTTTATGTTGAAAATGTATTTGTAAAGTTGCTTGTGTTAAAAATGTATCAACATGTGTCCTGCTGGATAGAAGAAGAAATAGGTTCATAGGTGTGTACTAGGCTAGTGGCCCTGGAGCCTTTACAAACCTAGCCCATAGGATTACCATGGCATTGTGCCACCCAACCTTAGTTCCCAGTGTCTCTGTCGAGTAAATGCACTGGAGTGATCCCCTGGGGTGAATTTTTTGTTTCCCATCCACTCATCAAGATTTCTCTTGAAGAGGGCCAGTGATGTGCTCTGCTTGACATGTATGGGAAGTCTATTCCATAGCATGGGCAGTCTCTGGGTTATGAACCTGTCACTCCATCATATATTATTAAACCTATTTAAATCTATCTTTGTGGCTGATATTTGTGAGAAATAACTCTGAGTACCTGCATATGTATTTGGTGACATTGTACAGACCACTCCTAAATAGCCTTGCTCTTGGTCAGACTACCATTTGGATAATATTAACATTACACAGTAGGGATTGGACACCCCTTTAAGGGCCTTAAGTAGCTGATAGAGTGGCTGGTGGCAGCAGGAACTACCTTATAGATTGGGCAGAAGGCGGCATTGCTAGTAAACCTGTGCCAGCCTTTCCCAGGTGTGTGTTTGTGTATAAATCAAATCTTAGTGTGTGTGTGTCAACTACTTGGGAAGGGACATGAAGCACTGGTTGGACAGAGAGGGTGCTGGAGGTTTTGGCTTGGTTACTCAGCCGAGATCTCAACCCTATAACTGTGCCAATGGGGAGTCATAGTGGGGATTTGGAGAAAGCGGGAGAAACCATCCTCAGACTGACTGTGGTCTCTGTGTGCTGTTAAGGGAAATCGCACTTTCATGTGTGTGTACTTGACATCCTCCCGGTGTGTATGTCCCCCACTGTTCCCAATGGTGAGGATTGGGGCTCCTTGATTACTGGGCCACTGCAGGGGTGTCACACTTGGAGCTTGATGCCTTGGCGGGAGTTGAGCTCCAGAAGCAGGCAAAATCCCCTACAACATTAATTTGTTCCGGCAGTCAAAGAGGGCGCGTTGGTTGAAGGCCACACATAGAACAATCAGCCTGCAGATGCTTGGACCCCAGACAACAGAAGCACTTCTTGTGGGCATCAGAATTTGGAATTTTGTGCCCACAAGAAGGGCATCTTTCGAATCCTGCAGGCTTATCTGGTTTATTGAACATTTTATTAGATAAGCCACAAAACCACGTGCATGCAAACATGCACACACACACACACACACACTAAAATAATGCTATAAAGAAGAGTAAAGGCAAAATAACTATATAATGCTATAAAGAAGAGTAAAGGCAAAAAAAACTATTTAAAAGTTCTTTTTTTTAAAACCCCCAAAAAACTAGAATAGCAAGAAGGGATATAATTATATTAATTAAGTAATTGCAAGGAAAACTGAACAAAGTGGAGAAAAAAACACTTATCTTAACCACAAAAATGCTCAAAAGCTACTGACCACATCTGTGCTGAATGGCAGCAAACAAATCATGTATTATTGTAACTGTTGAAATGTATATATTCTGATAGAGGGTACTGAAAGAGAAGAAGTTAATCTCAAACCACCTGACTTTGGAAAATGGTAAGAAATTAAATTGTTTAATTTAGGCCATAAAGATTGTATCTTACAGTTCTCATTGCAGCCAGAGACAAAAAG